>NW_026705165.1:0-600000 GCF_029867415.1 Vicia villosa | reverse complement strand
ACAAATTATGTCTCCTCCATAGAGACATTACTTTATACCATATTTGTAAAAGTTGTATGGTCACCTCTCTAATAATTGGTCTATTTGCAACTATAACATTCACTATTTCTTTTTTGTTGTTTTTGAAGTTAGACATATTATTTCTAGAACTTAATTTATCTTTTTTTCACTCACAATCTCACCCACTTCGCATACACATCTTCACCTTGAGTTCTTTCCTCTACATTTTCTCTTATTTAAAAATGAGACAAAAATGTAACAGTAATTACATCAAAGGTGATAATGGCTCCTCATAGATAAGAATTATTGTCAAGTGATTGTAAGTTTGTAACAACTTAATAACAAGCACAATTAGAGGTGTTCAAAACCAAACTGCCCCAATAAGAAACCGTAAAACCGAACTGGACCAAATCGAAACCGCAAAAAACCCCATTTGATTTGGACGTGTTTGGGTCATTTTCTAACATAACTGCGCAGTTCAGTTCGGTTTACGGTTTGTATTATACAAACCGAACAAAACCAAACCAAACCGCATTATGTTACAAAATCTTACTAACTAATATATATTTCTTTAATTTTGTAGAGAAATCAACTAGGTATATTTTATCATATTTTTTGTATGATATTTATTTTAACTTATGTATCATCCAAAAATAAAATATTATTCATTATAAATACTATTTTGACAAAATATATTTTATCATATTAATAATATTTTGACAAAATATTATATCAAATTATAAATTTATTTTGACAATTATAAACTTTTTTATGCTAACGTATGAACGATTAAACACAAAATTATATTTTTCTCTATAAGTGCATGTATGGCTCGATAATTTTTTTAAAAAAACCGAACCAATCGAACTAACCAAATCGCATTAGTTTGGTTTGATTTGGTTCGATTTTATTTTTAAAAGCCAACAAAACCCAAACCGCACATTTTTTTTCTCTAGCGGTTCGAATGACTTTTAGAGTCAAAATCGCTCAAACCGCACCGCGAACACTCCTAAACTCAATATTATAATAGTCTTGTTTTCGTCCTTGACCTTCACCCTAAGTGTTACAAAATCCTATCATTATGTTGTTAAAAAATTAGTATGTTGTTGAAATATAAATTTATCCTAAATAATATATTCAAATATAAATTTATTATTTTGGAATATGAGTTTATTAAGGTAGAGATTATAGTGAGTTTATTGATATCGGGTATCACATTTAAAGACTAAAACTAGTTTGTACCCCAAAAAATAACAATTAAAAGTACTAGTGTTTAGTCTACACATAACACATGGACTACACTACAGTCCACACGAGATCAGAAGGACACCACGGTCATTCAACAAACTTCCCGAATCTACACAACACTTCGTTACTCAACATTACCAAATCCAGATAACAAACCAAACAGAAAACAATAACAACAAACTTACCCACACACACGAGAAATAAAACTCACGCTTTTCGTATTGATGGTATCCGTAAACCCTAATCAAACACAAGCCTTCTACTTCTTCGATCCTTCAAACATGGGTCTTCCCGGCGTCAACCAACTCCCACCACCGCCACAACCACCTACTTCCGCCGCCGCATCTACCACCTCCGAGGATCCGAATAAGAAGATCCGAAAACCGTACACGATTACTAAATCTAGAGAGAGTTGGACTGACCAGGAGCATGACAAGTTTCTAGAAGCTCTCCAATTGTAAGTTTCTGTTAGGCTTTGTTTGGATCGATTTCGGATTGATGTTTTAGGGAAAGGATTAGATTGGTGATTTCGCGGTTTCTAATGATTGATTTCAGATTTGAACGTGACTGGAAGAAGATTGAAGCCTTTGTTGGTTCAAAAACAGTTATCCAGGTAATTATCATAAAATTCGAAGTTACTCAAACTTTTCTTTCTTCACCCTTATATGAATTATTATATTTTCGTAGATACGGAGTCATGCACAGAAGTATTTTCTCAAAGTTCAGAAGAGCGGAACAAGTGAGCACGTACCTCCTCCTCGGCCAAAGAGAAAAGCTGCTCACCCATACCCTCAAAAAGCTCCAAAAAACGGTAGGTATATGCGACCACTTTTAATTTACCAGTGGCCATGAATTGTGGAATGACACCGGTTTTTATTGTTGCATTTATCAGTTCCTACTGTGTCCCTAGTCACCGGGCCATTGCAATCTTCACCAGCTTTTGTTGACCCAGCATACATTTATAGCACAGATTCATCATCTGTGCTTGGAACACCAGTTACTAGTCTGCCTTTGTCATCTTGGAACTATAATGCGAAACCACCAGCTAGTGTGCCACAATTGACTACAGGTTTTGTTTGTTCTGAATGCCATCGATATTTTTCCCCACATCTTTTATTATTAAATCTGTACTTTTTTTTCCACTTCATTCTAGGATGAATTTATGCTTGAGGAAAGTTAGGCTAACTAGGAAAGTTTTTTTTTTGGTTAGATGACACGGGATGGACTGGATCTGGACAAGCTGCTCCTCTTAATGGTTGCAATAGCAGCAGTAATGACAGCACTCACCTGGCTTTGCCAAGTAGTAATGGGATTGATCAAGGCAATCAAGGCAATGTGGGCAAGCCAGTTCATGGTTAGAATGCTTCTTTATTTCTAATTTAAACTCGATTCTACTTGAAATTAACTTAAAAACATAATAAAAATCTTGAATTGGATCCTATGGTTGTTTGTAATAGTGCCGTGCTTATTGAGATTTAATTGAATTAATTTATAATCAAATCTTGAAAACCACAGTTCCATTGTTTGAAGACCATGTTACTGAGATGTGTTTGTTTTGACATTACCCAATTGTCTGTCTTATATATGCAATTGTGGAAGTTTTCTACAAGAATCAACTAGTGAAAATTAAATACTTCCATTTATTAGGATTTTAACAAATGGAAGAAGGAATTTGTGGGTAAGGTTTTTATCAGATAGACTTGGCTTATTTCATTTAAGTTTAGTATGCCCATACTGAACCCCGTCTTTGAAAAGTCTCAATCTTGCACAATAAATTTAGCAGTTTCATAAAGCTACAGAAGGGGGATGTGGCACGGAGTGAGCGAGTGGGATGCTAAAGTACTTTCATGAATGTTAGGCCCGGTTTACTTCTGTAAAAATGCTTTTTTATTTTCATTTTCTAAAGCTGCTACCGTTTTGGTGGGGAAGGGGGGAGAAAAAGTAAAATTATAAACTTCCGCAAGGCAGTGCCCCTACCTACTCACTTAAAGTGAAATTGTTGAGAGTTGTTTTGAAGTTACTATTTGATAGTTTCACGTCAACTACACATATGACCTAGGCAGTGCTTATAAAGTTCAGGAAGTTCTCGCTTTACAAACTTGTTTTGTGGGGGTAATGAGTGGGGTTGAGTAAATTCTAAGATGGTATTATAGCTTACTAGATCTGTGATTTTGGCCACTCACAGATTTCTTTTCCCGTAAACTTCATGCTCCGGATGTCTAGTTTTGGGCAGAGTAGTTGATAGCCGTGGATAGTGGTGCTATCCCGGGTGAGCTGCAAGGAAGCCGGCCGCGATCAGAAATGCCCTAGCGGTGCAGTTCTGCATCGCAGATGTTATCGCAGGCTCGCAGCGGCTTCCCTGTCCGGAGTGGTTTTCAATTTCCCTCCGAAAAATCAAAATTACCCTTAAAATTTAAACCGTTTTAAGGGGAATTTTGTTTTTTTCCTCAAATATGAGCCCCAACTTTTCTTCAACAGTTCCTCCCTCTTTTTCTGCACAGCCGTTCAAAAGACAAGGGAAAAAATAGTGTTCTTCTCTTTCCTTCCTCAGTCATCGCGTTCCTCCCTCCCCCCAGCATCGCCACTGTCCTTCCTTTCGGCCTCCATCTGGTTCCTCCTTTTTTTTTACTCTGTCTTGTCTCTTGTTATTTGTTGATCCATGTAGCTGACCCCACATAGTGGGATACGACTTGGTTGTTGTTGTCTGTTTTTTTGTCTCATGGCATCATCAACTATTGTTTTTATTTTGCTCTTATTGGGTGTTTTGATTAAGACTTGTGGGTTTTGAGTGTTTTTTCTTTGAGGTTTGTGTTTTGATACATGAATGATGCATGGGTTTTGAGTTATTTGTTTAATTTTCCAGAAAATGTATGTTTATGCTTACAATATTTTTCAATTTGTCCAAAAAATTATTAGGAAGCCGCTATCCTGCTATACCCCATCCCGCTATCCCATTTTTTGGCGACCCGCGCTGCTATCCTAGATTGACTACTCTGGTTTTTAGCAAGAAGAGGTTGATTAGTGATATAGCCAAAGTAGTGATTATAATTGTGGTGTGGTGGGGTGGGGTGGGTGGTGGGTGGGGAGACTTCTACTCCTTGGGCTAGTTTTTTGGGGGTGAGTTAGTTGACAAAACTTTTAATTACCCAATAAGTGGGTCAAGACCCCAAATCCAAAATTCTTATCTTGTTGGGGTTCAAGAAATGAGAAAGGTTGGGTGAGAAGTGTTTTATACAACACACCCAAACATTATATAATAGGGAGTATGATTTGTTTTCCATTATAAAATATGAATTCACTGTCTGGAGTGAGCAGTGCATATAAATAAGCTCTTGTCAGTTTTCCTAGCAATAATCATTTGCATTAATCATTCACTGTCTGACATTTTAGTCATTTGCATTATTGTTTGATTATATAAATCTTATGTGAATAATTAGTAATATTCATGAATACTATTAATATTTGTTCATATATTTTGGCATACTGGATGTCGGATGTTACGATTGTTAAGCATATATTTTGCTAATACATGTTCATGGTTTATTGATTCTTGCCTTACTCTTATTTCAACTTCTCTGTGCAGTCATGCCAGATTTTGCACAAGTATACAACTTCATTGGCAGTGTATTTGATCCAAATTCAACTAATCACCTACAGAGATTAAAGCAGATGGACCCAATAAATGTTGAAACGGTAATTGATAATTGATATGAAGTCCTTTCTTTGTCTCCATATCATTCTTTTCTTTTCAGCGTGCGCAGGATGCTGGTCGATGGTTTGAAAATGGAGTCTAATATTTATTCTCTAATATCATTTCCCGTCTACTTGAGTAATTTAAATGATTCTATTTTGCAGACACTGCTATTGATGAGAAACCTCTCCATTAATTTAATGAGTCCAGAATTCGAGGATCATGTAAGTTTAATTTCCACTAGATTTTCTTTTCTCTCTCATCATTTTACCAATAAACAACATACAAGCACATACATTAATTTAGATCCCTCTGTCATATTTTATTCTGCTATTTTTTGTTGTATATTAAAATTACATAATAATAGGTCAAAGGATATGAGATGATACAAATTGCTTTCAACTGGCTGGATTCTTTTAAAGCAACCAAATACATTGATTTCTCTATCTTGTTATTTTCCTACCAGAAGCCTCATATGATGATAAATGCGCTTTATTTTGATTTGTGACATATGATTTTCATGTGGGATTTCTCATTTTATTACTCTGCAATGAGTTTTTCAATTTTGTTGTTTCAACATTCTTGTTGCTCCTATTTTCTTGCCTACAGTCAAGAGAAAGGTGAAGTTAGATGGGTTGGGAATTAAGCCGAGGATGAGTTATATTGTTTGTTGTGATTGTTTTCTTATTCTGGTATAAGATCTATTCTCAAATTTGATGTATGTATGCTCTATTCTGTCAGTTAGTGTTGTCTATTATTCCGCGTGACAAAATTCCAGCACTATAGATTTCATTTTACTTTTCAAAATATAAACTGCATGATATTCTACTGACCGATTTGTTCACTGAATAATCAATGCAGAAGAGGCTACTGTCGTCATATGATGCTGACAGTGAAAAGGGAAAGTTTGCTAATCCAAGCAGCAGCAAAACCATGCCTGTTGTAAAATCTGAAAATGCCGTTTTTTCTGCTTAGGGTGTTATCAGTGGTTTGTCTTGAAGATGGGACTTTCCAATTTATTTTGTGAGTACATAAAGTAGGAGAAAGAAGACAAAAGGTTTTGCTAAAAAAATTGAAGAGTGTAAATGGTTGCATCATGCATGTACATAGAACACATATGTGTGTGCCTTTTTGATACATTTCTTGTTTGTCTGTCCTAGGCATTGGTGAGATAGTTAATACTTAATAGTATCCTAGTATTTTGTATGGACTATATGTATAAAGCATAAAGATGGCTGTGCTTAGAATGCAGAACACTAGAGTGTCCTGTTTAGGTTACTTGTGGAGGCTATGTTGTACAGTTTGTTGAGTACTTTCAAGGTTTATGCTTTCAAGCTTCTTTCAAATATTAACACGGAAGAGCGGTTTTAGGATTTAGGAGGTGATGTTGTATATAAACTAATAAAACATCACTGAAGATAGTTCTAAGTTTGTTTACATGCACTAAGTCTGATCTATCAATGAATTCAAGGTTTGGTCTGTAATTAGTTAGTAGATTTATTTGGTTTTGTCTGTAATATGTTAGTAGATTTACTTGGTTTGGTATGTAATATGTTAGTAGATTTATTTTTATGTTTGATTTTGACATTTATAAAACTCTGATAGGAGCTTGAAGTTTACTAAAGACTTATTTCTTTATGAATATATGAATGTAAAATGATATGATTAAATAGAAAAACGAATAGTTAGTTATTAGGTCAATAAGATTAAAATTTATTTTGATATTTAATTCTTAGTATGATATTTTAGAGAATATAGTTTTATATGATATTGTAGTTTAATTCTAATTTATAGTAAATTATCTAAATGTCTAGAATTTTAATATATGCTAACAACTTCATAAGTCTAATTTTAAGAGGTTTTCTCTTTTGGAAGACTTCAAGCCTATAAATAGAATTTTTTTTTATTTCATCTAAAATTTGATCTGTGTATTGACACACACTCTTTCTCTTAGTTTTTAATTTCACCTTCTCTCTTCAAGCTACAATGAGAGATATCAATTTCTCTTAGATTTTAATTTCACCTTCTCTCTTCAAGCTACAATGAGAGATATCAATGAGTTCGCAAATCAATACCTTATTCCAAACTAAAGCCAAGCCAATCAAACTTTGAAGAGTTTGATAAAGAAATATCTCTTTCAAGATTTTGTTAATAACTAAACCTTTTGTAGTTTTCTTTTTGCATATTCATTATATTTTCATAATAAAAGCATGTTTTCCTCTTCTACATTTCAAATAATATGATGTATGTTTTTTCTTTTTTCTTCATAAATGTCTTTTTTGTTTGTATAAATAATCTTGATTGTCTAAAGAGTATGTCTACAACTTTGTTTTTCATTGAATCTCATTAGATATTTTGAATTTTTTTTCTCGCATTCAAAAGCAAAAATATTATCTCCCAAAAAGGGTGATACTTTCTAGGCCATATTTGAATATTCTTATTAGGCACACCTTAAGATATACATGTTTTAAAGAACTTTATATGTATCATCTTGAATAATATTTCCTACTCCATGTACATACTTTATCTTGCCATAAAAATTATCTTATGCAATAATGACATGCCTAAAAGATTAGGAAACTCTTTTTAGGATAAGAGTGTTATATTTTCTATGTAATATTACTCCTCACTATACCATAATATCCATAGAATTGTCCCATATCATGATATGTCTAAATATATATCTTAAGGAATCTTATTTGTGCACACTTTAAATAAAATATGACGTCTCTCTCAAGTATGACATATTCTATACCATGATATTTGTACTAAAAAGCTTCATATGTTTTCTTGTCATCATGCATGTCATGTCTTAAAGTAATACTTTAGGAAAACTTGCTTCACATATAGGAATTATGTTGAGATACTCTTTGTGACATATACATGCTTCGTGATAATAATCCATGATATTTTCTATGATATGTTTGCTAAATATTTTTTCTGTATTATGACATGTTATTACTACAGTAGCTTTGAAAAATGATTACATTTCATGTATGTTTATAATTGTTTGTGTAAGTCTTAGAGACCAATACTTTTGGTACTTGTATTAAATTATTTATTAATTATAAAGGACATTTCTTTATTATGTTTATTTTTCTAAAATAATAAAGTCCCTTGAATAACTAGTCTGTTTAGTGAAATGCTAAGTGTGACTTAATCATGAGATTCCATTAAACATAAGAACACTATTCTTAAAGTATTCGTAGTCGAACTTTATTATGAAGTGGGATGACATTAAACTATTGAGACTATTATGTAGATAGACTGATGATCACATCGCATGGATCATGGATAAGGAGTTATCAAGTCTTAACATATGTATGAATATTATGAGTAATATTTATACTGGATTGACTCGCTATGAGAGCACTACATAGAATGTTATGCAAAGTGTCACAAGTTATTCTCATGGGGATAGTGGTGTATACTACCCTTCGACCTAAAAATGCTATGGACCCTCGATGTAGAGTCGAATACTTTATTGCTAATCAAACATTATCTGTAACTGGATGACCATAAACACAGTTAATGGGTACTCCACAAAGCATACTGAGGGACATGAGTGACCTATATGAAATTTGTCCATCCTGTGTAACAAGATAAATGTCTACGGGTTCAATATTGAATTAAACAAGGATGACATAGTCTTGTTTACGGTGATTTCCGGTAAACAACCGCTAGTCTTCCAAACTATAATAAATATGATTTGGTTACTTGCAGGATCAACTAGATTGATCCTAGGACACATAGTCAAGAAGATTGTTATCAATGTTTGTTCGAACCGTATTCATTATTTGTCTTCTTCAATAAGCGTTGTTCGATTAACAGGACAAATAGTCTTGACAATTACTTTGTTACATATAAATGTGACTTCAACGAAGTGACGTGACATAAAAAAGTAAAAGGACAATTGAAACGTAAAGAATCTTAAACTGTAGAAATATAAAAGACTTTGAAAGCAAATAGCATGAAAGTAATTCGAAAGTAAATGACGTTAAAGTAAAGATGCAGAAACGTAAATGGCAAGAAGTAAACGAAATGCAGTAATTCTGAAAGATAAAAACAAAAAGAGATAATACACATGTATTAAAATGGTGGTGTCATACGTACATTTTCTCAGCGAACTCTTTCTCTTAACGCTTGATACTTGAGTAAATATGTGAGTGATTTGTACAAAATGAACACACAAAATCCTAACACTAAGACTCCTATTTATACTAGTTTCGACCTTAACGGTCCTATACTAATCTGCTGCCACGTTTCTCATCAGAACTTCCAGCGAAGCCATCTGTTGTTGAACGGTTACGAAACCGTCTTCGAATTTCAAATCTTCCCGCCTGAGTCCATCTTCGACGCGTGGCAGTGTATTAAACAAACACTACTAAAAAACACGCTAAGTAGTAATACTTGAATACATATTCTATGAATTTTGTCTAAGTCCCGAAGACATATGCTTTCATTAATCTTTCAGCGTTCACTTATCTTCATCGAACTTAGAAGTCTTTATTTTTCGAAGCATGACCATCAGTAGCCATTCTTTCACTTTTTAAGGGATGGCCATCAGTAACCATCTTTCCTTCGATTCTCAACTCCTTCGAAGGATAAACAACATAAAACGAAATCTTCAGCTAACAAATTGCCCCCAATAAATGCCTGTTTCGAGAATCAACAGAAATAGGCGTTTCTTGTCATTATAAGATTTCGTTTTTATGATCCTTGAAAGTTCCAAGACTGCTGACTAGCGTCATAATCACTGATAACACTGTTTCCAAAACGTCTTGTCATTTTCAAAGATGTCTTCTCATAACTTACATTCCCACGTTTTAACCTTACTTCCTGATCATTACTCCTACATACTAGGAGTGAAGCTAACTCATTCGACCGCCGTTGGATTAAATCACCAGCCGCCACGTGTCTCTCGGGTTTTACCCAAAAGATTTAAAAAGGTTTCCGTTAAACCTTTAAATACTTGATCTTGTGTCTCTATACCGCCTTTCAGTCATCTTCTTCACCAAAAAATTGAAACATCTTCACTCTTTTTAGAATCTTGTTCTTTTAATCAAACAAAAAATTTCTTCATGGCTTCATCTTCAAATGTTCTTCAACCCGCTTTGAAGCTCCAATCAACAACGCGTTCTGGGGAACGAGAGTTCGTTCCAAACCCTAACACTGAAGAAATACGCGCTATTTACGCTTCCCAGGTAATCATTCCCTTTGAACTCTCTGAAAAAACTCTAGCCTTCATGGGTCCGTTACCGAGTGAAAGTATCCAATCTATGAATAAGTTTTTTCCTGCTTACTACAAGACTAGACCATTAGTTAGCAAAGTTAAGATAGATGAAGACGGTCGCTCTCCTTTAGGCAAATCTGCTAATGTTGAGGAAACTTCAACCGCAATCCCTTTAGCTTTAAACAAAATTAGGTTAAACTATATGACCAATTCTGTAAAAGTGTTTAGGTCAATCCCTTTAGCCAAAGATCCTGACTTGTACTATGCCTGGCTAGAAAAGGTAGAGAAACAAAAAGGATCCTTCTGGAAAACATTAGGAATATACGATTTGATTCAACTGTCAAGAACGGGTTTAGAATACAACCAACCCATGTTAGTAGCAGCGGTTCATTTTTGGGATGCTTCTCACAACACCTTCCATCTCCCATGTGGAATGGTTACCCCCACGCTTTTCGACGTGGCCGCTATTACAGGACTTCGACCAACTGGTGAAACTTTCGACCCCAATGAAATGGATAATGACACTATTGGTTTTAACGATTCGCAAGTCACTTATACGGCATTCATCCAGAAGCATCATATTACCACTGAAGCGACAGTATCTGATGAAGAGCATATTGCTTTTCTAGCATTATGGCTTTCACGATGTGCCTTCTGTTCAAGGTCTATTCAAGTTGCGAAAAGGTACCTTTGCATGGCTAATCAATTGCATGCTGGGAAAAAGCTCAACCTCAGCCAACTACTTCTAGGGTCTCTTTATGAAAACCTTAGTGAAGCTGCAAACCTTACCAAGAATTTCAAATCTGGTAGTTTACTTTACGCTGGTCCTTTCTGGCTATTGCAACTGTGGCTTAATGCTACATTTGAAACTCATCTTCCCTTTCGAGGAGATGTCAATGAGGAGGATAGCATAATCAAAAATCGAACTATAGAGGGGACCAGGTTAGCTTACCTAACTCCAAAAGAAGAAATGGGAAAGCTTCATGAACATTTCCTGGCGTATTCGATGATGTTTGCTCGGCGTGACCAGTTCGATCCTTCTATGGCCCCATTTGTACACAGAACAATAGGTCCTGAATGGTTTACTCGAAAATTTCCACCAACATCTCAGGATCAACAAACCGAATCTATGGAAATTTGGGAAGCCTTTCTGACTCCAAGATTGTTTTCCCACCGTCTTCGACCATCAAAGGGTCAATGTATCCTCATGTGCTATCAACCGAATTTGGTCTCAAGACAATTTGGGCTAACTCAAATAACACCCAAGTGCTTATATGAGAAAAGGAACCATATGTGTTTCCACACTTTGTATTTGACTGAAGAGGAATGTGAACAAAAAATCGACAAATACGTTGACGTCACCAATCTTTCTCCTATTCCTTTTGAACCTTCTTTTTACTCTACACCAGATTTTTATCAATGGTGGTCAGAGTATTATAGCTCTCAAATTTTTGATGCTGATAGCCTTGCTCAGGAACTAACTGCAGCTTTCAATGATGTGCAGGAGAACTTCCAAAAAGGTACTTCCACTCATATTAAAGAAATACAAGCTTTTCAAAAATTCTTTGAAACTATCTATAGGCCTGATGATCTTATTCGGACTGTTCGTGAGGCTGTAGTTACTTTGCGCGAAAAGTTTTCCGCCAAACTAAATAAGTTGAAATTGCCCTCGTATGTTCGACCAGAACTACGTTATGAAGTGGCTTTCAAACTCAATCCTCCAAAATTCCCCCCACTACCAAGTGCTGATTTTGGTGTGGCTCTAAGTCCTCCTTTCCCAGACTGGTTCGTGTGTGGGAATGCTCTCAAAATTCTTCAAGAGAGTACCAAAAAACGCGCTGAACGAGTGGTTCCGACTAAGCATACCTTGGATACTTTCAAAGGACATCTTCATATAGATCTTAAACATGTTCGTGTCCTGACTCCAATACCTGAAGGTCTGGATTAAGGCAATCTTTTCGACTGACTTATCTTTTCTTTATTGATATACTGATTTCAGTCTCAACTACAGCTGTTGCACGAAGGAGGAAGATTAAGGAAGCTTCTGCCCCAAAAGACTCTGGGACATCTAAAAGCAATAAACCAAGTGGGAGTGACTCCCTCGTCACTGATAAGAAGCCCACGGTACATACTTATCTCATACTCTCGATCTTGTACAATATGTGATTAGTACTCATCTTTCTCATTTTCGACTTGCCAGAGTTCGAAACCCCCAACGGGTTCGAAGCGTAAAGCTTCTTCGACCACTGGTTCGGATGGCGAAGATAAATCCCCTCCTCAAACTAGACAAGGACAGAAGAAAAAATACAAAGCTGTTACCCCTTCGAGAAAAGGGAAAAAGGCAAGTCCTTCCAAAGCTGTTTCTCCTGGTGATAAAGCGTCCTCTGAAGAGTCTCCTTTGAAAGCTGCTAGTAATGCTTTCGTTGTGGAAAGCCATAATTCAAGTCCAGACAATATTCCACCCAAGGTACTTTGGGTTTGTCCCACATATTATCTTGTGATTTTAACTAAATAATTGTACTGACACTTTACCTTGTTATTGCAGGATGATGCTGGCACTGCTACTTCCGGTTTTAAAGACCCTAGCCTCACCATTGATGTTGACAAACTTTATGGTAGTTGTCAAACTTTAACTTTCGTTAACTAAATCCCTCAAAAGTTTATATATTTTTTTTGAATAACTTTGCTCTGTTTAACATAGGTACCTCTCAAAATCAAACTCGTGTTCTTTCACCAGTCTTTGAAGACGTTAGGCCAATTGCTACCATATTGCCTAATGAACCAGTCGAAGAAAGCCACTCTACCGACGAATCCCCACCTACCCATCAAGGCAAAAATTTGGAAGAGGATCATCCATTCTCAGGCAGCGATAATGTGAACCAGCAATCACATGACAACGAAGATTCCGCGTCGGAGAAAGATGCTATGGAAGAGATTTCTCAGCCTGAAAAACCAGTTTCTCATGGAACTTCAACTCTTGACGCAAAAACCATTCCTGAGACAACTTCGACGCCTGCCCCTGCAAAGCTTACTCCTTCAGAGCTTGAACAACTTAAGCAAACTGATCCTCTCAGTTTCTTAAAGGCCATTATGAATGTGAATACTCCTTCGCCTCCGGAGCTTAATGTCTCAACAGCTGTTACTGCAGACTCTAGTGACAAGGAAGATATTCCCAGTCTTCTTCGACAAATAAAAGAAAGATTCTTTGGGGTCAATCTTGTAGATGTTCTCAACCGGGACCCTATTAAGAGCCACAACTTAAATCAACTTCTAAAGAAAGTAGATTTGCTTCAAGTTTCCACAGAAGTTTCAGAGGTAATTGTTCTGCTGGGCTCTCTACTCGAGCAACTCCAAGCTAACATCCTTCGAAGGCAGAATGTCGAAAAAGAGTTATCTGAGACAAAGGCCTCTCATGACTCTTCATGGAATTTTGCTATGGACGCGACGAAACAAGGTGAGGCCCTCAGGCTCAAACATTCAGAAAATCAGAAGGCCGTTGATGATTATGAGAAGAAAATCGGCTCTTGGAAACAAGAAATCAAAGTACTCAAGGGCAAGATAAAGGAGGCTGAAAGTTGTCAAGCAGTCCTACAAAAGTCTAATCAACAAGACTTGCTCGAAGTGGTGCAGTCAGGAATGAAACATTTCGAGGCTGCACAAAAGTTAGTGCCAGAAATCGAAAGGTTGAAGAAACACGGGGCACTAATTGAACTTCGCATGTCTTCATGGGAGACTCAATATTTGAAGATCAAAAAGGATCTCCCTGAGGATTTCAACTAAATGTTTTCGATCTTGTTACTTATTGCACCTTTATTTTGTAATCGAGGCCACTGTAGACATATAATATTTGTACGCTTGACTCCCTTTTATCTCTATCATATTTGCCATTGTTGATTTAGCAAATCTTTCAATTTCTTGTCAAGATATATCTTTAGATTTCCTACAGTGCTTTTATTAAATGCAACATGTAGAACCTGAACATCCTTCGCAGCACTCTTGCCTCTAGACTTGACGTTTCCACTTCTTCTAGCCATAATCATTATTAAAAGTGACGTCACTTTCTCCAAAACGTCGGTTTTCAGACGTGCGTGCATCAGTTTAATGATTACTTCTCAACTTCCAAGGGCGGGAAACGGCGGAAGCCATAACTTCTTTCTTTGGAAAACCAACCGCAGTCCAATCACTCATTGACAATTAAAACCCACCCTTCAGTATTCCCCTTCTATATAAAGGGTCCAATACCACCTTTATTTCTCATTCATGCGTTTTCTCTCCAAACTAAACACAGAAAAAAGAAAACACACAACTTCTCTTTCAGAACAACTTTCTTACCTTACAATGGCTGAACCTCTCTTCTTTAACGACATCAAAGCCCTCATTAGAGGCGAGTTCAGACTCTCTGAGGATGAACTTGTTCGCCATTTCATCACCATCGAAACCCTGTTTGTTAACCAGGAACTAGACTTCTACTTTGAGGAAGTCCTGGAGGGTGCTATTTACCCCAACATGGTGGCAGAATTCTGGATGAATGCGTCTTTACGCATAGATCCTGAAGGTAGGACCACCATTGATTCTGCTATTCGACACGCTCGTCTCAGCATTACTCCCACCACTATTGCCAATCTGATAAAATGCAATAACTCTGGTGAAACTTTTGATGACAACAGTTTCAGCATGACTACTCATCTCATGCTGAGAACTCTTATGGACAATGACCGCTTTAGTGCCAAAGTCATCAGGATCTGGCACCAGATGCTCGTGGGGAACTTCCAACCTCGGCGGATTGACGAAAACAACATCATGGTTGAAGACTTGGAGTTTATCCTCTGTGGTCTTCGAGGGAAGAAAATTAACATCCCTTTGATGATCTTCAAGGGACTTGTTAAAGCTGTCTCTGCCGGTGTTGACCGTCGAGGGGTTGTGACTTGTCTTCCGTACGGGAGACTCCTTAGCTATATTTTTCTTAAGAAAGGCGTAGTGAGAAGGATGCGTACTTCTGGAGCCATGGATATGTTCGAGGCTGAACCTTCTCCCGTGTTGTCTTTGGACAATTTAAACCAAAGGATTGACTAGCAAGTTTTTACCTTAGGTTTAATCTTTTTATATATATTTATGCCTTCCTTCTTTTGTAACTTCAGATCCTAATCTTTGGATCTTTTTGTAATGAATGTACTCCCATGCTTGAAATGAAAAAGAATATTTTGGTGTCTTCTTTGATTTTTCTTTCCATAATTCTTCCTGATTGTGAAGCCATTTTGGTGCCTGACCATTTTGGCTTTTCGTAGTACCCAGGGTATCTACGTCTTTGCAATCCTTACTTCGTGCATACTTGGTTTATATCTCTTCAAATATTTCCCGTTTACTCTCAAGATCCTATGATCTTCTGCTAATTCTTCAATTTCATAAGCATTGTTCGAGAATACTTTTAAGATTCGAAAGGGTCCTTCCCAATGCGGGGACCATTTACCAAGTGCCTGATTCTTTCGATCTATAGGTAAAATAACTTTCCAGACTAAGTCATTATTAACAAAGGTTTTACCTTTCACCTTTTTATTATAAGCTCTGGACACTCTTTCCTTTTGCCTTTTTATCATTTCCAGTGCCCGAAGTCTGTCTTCGTCCAAATCTACTAACTCATTCATCATTAACTCCCAGTATACGTTGGGAGGAATGTCTGCTTGTCTTTGTATCCTTACTGATTGCAAACATATCTCGATTGGAAGTACTGCGTCATGTCCAAACGTCAACTGGAAAGGAGTTGTATTCGTAGCTTCTTTTGGAGATGTTCGACAAGCCCAAAGTGCTTGATCTAAAGTCTTATGCCAATTCTTGGGTCTCTTTCCTACATGCTTCTTGATAAGGCCAATTATTATTTTGTTTGCTGCTTCAACCTGTCCATTTGCTTGGGCATAATAAGGTGTAGAAGTAAATAACTTGAAACCTATTTCTCTGGCAAAATCTTGCATTTTTCGTCCAGTAAAGACTGATCCCTGATCAGTTGTTATACTTTCTGGGATTCCAAATCTATATATAATGTGTTTCTGAATAAACTCGATCACCGCCTCTTGATCCACATTTGCCAGTGGTATTGCTTCAACCCATTTTGTGAAATAGTCTATTCCTACCAAAATGTATCTTTGCCCTTTGGATGACTTGGGGTGAATTTCTCCAATCAAATCTAGTGCCCATCCCCTGAAAGGCCATGGTTTTACTATTGTACTTAGTTCGTTTGCTGGAGCGTGTTGGATACCTGCATGTTCTTGGCACTCTTGGCACCCTTTCGCGAACTCTATGCAATCCTTTAGCATCGAAGGCCAATACATCCCATAACGAAACAAGAGCCATTTCATTTTGTGCCCTGCTTGATGTGCACCACATGCTCCACTATGTACGTTCGACAGAGCCAAGTATGCTTCTGCTTCTCCCAAGCATTTCAACAATACCCCTTCAGGAGTTTTCTTGAACAATTCATTTCCCATCAGAAAATATGACAAGGCTCTATACTTGATTTTTCTGTCTGTATCCGTCGAAGGATTTTTCAAATAGTTAATAATTGGATTCCTCCAATCTGTGTCAGCCAATGAATCTATATTTAATACCTCGAATTGTTCTTTATTGGCATAACCCAATTGTGAATTTTCCAGATCACTTGGCGAAAGTTTAGTAAACATTGCTCTTCCTCTTACTTCAATCAACTCTTCCAACTTTTCTTTTGATACTTTATATCCCGAAGCTAATTGAGCCAAGTCGTTTGCTTCCTGGTTATTCACCCTTGGTACATGTTTTAATTCCACGTATTCGAATTTCTTGAGTAACCTATTTGCGATGATAAAATACATGATCAAATTCTCTTTGATGCACTTGTACTCCTTTGTTAATTGTTTGATGACCAATTCGGAGTCTCCTTTAATTTCGACTCTGGTTGCCCCCAATTCTAACAAAGCCTCAAGTCCAGCAATTAAAGCTTCGTATTCAGCTTCATTATTGGAGCATGATGGACCTTCGATTTTATACTTGAGCTTTGTTGGAATTCCATCAGGAGAAATTATCAACATTCCAATACCAGTTCCCTCTCTATGTGTTGAACCATCGAAATATAACTTCCAAGGTTTCAAATCTACACAATGCTGATGATTCTCAACCACCGCATGGTCGACAATGAAGTCTGACACAATCTGACCTTTCATTGCCTTGAGAGGCTGAAATATTAATGAATATTCAGTAAGGGCTAAAGCCCATTTGCCAATTCGACTATGTAGTATTGGCTTAGATAACATATGTTTAATAACATCATAATGAGATGAAACGTAAACATCAACTAGCTTTATATAATACTTGAGTTTGATACAGGAGAAATACAAACAAAGGCAGAGTTTTTCTATATCAGTATATCTAGTCTCTACATCATTGAGTACTCTACTTAAATAATAAATGGCTCTTTCGATGCCATTCTCATCCTCCTGGGCAAGCATGCTGCCTATTGTTTTATCTGATGCTGAAATATATAGGCGCATGTGCTTCTTCCCATTTGGGGGAGATAGAATTGGTGGACAAGTCAAGTATTGCTTTATCTGATCGAAAGCTTCTTGATGTTCAGCACGCCATTCGAATTTTCCTTGCTTAAGCCGAAGTAGAGGTGAGAAGGCTTGCGTGCGTCCACTTAAGTTAGAGATAAATCTTCTTAAGAAATTTATCTTACCCAACAATGATTGTAATTCTTTCTTCGTGGAGGGAGACTTGGTCTCCATAATGGCTTTTGTCTTGTTTTGGTTGATTTTTATCCCTTTTTTGTGGACTACAAAACCCAAGAAATCGCCTGCCTGCACAAAGAAAGCACATTTAAGGGGGTTCATCTTCAAGCCATATTTCCTCATTCTTTCGAATGATTGGCTCAGATGATCGAGATGACTCATACCCGAGGTAGATTTTACCACAATGTCATCTATATACACTTGCATGAATGTTTCTATGAAGTCGTGAAATATAGAATTCATTGCTCTTTGATAAGTTGCCCCTGCGTTTTTTAAACCAAAAGGCATCACAATCCATTCGTAAGTGCCTATTGCTCCTGGGCAACGAAATGCTGTCTTGGATACATCATCTTCTGCTATAAAAATTTGATTGTATCCCGAATATCCATCCAACATGCTCAAATACTCAAAACCTGCGGCCGAGTCTACTAGCATTTCTGCTATAGGCATGGGATACTCGTCTTTCGGAGTAGCTGCATTAAGATCGCAAAAGTCTATTGTTGCACCCCAAAATTTGCCCTCTTTCACCGTGCTATAAGTTATCAACGACGTTTATTTCGTCGTTCAAAAATCAAGAAAAATTAAAGAGTTTCTATTGCTTCGAGATCATTAAGTCAAGAGCCTGTGGAGTGAATTGCAAAAGAAGAGGTCATGGTACAAGGTTATGAGCTTAAGGAGAACATTGTGTTCAAGGCGTCATTTTAGTTTCAATTTCTTGGTGACTTATCGTACAAGTTTGGTTTGGATCAAAAATTGAATTGATTTAGAGGTCCATTGGAGTTTAAAAGTGGATTGAAATTTAATCACTAAAAGAATATCCATGCAATTCTTCATTCAGTCCCGATTCAACGTATGCTCAACATTTAAAAACTCAAATCAATATTCATTCCTTGTGTCTTTGATTGGATGAAGAGGTTTAATTTGAAAGCGCGTTCAAGATTTAATCAGTCATCGAGATCATCATGAATTCAAGCTCATGGAAGTATTATCC
Organism: Vicia villosa; assembly: GCF_029867415.1. Classification (NCBI taxonomy): domain Eukaryota; kingdom Viridiplantae; phylum Streptophyta; class Magnoliopsida; order Fabales; family Fabaceae; genus Vicia; species Vicia villosa. The sequence goes on along the minus strand of NW_026705165.1, from coordinate 581,086 downwards.
AAGTTTCATTCATTTTTTTTATGTCATATTCAAGGACTCATTAGAATCAAAGTTCTTCATAAGAGAAAATTTACAAAAATTTACAAGACTATGTTCAAACATTCATTCAAAGGCAGTTGTAATTACAAGGGTCCATACACTACAAAGTACAAAGGCCCATTACAAAAATTACACGAAAAATTGCTTTGGCCTAGTGTTTCTAATCCTAAGTTTTCATCAATGGTGTGCTTTCCTTCAGAATATGCAGTTCCGAGCCATCAAACCAGCGCCGTAGAAAGTAAGAATCGGGTTCAACACAATGCAGTCCACAAAAAAACCTGTGTTGCAACACCAGAAAAAATCACTATGTGAATAAGCCAAACAGTTTCGGTTCGAAAAAAAACTCTTACAGATGCATATAACAGATTGATATGAGAAATTGAGGGAGAGGGAATTGAGAGAGGAAAAAGATTGAGAAATTTCACATATACGGCAGAAAAACGCTAACAGAAGGGGAGGACTCACTACAATAGAAAAAAGACGTAACAGAATAGAACTCTCTTCCCTCACTCTCCAATCTTCATCAACGATAACCAGAAAAAGAGAATAACAGAATTGGAACTCACTTGTAACAAACTCTCTCGGAACCTATTGAATCTTCGTCCCCAATCTTCATCCATCTTCTTGATTGTTCAACAATTCTGAGATTTTCTTCAACCATAATTTTATCACGCTCTTCATCTTCATCATCAACCTTCATGATTCCTGCAAGAAAACCATACAAAAAGAACTCAGATTCATTCAACATTCAACGTTCGGCGTAAACATCGATTCATCATCGTATCTTCACAAATCGAACCTCAACGAACCTTCAACTTTGCTTCATAGCAGCAATAACGTGAACCTCCGTCGATCTTGTAACGTCGATCTTGTAGCGTCAAGCGTAAACGAAATTATTCAATCTTCCTCAACAGAATTCTTCATCTCCAATCCTTCTCTCCAACTTCAATCATTCAATAATCGGGAAAAACGCTCCAAACGCTCTTCACAAATCCTCTCCAATCTCAGCATCACCGCACTTCACCACCTCTTCAATTTTCAACAACATTCATCAATCCATCACACAATCTTCAATTCTCAGAGCACAACAATAAAGATGCAGAGGACGAAAGAAACGGAGAAGAAGAGGATTTGAATCAAGAGAAAGTATGGAGACGAAGACGAAGACGCATACCTGAGCAAGGACATCTGGTCTTCTATTTTCACTTTGCCATCGTCGGAGGCAGATCGGACGAGCACCGATAGATCGTTGCACTTGACGAGCGGTCTGATTGATGATGAGATGAGAGGAAGGCGAAGGAGTCTTGAAGTTGTGGTAGCCGGAGTGTACGCACGGTCGAATAGAGGGAGGAACTGTGCGGTAAGAAGTTTGATCGGAGATGGAGAGAGTGGCCGCCGCGCCGTTCACGTTGAAGAAGGAGAGGCATGAGCTCCGGCGCCGTTTTGTTGTGAGGAAGATGAACGTGAGATATCTCAATAGACACAAACATGTAAACCTAATCCTCTTTCTATCGTTTAATTTGATTAATCTGAGTTTAATTTGGTGATTAGTAGATTTAGTTAGATTTTAATGTTGATTGAGAGATATTAATTAATAAAATCTGATTGAAAAATCTGAATAACTGTTGTTGGATCATATTCCATGGGCCTCATGTGAAACTATGTATCGCACCTCCCCTTAGAGTCCAGCGACACAGTCATTTTTTGGCTAAAGAGAAAATTATACAAAAACAAGCTGTTTGGGCCTTGCGCCCTTATCATGTACTGCACCCTGTTTTCACATTTCGCCCCCCTGTGTACATAAAAATCATATTAGATTTAGTTCTTTTTAACTAGTTTTTTTTTTCTATTATTTTTTTTAGTATAGAAAAATGTATGAAAAACGATATTTTGATAGACTTTTACATGATAAAAATGAATAAAAACATGTATTATTTTCTTGTTAGAATTTTAATATCTTGTACATAGTTTTGTTCTTATTCTTAGATAAAAATGTCATAAAAAACAATTTGATCTTGCTAGATTTTCTTTTAGAATTCATTTAGAATTTAATTACTAGTATTTTCTATGGTCGGTGTATGCTTCCTTGTTATTACTGATGCGTTTGTTGAGATGTGCGAGGTACCTCGAGAGGGCCTTCGATTGCTTCGTGTTCCACTTTATTTGTGGGACACGAATTCGCTTCCGGTGCGATTGATTTGCATCGTGTTCCACTTTATTTGTGGGACACGAACTTATTCCCGATGCGATTCACTTGATCTCTCATTCATTGAGATGTATATTCCTGTATTGTCTGGATTGTATTTCCTGCAGGTTGCTTGTATGGTTGTGTTTTATACGCACCATATAGCGGTTGTGATTTATTTTCACACCGTATCGCTTTGACGCTTATGCTGGACTCCTGGCTTTGCTGGATGTTAGATTATGTGAAGTTTCTTAGTTCTGCTTGCGTTGTTAGCTCACTGCGGATTTGCTATCCGTTCGGTATCGTTCCCTAGTCCCTTTTACTTCTTTCTGTACTTTATCGCTTTCTCGCATCATCCTTTAACATGAGAAGTAGGACCTAGACATGCATCTGGCCAAGCCCTCGAAAGAGGCTCTGTTTTTGTTGGTGTGTTTATATTTGTGCTTTGCGGCAGGGAGTCACGGTGTAATAAGTCCTATATGGCACTCCGTTAAGTCCTCATGGAAGGCACGCGGAAAGGGTTAGCAATCAACCCCCGCCTAGTCTCATCGAGTCTGTTCAGTATGCGCACGCTACGCGTGGCTCGCTTCTGAACCAGCACAAGATCTTGTTATCGAGTATGTCAGGAAAAGGGTTCATGTAGCCGGACCCCCGCCTTTCCTATAGCTCGCGTCGCTCGACGTTGATGCTCGGTGTACGCACGCACCGTTTTCCTTTACGATCCGTGACGGCTTGGTTGCTGAGAGGGGTCCGCCCTCTTGTCTATGGCCCGATCATTTTCACGAGGTCTAATGCTTGGTTGACTTGGGTTGAGCTGCTCCCCTTGGCTATGGCGGGACCGCTTTTCTACCACTCGGTCAGTACCGTTGGTTTGTTTGCTTTACGAGCGGATGCTCGTTTGTGTGATATTATTGTATGCTTTCCCCTTTTCTCGTAGGTTGTTAGTTTAGTTAGACTTGTACCCTTTGTATGATAACATTAGGTAGCAGGCTTTCCCCCTTAGCTTAGGACTTCCTCATGCATCTTTTAAAACACAAACCACACTCTTTGTTTTTCTTTTCTTAAGAGCTTGTTATTTCCGCTCCATTCCCAGCATAAGTCTCCAAAGGTCGAGCAGCGGAGTGTGAATGTAACTCGTTCACCTAAAAAACACAAAACAAATAGAAATTAGTTAGCCGAGCTACGGTAGCTCTGATTCTGCAAAACAGATACGTAGGCAGCGGGGTAGGGCCCGTGCGAGCACAATCCTTTCTTTTCCCTACATTCTGCATTCATTTTTAGTCCAGATTAGCGTTAGTTTGCTTACACACCCATAGTTTTAGACACAAGCGTGGATACCATCGAGTACGATGGGCGCGAGGGGTGCTAACACCTTCCCCTCGCGTAACCGACTCCCTTACCCTTTTTCTCTGGTCGTGAGACCGTTGTTTTGTTTTGTGGTTTGCTGGCATTCCCTTCCTTTTCAGGATAAATATGTTAGTGGCGACTCTGTTAATTTTCGCGGTAGCGACAGCTGGCGACTCTGCTGGGGACGTCTTGACCTGTTGCTGGTCCGGACTCAGCGAGTCGATCCTAGCGCTTGTGTGTTTATCATTGGGTGTTTTTACTGCTTTGCATATTTATTTGTTTGCATTGCATCCTATGTGCGCTTTTACTTTTCTGCATCATATTCTGGACTGGCTGGATCTCTGTCTGTTGGGTGGGTGTTTCAAGAGGTAAAAGGCCCAATACCAAGGCTATGTGTGAACCATAGGAACCCTAGGATAGAGTGGGAGCATGGTTTGTCTCGAGGTGTACGTCTCGGGATGGATTATGTGAACACGAGCAGAGTAGTGGTTTCAAACGGAGGTATTATCGTCACCCGCTTACGCGCTGTGATGATGCTTACCTTCGGGCGGACCGTATACTGCGTTTCATGACCTTACCTTGGCCTAGATTTTACCCGTGAGTGGGGCGGGAATCAATGATTATATAACAGGTACATTGTTGGTGACCGCTGTTCTTGTTCGTGGGTTACCGCTGTTCTCGTTCGTGGGTTACCGCTGTTCTTGTTCGTGGGTTACTATTGGTTCCTGTTCGTGGGGTACTATGGTTCTTGTTCGGGTGGTAATCTGTGTTCTATTCCAGTGTGTTATTGACTATGGGCTTTGGTTCCGTGGATTGACATTCTATGTTCCGTGTGGTATATCATTTGGGGCCGAACCTTTGGCTTTGTACTATGTGTGTTACCGGCAGTGCAGAATGCCTGGTGGGCGGCAACAAGTCCCACCACCTTGCATCATTGCATGTTTACTTTCCAAAAAATGATGTACAAAAAAAATAATAATAACTAGCATACTAGCATGCATGTTCCTTCCATTTCCAAGGAATCGTATCTTAAAGCCTCGTGTTGACCTTTTCTATCTCTTATTTGCTAAAAAAATCAAAACACGAGGATTCCTTGGAAATTGAATGAACATGGCATTGCATTTATATCATGCATCTCATACTTTTCATGCATAACAGGTGTTCAGGATCGATGATCTCTTATTCAGACTTAGTACTCTCACCAGACTCAGAGACTTGATTTGTTCGTATTGTATGTTCAAAGATAAGTCGTGAAACAACTTTGTGGGGATTTTGCCAAGACAAAAGCTCGGTTGGGGTTCTTTTTGAAGACTTGTCTTATTCTCATTTGCTTCCACGCTTGCTGTATTTGCAACTGGTTAAGCTCCATATTGTGTGGATGTCTACAGATTCTATGCTTGATGACAATGACACTAGGTGTGAATTCTATCTGGAGAACCTGTTCGTGATGTTAGATCTACAAGTCTTCGAAATTGCTTGGGGCTCCCGCACGAGGGATAAGCAAGACACTGTCTATCTTGAGCATTGCACCATTTGCATTGCTCGAATCCCTAAAGCACTTACAAATTCCGTGTGACTTCGTCGGAATCTTCTGCCGGATAGTAATCAAGAGTGATCTACAGAGACGCCTCTCATTCTCAAGGTTCTGCTTCATATTCCGAGTCATCTCCTCATCCTGGAGTTTCCTTGTTAGTAGCTTTCGCTTGTCAACAGAGACATAAAGAGTATAAGAAGCAAGCTAATGTAATCCTAGTGCCTTGTATTCGAGTTACTTCCTTGCTTGTTGGAATTTAAGTTGGTTGCTTTAGGTGTTTCTCACCACAAATAGCTCTCCTGATTTCGATGACAATACTCGGTGTTTTCCATTCCCGGGGCACCTGATCATAATGTCAAGCCTTACAAGATGTTGAGGTACAAAGAGTACAAGACTTGCTCGATACAGAGACATTTGAGTTTATTCATAATGGTTTCTACTGGTCAATCCAATTTCATCTACTGCAAGTAGAATGTTTGTTCCTCCTCAAGGAAGTAACTCATGAGAATCATTTGCAATTGGTACTGCCAGAGGTTTCCTTCACAACAACTCTTGTGTGTTCCAAGTAACGACTTTGATGACCAAGCGTCAGAGGTTATTGTTGTTCGCTGATAGTAATACAATTTTCCTCCATTCATGATGGTGTTTTCTGTTTCAGCAGCTATATTTAGGGCTCCCGACCGAGGGATAAGCAAGACTCCGTGTTCTTGAGTTCGCATCATTGGCAGCTCAAATCCCTAAAGCATTCATAAACTCCCGTCGTTGTTATTTGGGGCTCCCGACCGAGGGATAAGCAAGACGCCTTGTATCTTGAGTTTGTGCACCACTTGCATAACTCAAATCCCTAAAGCTGACGCACTTACAACTTCTGTATGGCTTCTCCAAAATCTTCTTTCGGGAGGTAATCTAAAGTGTTCTACAGGAACATATGCTAGTGCTTGGTGTGTTTTCCACTATGGAGGTATTTGGTTATCTGACTGGATATCATAAGCCATTCAGAGACAAGATACAAGACCTGATTGACATCAAGGCTATCACATTCGTACCTGAGGGCCAGAATTGAAGTTCTCCTCCGATTCAGCGGATCTTCTGAAGCAATAAGTCCATACGGAGAAGATCTCTTCAACATTGGCAATTCCTAAATCATCATGCATGTTCATGTTTAAGCTTTCTTGTTTTGTTCAATACTGTTTGTATGTAAAACTTGTTTATTTTTGAACTATAATCATAATGCATTGGATATGTTTGTCTTACAAAAAAATCCATTCGCTTTTGCTCTTCTATGTTTTCTATGCTTTTTCTGATACTCAACTCTTGTTAATAAAGCATGATAACTCCGTAGGGAGAATGATGAACATAATACCAATAACCTCAAATGGTATGCTTTTGAGTAAAACCCTGTTGATGATGTACAGGCATTGTTTCATATTCCTAAACACTGGAGATATAAGGGAGTGAAACCTTTGTTAACCCCTCTGAGCCTTCGAAGTAGGAGTTTCTTTTCTATGTAGAAAAAACCCTTATTTTAACCCTGGGGCAGGGTAGTATTCAGTTGACCTGATCGAGCATTCAAAATTCATCAGGATCATACATCTAAGGATACAATAATGGTTATCTTTCAACAGATTGACGAAAGTCAAATCCACAACGATTATCCCTCACCTCAGGAGGTTGAGACATCACATTTATCCCTCACATCAGGAGGTCGAGGTCGACATCAAAGCCGTTGTGGTTTATCCCTCACATCAAGAGGTCAAAATATGACGATACCACAATGGTAATTCTTTATCAATCAAGGACTCAGGCAGTCACAATGCACTTCCAACAAATCCGAGATTCAGGATCACACGACTTGTTCAAAAGAAAAGAATGAATCAAAAAGAAAAGAAAAAAAAGAAGAAAAGCCCGCTAAGTCAACAACTTGAAAACATGTGACTTAGGCAAAAGTTAGGGCATCCCGCTGGACATCCACATCAAAATTCAAAAGAATTTGTCCAGGCAAAAGTTAGGGAAACAAAAAAAAGTGAAAGCAAAACAAGGATTACAAAATAAAAATCCTCAACAAAGAACAAAGTCGTGTGATCATACACCAGAAACGAAAGGTAAAGTGACTGCCATGTTCGAACGCCTCATTGACTCCTCAACCATCTCAAACTCCTCTTGAAAGATGAATGCTCGTGTCAAGTTAACTGAACTTAGGACTGGAGAACATCACGAAGGGGGTGGGCACCAAATATTTTGAGCCTAAAAATCTTTTTTTCTCAAACCGTGAACCTGGCCACGTTACAACCCTTAAAAGTCCTAATTGAAGCAGGGTTGATTTGAAAGCAGACTGTACAAGAGTATACGGTAAACTGACTCCTAGGAGATCCGCTAAGCGCTTGAGTTGGTATCATACCATCTTTCTTTCATAAAAATATCGATGTTACGACATCTTTTCAAAAAATTTCTTTAAATTTCAAGACAAACATACTCTTTGCATTACAATTATATTTCTCATAATAAACATTCTTTGCTTATGAACAAGTGCTTAACATCAGGAAAGTTTCTATCATGAACTTCAGATGGAAAAGTTTTATCCTCCCGAAGGACAAGTTGTCTTCCGAGCTCCGCTGAGCAGAGGCAGCAATATCTCAAGTCTGATCACCTTCAGGGGCACAAAAGCATTTGATTACTCTATCGAGTAAGTTTTCAATCAATCTGAGGCAATCAGGTCAAGATTCGAAGAATCTCTCAAAGTGTTCAGGGGCATTCACCCAAGTGTAGTCAAAACTACTTCCAACACTTATCAATCAGGGGCATGTTTCCGAAATTCTTGATACTGGGGCAAGTTGGCTATGATAGCACTGATCTCTTCAAAGTCCTTACAGGCTGGGGCAAAGCAATATACAGTGGCATTCTTTCCTCATCAGGAGTTGTTCAGTTTAAAGTTCAGGTGTGAGCTAAACAACTTATGAACTTGAGAACCTTCAGGGTCGTCATCCTCAGCAGTTAGAAGCTGAAAGCCCAATACTTGTTGGTATCCTTACAATCAATATGAATATTCAGAACACTATGAATGCCAATGCCTGTTTGGTCCCTTTGAATTCAACGCTTGCTTGACCCATTAAGCCCACTTCCTGGTGGCTTTCTCTTGAAGAACCAATGCCTGTTTGATGCTCTGAACGATACTTGTTTGGTGTTCTAATCACTACTTGCTTGTTAACTCGTGAATCCATTGCTTGTTTGGAAAGTTTCAGCCAAGATGTCTGACAATCTGTTAGCTCTTGCATTTGCCCATTGTGAGTGAGCATCACTATCCTCTTCCATGTGAGGAAACCTCGAAGACGTCATGCTATATCCTGGGGCATTTTCATCTGTTTGTCTCGCAGGTACGTCCTTGCAAGCGCTTCGCATCAGCATATTGACGGACCTAGCTATGAGAGATTCTCACTCCCCAGCCGAGTGCTTCCTAATAAGAGATTCTCACTCCCCAGCTCAGTACATTCAGATGAGACTTTCTTTGTTCCAAGATTCTCATATCCTCAGTAAAGCACATTTCGATGCAATTCCCGTGCTTCAGAAGCCTTATTCTCGACGGAATGCTTTCTCCCCAGTTGAGTCATGATAGAATGGTATCCGATTCCCCAGCAAGCTCTTAATGAGGTTCCTTGCCCGAATTCCTCATTTCCCCAGTAGAGTGTTTCTCTCCCCAACAGATTAACCTGTTTTCCCCAGGAGAGTTATCTCATTCCCCAGTGGAGTGATCTTAACAAGAGGCTCTTATGCTAAGTTCCTTATCCCCAGCGGATCTCTCATCTCCCCAGTGGACCACTATGCAGAAGTATTAATCTTCCCCACTGAGTCTTTCCTCAGCAGAGATTCACATGCATACTCAGCAGAATCTGTGTCCTTCAAGGATTTCCCCAGCGGAATGCGTCCTATACAAGCAAGTTGGTCACTCCCCATCAGAGTTGTTTCCGTGACTTGCCCGTATCTCCACATCCTCAGAGTGTCGAGAATTTGCTTCTCCAGTGAAGTTGCCAGGGTATTCCCCAAGCAGTCAGTTGGGATGTTCTTATCCCCAAGCAAGATTTACTCCCCAAACAGAGCTCGCATCTAGATTTGATCGTCTCCAGCAGATTTCTGATCCATCTTTGCCAGCTCGCAGTTTGTGACCCTTGGTCACTCATCTTGTCCTCCCCACAGAGTTCTATACTCTCTCCAGGACTTCTTCAGCAATTCAGTGCTCATCCGTTGCCTCCCTAAGCAACGTCCGAATCATGCATCATTCGCATTGCATTCCTTAAGCGTGTAGCGTCTTCCTTATCGGAAACGTTATTCCACAAACATTCATACATGCATCATGCATAAATCATATCATATCTGTTTCTTTCTGCAGGAAAGTTATCAAGATTCAAATGCTCCCTAGAGAGCAATATTCGCCTAGTCATTACAGGCGCTTATCCTGATGTTTTGAATCAGAAGAGGATTGTTCTGCTTATTTTCTGGCATAGCTCAGATCAGTTTAAAGACATTCCTATTCCCGATGCCCCCAGATCGGTGGAAGATATTTGTTCCTATCCTGATATTCAGCTCAGTTGAAGGAACCGCCTCTGGATCTCCCAAGATCTTACGAAGGAGCAAGCCCTCTGATACATCAGATCAGTTGGAAATATCTACTCCCTGACGATATAGTTCGTTCAGAAGAAGAAACTCGTTTGCCCAGTCCTGATGCTTAACCATCAGTTGAGGACGTTTTCTTTACCCGGCGTACACAGTTCGGAAGAGATATCTGTTCCTATCCTAATATCCAGTTTCAGATTAGTTGAAGGAACCGCCTCCGGATCTCCCAAGGTCTTACGAAGGAGCAAGCCACTGATATCATTAGATCAGATGGAGATATCTGCCTGATTGACCTTTTCATTCAGATGAAGATTGTCCTACTTATTTTCTGGCATCATGTCCAGATCAGTTTAAAGGCATTCTTTCCCCGGCGTACACAGTTCGGAAGAGATATTGTTCCTATCCTGATTTCCAGTTCAGTTGAAGGAGCCGCCTCCGGATCCCCGTGGTCTTACGAAGGAGCTAGCCGCTAATTCCCAGATTAGTTGGAATATCTACCTGATGATTTAATTGCATCAGAAGAGATGTCTGCCCAGATTCCCAGATCATGATTCCCAGATCAGAGATACCTATTACCCGTTGATGTCCGATTCAACCGATGTATCTCCCTCGATTCCCAGATCGACTTAAGACATCTATCCCGATGCAAGTTCGGAGACATCTGCTACGTCTGATACTCAGATCAGTCGAGATGTTCCTTCTCTTGATGCCCAGATCATTTGAAGTGTTTCCCCTGCCTGTGGGTGCCCGTTCCTTCTTATTACAAGTTGGAGCATATTTAATTATCCAGGTCAATTGAAGTTTTTTCTCCCTGCTTGCGGGGTGGTACATTTCTTCTTATTGCAAGATGGAATCTTCTATTGATCAAGAGTGCAAATTTTCGAGTTCATTCTTGTATTCAATCTCCTTCCACCTCAACGTTTCGAAACGTTCGTTTCTCACTCGTTCAGTTCAAGAAGTTTGAATAGGGGCAGCTGTTGCACCCCAAAATTTGCCCTCTTTCACCGTGCTATAAGTTATCAACGACGTTTATTTCGTCGTTCAAAAATCAAGAAAAATTAAAGAGTTTCTATTGCTTCGAGATCATTAAGTCAAGAGCCTGTGGAGTGAATTGCAAAAGAAGAGGTCATGGTACAAGGTTATGAGCTTAAGGAGAACATTGTGTTCAAGGCGTCATTTTAGTTTCAATTTCTTGGTGACTTATCGTACAAGTTTGGTTTGGATCAAAAATTGAATTGATTTAGAGGTCCATTGGAGTTTAAAAGTGGATTGAAATTTAATCACTAAAAGAATATCCATGCAATTCTTCATTCAGTCCCGATTCAACGTATGCTCAACATTTAAAAACTCAAATCAATATTCATTCCTTGTGTCTTTGATTGGATGAAGAGGTTTAATTTGAAAGCGCGTTCAAGATTTAATCAGTCATCGAGATCATCATGAATTCAAGCTCATGGAAGTATTATCCAAGTTTCATTCATTTTTTTTATGTCATATTCAAGGACTCATTAGAATCAAAGTTCTTCATAAGAGAAAATTTACAAAAATTTACAAGACTATGTTCAAACATTCATTCAAAGGCAGTTGTAATTACAAGGGTCCATACACTACAAAGTACAAAGGCCCATTACAAAAATTACACGAAAAATTGCTTTGGCCTAGTGTTTCTAATCCTAAGTTTTCATCAATGGTGTGCTTTCCTTCAGAATATGCAGTTCCGAGCCATCAAACCAGCGCCGTAGAAAGTAAGAATCGGGTTCAACACAATGCAGTCCACAAAAAAACCTGTGTTGCAACACCAGAAAAAATCACTATGTGAATAAGCCAAACAGTTTCGGTTCGAAAAAAAACTCTTACAGATGCATATAACAGATTGATATGAGAAATTGAGGGAGAGGGAATTGAGAGAGGAAAAAGATTGAGAAATTTCACATATACGGCAGAAAAACGCTAACAGAAGGGGAGGACTCACTACAATAGAAAAAAGACGTAACAGAATAGAACTCTCTTCCCTCACTCTCCAATCTTCATCAACGATAACCAGAAAAAGAGAATAACAGAATTGGAACTCACTTGTAACAAACTCTCTCGGAACCTATTGAATCTTCGTCCCCAATCTTCATCCATCTTCTTGATTGTTCAACAATTCTGAGATTTTCTTCAACCATAATTTTATCACGCTCTTCATCTTCATCATCAACCTTCATGATTCCTGCAAGAAAACCATACAAAAAGAACTCAGATTCATTCAACATTCAACGTTCGGCGTAAACATCGATTCATCATCGTATCTTCACAAATCGAACCTCAACGAACCTTCAACTTTGCTTCATAGCAGCAATAACGTGAACCTCCGTCGATCTTGTAACGTCGATCTTGTAGCGTCAAGCGTAAACGAAATTATTCAATCTTCCTCAACAGAATTCTTCATCTCCAATCCTTCTCTCCAACTTCAATCATTCAATAATCGGGAAAAACGCTCCAAACGCTCTTCACAAATCCTCTCCAATCTCAGCATCACCGCACTTCACCACCTCTTCAATTTTCAACAACATTCATCAATCCATCACACAATCTTCAATTCTCAGAGCACAACAATAAAGATGCAGAGGACGAAAGAAACGGAGAAGAAGAGGATTTGAATCAAGAGAAAGTATGGAGACGAAGACGAAGACGCATACCTGAGCAAGGACATCTGGTCTTCTATTTTCACTTTGCCATCGTCGGAGGCAGATCGGACGAGCACCGATAGATCGTTGCACTTGACGAGCGGTCTGATTGATGATGAGATGAGAGGAAGGCGAAGGAGTCTTGAAGTTGTGGTAGCCGGAGTGTACGCACGGTCGAATAGAGGGAGGAACTGTGCGGTAAGAAGTTTGATCGGAGATGGAGAGAGTGGCCGCCGCGCCGTTCACGTTGAAGAAGGAGAGGCATGAGCTCCGGCGCCGTTTTGTTGTGAGGAAGATGAACGTGAGATATCTCAATAGACACAAACATGTAAACCTAATCCTCTTTCTATCGTTTAATTTGATTAATCTGAGTTTAATTTGGTGATTAGTAGATTTAGTTAGATTTTAATGTTGATTGAGAGATATTAATTAATAAAATCTGATTGAAAAATCTGAATAACTGTTGTTGGATCATATTCCATGGGCCTCATGTGAAACTATGTATCGCACCTCCCCTTAGAGTCCAGCGACACAGTCATTTTTTGGCTAAAGAGAAAATTATACAAAAACAAGCTGTTTGGGCCTTGCGCCCTTATCATGTACTGCACCCTGTTTTCACATTTCGCCCCCCTGTGTACATAAAAATCATATTAGATTTAGTTCTTTTTAACTAGTTTTTTTTTTCTATTATTTTTTTTAGTATAGAAAAATGTATGAAAAACGATATTTTGATAGACTTTTACATGATAAAAATGAATAAAAACATGTATTATTTTCTTGTTAGAATTTTAATATCTTGTACATAGTTTTGTTCTTATTCTTAGATAAAAATGTCATAAAAAACAATTTGATCTTGCTAGATTTTCTTTTAGAATTCATTTAGAATTTAATTACTAGTATTTTCTATGGTCGGTGTATGCTTCCTTGTTATTACTGATGCGTTTGTTGAGATGTGCGAGGTACCTCGAGAGGGCCTTCGATTGCTTCGTGTTCCACTTTATTTGTGGGACACGAATTCGCTTCCGGTGCGATTGATTTGCATCGTGTTCCACTTTATTTGTGGGACACGAACTTATTCCCGATGCGATTCACTTGATCTCTCATTCATTGAGATGTATATTCCTGTATTGTCTGGATTGTATTTCCTGCAGGTTGCTTGTATGGTTGTGTTTTATACGCACCATATAGCGGTTGTGATTTATTTTCACACCGTATCGCTTTGACGCTTATGCTGGACTCCTGGCTTTGCTGGATGTTAGATTATGTGAAGTTTCTTAGTTCTGCTTGCGTTGTTAGCTCACTGCGGATTTGCTATCCGTTCGGTATCGTTCCCTAGTCCCTTTTACTTCTTTCTGTACTTTATCGCTTTCTCGCATCATCCTTTAACATGAGAAGTAGGACCTAGACATGCATCTGGCCAAGCCCTCGAAAGAGGCTCTGTTTTTGTTGGTGTGTTTATATTTGTGCTTTGCGGCAGGGAGTCACGGTGTAATAAGTCCTATATGGCACTCCGTTAAGTCCTCATGGAAGGCACGCGGAAAGGGTTAGCAATCAACCCCCGCCTAGTCTCATCGAGTCTGTTCAGTATGCGCACGCTACGCGTGGCTCGCTTCTGAACCAGCACAAGATCTTGTTATCGAGTATGTCAGGAAAAGGGTTCATGTAGCCGGACCCCCGCCTTTCCTATAGCTCGCGTCGCTCGACGTTGATGCTCGGTGTACGCACGCACCGTTTTCCTTTACGATCCGTGACGGCTTGGTTGCTGAGAGGGGTCCGCCCTCTTGTCTATGGCCCGATCATTTTCACGAGGTCTAATGCTTGGTTGACTTGGGTTGAGCTGCTCCCCTTGGCTATGGCGGGACCGCTTTTCTACCACTCGGTCAGTACCGTTGGTTTGTTTGCTTTACGAGCGGATGCTCGTTTGTGTGATATTATTGTATGCTTTCCCCTTTTCTCGTAGGTTGTTAGTTTAGTTAGACTTGTACCCTTTGTATGATAACATTAGGTAGCAGGCTTTCCCCCTTAGCTTAGGACTTCCTCATGCATCTTTTAAAACACAAACCACACTCTTTGTTTTTCTTTTCTTAAGAGCTTGTTATTTCCGCTCCATTCCCAGCATAAGTCTCCAAAGGTCGAGCAGCGGAGTGTGAATGTAACTCGTTCACCTAAAAAACACAAAACAAATAGAAATTAGTTAGCCGAGCTACGGTAGCTCTGATTCTGCAAAACAGATACGTAGGCAGCGGGGTAGGGCCCGTGCGAGCACAATCCTTTCTTTTCCCTACATTCTGCATTCATTTTTAGTCCAGATTAGCGTTAGTTTGCTTACACACCCATAGTTTTAGACACAAGCGTGGATACCATCGAGTACGATGGGCGCGAGGGGTGCTAACACCTTCCCCTCGCGTAACCGACTCCCTTACCCTTTTTCTCTGGTCGTGAGACCGTTGTTTTGTTTTGTGGTTTGCTGGCATTCCCTTCCTTTTCAGGATAAATATGTTAGTGGCGACTCTGTTAATTTTCGCGGTAGCGACATCTATGCATACTCTTAATGAGCCATTCTTTTTAATTACAGGTACTATATTAGCAATCCACTCAACATACCTTGTAGTTCGGATAAATTTGCACCGTAAGAGTCTTTCGACCTCTGCTTTAATCTTCGAGTGAATTTCTGGCGCGAATCTTCTGGGAGTTTGTTTTATTGGCTTCTTCCCTTCTTTTATTGGTAATTTTAATTCGACTAAGTCTCTTTCGAGACCAGGCATCTCATCATAATCCCAAGCAAAACAATCTCTATTGTCTTTCAACATTTTGATGACCGTTGCTTTCAATTCTGGTTCTAGTTTCGCGCTGATATATGTTATTCTCTTTTGATCATTGTCTCCAAGATTGACTTCTTCAAGTGGATCTTGGGCCAACATCTTTATGTTCGACGCCATCGGGTCTTTTTCAAATCCCAACGGTTCTTCGTCGTATATTGCATCTAACCTTTGACTTGGTTCTTCTCCTATGATCTCTTCAACTGGACCCGTATCTTCAGGGAGTTCGAAACTCGTACGTATTTCCAATTCTGATATTCCTTCTTTGGTTAGGACTGTATCTATCCTTGTATTTGATAGTTCGGCTTCGAGAGCCGTTTTTCTTTTGTTCTCGGCCACATAGGCCGAAATCTTTTCGAAGAACGCAGACTCAGACATGATTAATGTCATCGTCCCAGCCCGTTGGCCGTACTGCTGGATAATTCTCCGATGGTGCTGGATCTGGTGGACCATCCATGATCTCCCTATCCCATTGGAATCCATTTGGGTGTAAAGTCAAATAGTACATTGCATTTTTGTTTGGGGTATACATCTGTTCAGCAGCATGACAAGGGCCTATGTTTGCCAAGTTCCTGTCGAAGTTGTTTTTGTTCACCTGGTTGACCTCAGCCATGTAATAACTCTGATCACCTTCGATATTCTCCACTATACCATCTTCTCTCCAAATTGTCACCCTCTGATGCATGGTTGAGGGTACAGCCGCTACTCCATGAATCCATTCCCTACCAAGCAAAAGGTTGTAGTTTGCTTTTGCTGGTATAACCATGAACATGGTTGGCCTGGTAACTGAGCCTACTGTCAAATTGACTTGAACAACTCCCAGAGTTTGTCCTATTTTGCCTTCGTAGTTGGATAAAACCATGTTATGTGGCCTTATATCCGTATCGAACATACCAATTCTTTTTAGCATGTATTGAGGCATTAGGTTCACTGCTGCTCCCCCATCAACTAGGACTTTATTTATGCCCACGTTCTCAATCTTAGCCCTGATATAGAGTGGCTTCAAATGATTCCGCATACCCTCATCAGGCCTTTCGAAGAAAGCATTCTGTTCTTCTACTGCACCGTTATTCAGCACATAGTAACACACGGGTCTGTGTTTTGCCATTTCTTCGATATCAGCCTCTTCACAGTCTTCTACTTCAGTTTCCTGATTAAACTCGTGGGGGAGTACCGAGACAACATTGCAATTCAAGTTTATAGATGACACTCCATCAGAGTCAAAATCATTTGTCATTCTATCCTCTTCTTTCCAAGAATTTGAACGCATCTTGTCTTCTTCATCCAAGAGTTTTTCAGCTTCGAATAGTCTGCGTTCCACTGGAGGTTTGTTCGACTTTGCCCCCTGGTATGGGACTTGGTTGCTACTAGAGTCTCCAGCTTCTCTTGGCCTGTATTCCTTCTGAGCCTTTTTTATTCTCTGATGCCTTCTCCACTGGGACCTAGACATAGGATTTTTTCCTTTATAATTCTCCAACCGATACGCCTCTCGATTTGACCTTTGAAATTGTTTCCTATATGCCATTGCAGTTCTACCACCTTGGTCCCAACTTCGCCATTTGTTGGTTCTTGCATCAGCTTGTACCCACCTATCCCTGGGTGCATTTGCAGGGACTTTGAACGTCACCCTTCGAGTCCTAGGATGTGGGCTCTCAGGCCTCTTTGTTGGAGTCCAAATGTCGAAACCGTACAGGTTGGGACGCAACCCCTGAGTTTCTTGACTCATGTAGCAATACACACGTTCGAATGATCGTGCTAGCATTTCGTCATAGACTGCCCCACATCTTGGGCAGAGAGCAACTTCAGTGTTTTCTTTGTGGCATCTGACCAAAAATCCTACCAAGCTTTCCTCCATCTTTGGGTAGAGTTGAAGTAGGGGATTTGACTCTCTTCCTGGGTGTTGCCACCTTTCGCGTCGAACCCTTTCGAAGTTGGCTTCGACCCTTCGATTCAGCTTGATCGAACACCTTGGACACATCCATTGCTTACCACCATTTCTCTCGTGGCAATTCCAGAGATATTCTTTGAGGCTTTCGGTTCTTGGAGGAACTTCGATGCCCCCATTTTTCCTCGTCAGCCATGTCTCTAGTTCGCCAAATTCAGACGCTGGTCGTCTGGCGCTAACCATGTTAACCGCTGCTGGAGGAACTTCAGAGATCTGGATTTTTTGGAGTTTCATCCTGAGGTCTTCAGTGGCCTCGCTGTTTTCTTCCTTCGAGGCTTCAGTTATTTCTGCCTTGGAAGATTCTTCCACATCAGTATTGAAGATTATGTCACTATTTAGGCTTTCAGTAGCCTGCTTTCCATTGAACATTGCTTTAGTCTCCACAACCTCGATTTCATAAACCTCCACCATGTTGATATCTTCTACCTCGCAGAGGCTGGCGTCAGCAACGTTTAGGGGATTGGTATCGACCCTCATATGACTCTTGGTCTTGTCAGCAAACTTCAACCTTCCATCATTGAGAGCATTTTGAATTAGATCCCTGAAAAGAAAACATTGAGAAGTTTTATGGCCTAAAAACCCATGATATTTACAAAAACCTCTTTTCTCCCGTTGTTCCAACGGAGGAATTTTTGAATTTGGAGGTAGTATCATTTGGCCATCTTTTACCAATAAATCAAATATTTCATCACACTTGGTAATGTCGAATGTATAAGTTTTCTTAGGGAACCTATCATTCTTATCGTTTTCTACTGGATTTTTTCCATTGGCAGGATTTAGCAGTTTGCAAGCATAAGGTGGCGCTTCTTTCAATTCAGCCAAGTCTATTTCGACTTCTTCAGGGCTATATGAGTCATCGAAAGACTCATTCTCAGCATCCTTGGCTTCGACGTATGCCACTCTTTCTTTCTTATAACTTTTATTTGCCCTAGCTTTTTCTGCCTTCAGGCGTTCGACTTGTCGAACCCTATCTGCTAATTGGGCCATGTCCCTAAGGTATTGGGTATCTAATTTCTTTCTTATTGAATAATCTAGACCACCTGCAGCCATTTCAACAAGTTCATGCTCTGGGACTGTTGTAAAACACCTTGATTTCAACAGACGGAACCTATTTAAATAATCATCAATTGTTTCTGTGAATTTTCTTTTAACACTGGCCAATTCTTTCAAACTTATCTTAGTTTGGCCCATGTAGAATTGCTCATGGAAAAGTCTCTCCAAGTATGCCCATGCATCTATCGAATTTGGTGGCAAAGTAGTAAACCAAATGAAGGCATTTTTTGTCAGTGAACTAGGGAAATATTTGATCCTTAAATCCTCGTTTCCCGCTAAGTCTCCTGCTTCCGTCAAATATCTAGCAATATGTTCCACCGTTGACTCGTTCGTTTCGCCTGAAAATTTTGTAAATTTGGGTACCTTAGTGCCCCTAGGCAATTCTGTTTGCATGATATAATCTGATATAGGGGATGTATAGTTTGGACGTCTAAGTCCAGTACTAAGGCCATTGTTGGCCATAACCCTTTCTATCATGGCAGTTAAGTTATTTTCTGTAGCCAGATTTTCTCTTCTGACTCTTTGAACAATCTCATCTGGGTGTTCGTTCCTACCCACAATCCTTAATCTGGGTTGCTCCTCCTCCGTTTCTTGTCGGACGGGGACAGTTCTTTGATTTGAAGCTTCTAAGTTAATTATTGGAGTTCCTTCGAACACCTCTGTTCTTCGTGAGGGGCCTACATCCCTAGTAGCCGTCCTAGATGGTGGAACTATGTCTTGTACACGTTCTAAAATGGGCCTCTCTTCTTGACTCGAAGGCTGTTTGTCTTTCCTTTTAGGTGGCGTTACTCCCATGAATTCTGCCATTCGATTCATCTGAGATGATATCTTTTGGAAAGTCTCCATGTTTTCTCTATTCGTAGTAGTAACATTTGCCATTAGTGGGCTTAAAACTGAAGTCAATTCTCTGGCCAAAACCCCTACCATATCATGGTTGCTTGCATCCATTTCTTGTCGAAATGGCGCTTGGTTATTTGTGGTAAAGTGAGGCATCTGGGTAGAGAAACCAGTGTTATGTGCACTTCGACCCACTGAACTAACATTTGGTGAAAATGTCGCATTGTTAGTTGGGGCATATATATGTCCTGCCCCTCGTACGCCTGTTCCATGTGGGTATGGCATTCCGTATGGATTATTTGGTCTCCATTCGAAAGCGGAGTTCGTGCCTTGACCAAATAAATTGTTTGCAGCATTTGTCGAGGCAAACAATACGTCCTCTGCGCTTGTGGATGAGGGTGCGGTTGTCGACACTGAGACTGGAACAGTCCCTGAGGGTGCTGTATTATTTTCAGGCATAGTCTGGGAATTATCTGCAGGTCTCGATCCATTTGGACCCGTTGCATCTCGTGTTTCTTGAGTAGAAGTCGAATTTGCCGCTCCTGATCCTGAACCGTGTGGGGGATCTTGATTACCCCCTGCACTGGCCGTAACGACCATTTTCCTGTTGTACCTTCGTTTGGGAATCGGTTGTGCACTGTTCTTTAATTTACCGTTCCTAAGGTTCATACAAGATCTTGATATTGTCTAGACAAAAATAAAACAATTGATTAAAACAATCTGCTTGACACTGTCCCACTGGGCGTGCCAATTTGTTTACGGTGATTTCCGGTAAACAACCGCTAGTCTTCCAAACTATAATAAATATGATTTGGTTACTTGCAGGATCGACTAGATTGATCCTAGGACACATAGTCAAGAAGATTGTTATCAATGTTTGTTCGAACCGTATTCATTATTTGTCTTCTTCAATAAGCGTTGTTCGATTAACAGGACAAATAGTCTTGACAATTACTTTGTTACATATAAATGTGACTTCAACGAAGTGACATGACATAAAAAAGTAAAAGGACAATTGAAACGTAAAGAATCTTAAACTGTAGAAATATAAAAGACTTTGAAAGCAAATAGCATGAAAGTAATTCGAAAGTAAATGACGTTAAAGTAAAGATGCAGAAACGTAAATGGCAAGAAGTAAACGAAATGCAGTAATTCTGAAAGATAAAAACAAAAAGAGATAATACACATGTATTAAAATGGTGGTGTCATACGTACATTTTCTCAGCGAACTCTTTCTCTTAACGCTTGATACTTGAGTAAATATGTGAGTGATTTGTACAAAATGAACACACAGAATCCTAACACTAAGACTCCTATTTATACTAGTTTCGACCTTAACGGTCCTATACTAATATGCTGCCACGTTTCTCATCAGAACTTCCAGCGAAGCCATCTGTTGTTGAACGGTTACGAAACCGTCTTCGAATTTCAAATTTTCCCGCCTGAGTCCATCTTCGACGCGTGGCAGTGTATTAAACAAACACTACTAAAAAACACGCTAAGTAGTAATACTTGAATACATATTCTATGAATTTTGTCTAAGTCCCGAAGACATATGCTTTCATTAATCTTTCAGCGTTCACTTATCTTCATCGAACTTAGAAGTCTTTATTTTTCGAAGCATGACCATCAGTAGCCATTCTTTCACTTTTTAAGGGATGGCCATCAGTAACCATCTTTCCTTCGATTCTCAACTCCTTCGAAGGATAAACAACATAAAACGAAATCTTCAACTAACAAGTCTATATCTTGTGTTCAATATAGACATAAGGATAAAAGGATAATTGCATACACAAGTATTATCACGAAAAAGATTTTGTTAGATTACATGACATTTTCGCGACTGGGATAATAGTGATATATTCTTAGATATCACTCACTGTTTATTATGTTAAATGCCTAATTTAATATAATTGCTAACATCGTGAGAACTTACAGGGTCACACACAAGGACAGATTGATGAAAGATAAAGTAAATAAGGAACACTGTAAGGTACAGTGTACTTAAGTGAATTGTAGAACACCGTAAGGTACGATGCACTTAAGTAGAATATAAAATATGGTAAGGTACCACGCGCTTAAGTGATATACAGTACATCATAAGGTATGGTGCTCGTGCACTTAAGTCGGTTTTTTAGCTTGCAGCGTGTAACACCCTTCTAACCCCGCGGCAATTTAAACAAATAATCAGAGTAAAAACATACACACAAGGGTGTCACAATTATTTAAAATAAATAAACCAATCATGGTCAAAGTCATGCTTCATTAGGAAACGGTTCACCAAAACGTAATCATGTTTATTACAGCGGAATACGAAACATCATCAACTAAAACCAAACAGAAATATAATCCAGCACCAATAAAATGGAATAATCTCATAAAACTCTAAAACTCTCGTTCCCCAGTGTTACAAGACCAGAGCATGAATGACACGACCCAACATAAATGGATAAACTCTACGAGTCATCCTCACCAAGCACTAATGCCGCTACTCCTCAATCTGAAAATGACAACATGTAAGGGTGAGTCTCATTCTCAATTAGTAAATATTATGCAATTCATAAATAACAAGCATCATAATATACCGTTCACCCAATTATACATATTCAGATTCACACAATAATGGATTACAATACATAACACAGAAATCCATACAATCATGTTATGACGAAATGCAATGACACAACCGACACTATGCATGTGGTACTAATAAACCGTGGAATCAATCCACCTAACCGATCTACGCCTCATCGAGATACGGCCCACCGACACAATTTCCGCACAATGGGAAATATGTCCACAAACGATCCAAAACATCACCGGGATCCAACATCAAATGCATATGAATGAATGAAACACACATAACATACTTAGAACATCACCGAATCACGATGAACAATTCATCTCAACACCACATCACCGAAATAGTATGTACATGTTTTCAACATCATTCAAACAGTCATGCATTCATCACAATCATAATAATAATCACAACCAATTCATCATTACATCAAACACATTGTCACACCTATCTCATATGCATACAATGTTCAATTCTCATCAAGTAATTAAATCGATTTTTAAAGAAATAAAGTCGGCCACCGCCCATATTAATCATTCGTCATATAAAACATTTAATTACTTGCACAACGCTCAAAACGGCACTAAGAAATGATACACGGATCAAAAGATACGTTATTTTAAAGTTTTAGAAATATTCACACACAGCAAAGTTCGCTCAGCGAAGCAAGACAGAAGCGAATCCTTCAGACCTCCGCTCAGCGGACCTCTAGCGACGTCCAACAGAAGTGAACTACGTTGGGACCTCCGCTCAGCGGACCCCCTCTGCTCAGCGGACCTGCGATTTCAGCAAACCCCAAGTCTGCGACAGACCCTGCGATTTCACACCCTTTTCACCCAAAAACGATTCCAAACATCACATACAGGCATACAATTATCATATATTCAATTATACACCACAAAACATCATTTAAACGCATTATTAACCAAATAGTTCACACAATTATCATCAATTCAATCCAATTATAACAACCTAACCTAACAACCCCAATGTCTAATTGAATCAAACCATACATCAATCTACCTATTACCTAAGACCACATAAGAGATACTAAAAGGAAGAGTCCCCCCTTACCTCGATGAATCTCTTGAATATTCTCCTTCCGGTTCCACGTTCTTGCCTCTTTCTCTTCTCTTGCCCTTTTCACGTGTTCTTCCTTTTTCCCCAAATGGTTCCTTTTTCTTATTTTATGAAAAATAAAATGAAATAAATTAACCACAACTTAGTAAAAGGCCTAACTAATTAGCACCCCTCTTTTACTAACATCACACCATAAGCCCAATAGCTTTACTCCATCATTTTCCGATTAAATCCAATTAAAATACTAAAATTTCACTTATTTAATTTAAATCCAAATCAAATTAATAAACTGAAATTATGGGGTGTTACACAGCGCACACAAGTGGTTCTATAAATAAAACCCTTGTGCAGAAGCATTCTTACTTGATGAAAATTTGGTATGTGAAATTCTAGTCATATTTTCCTTCTCTCAGACTCAAAGCCTTCATTTGTATCAGCTAGCACTGAGACTGAAGGCATATGTTCGTGTAGACTGAGTAGAGGCGTTGTTCTTCATT
Source organism: Vicia villosa (assembly GCF_029867415.1). NCBI lineage: Eukaryota > Viridiplantae > Streptophyta > Magnoliopsida > Fabales > Fabaceae > Vicia > Vicia villosa. The sequence goes on along the minus strand of NW_026705165.1, from coordinate 557,895 downwards.
CAACACTCGTGATCACTACTTCAATTCATCGTCAAAGATTTTAATCGCCACAAGAGGTAATCGTTTCTATCACTGATCATGCTCATTTGTAAGGACCACTAAAGGGAAAAAAATTGTTTTCCGCTGCGTCTTGTATTGCTATTTCTCTTCAATAATTGCATTTGAAAATTTATTATGCCATGTCTAAACACCCTTTAGGAAGTTCTACGTTCAACATCTTTTATTTTTTTTATACATGCTTTGTTATGTGAAATGATCTTTTCCATACATAAATGTATCTCATCACTACTTGCTCTTACATTTTTCAACACTTATGATATTATTGTTTGTAAGCATGTCATATGATTTATCTTTATTGTGATGTTTGATAAAATGTTGTATAACATATATTACTACATTGATTTGGCATGATATTTTGCACTATGGATTGATAGAACATAAATGTATATTTGCATCTTTTACCTGCCTTTTTGATTCCAACAAAGGGGGATAAGTATACTTTCAGGGAGAGGGTATACACTATATCTAACTCAGGGGGAGTATTATCATTCTAAAATATATCTCTTTGTTTCTTTTACCATCTCCCTTGAGAGATGCGTTTTCATCATCAAAAAGAGGGAGAATGTGGAACCTTATTTTGCTAGTAATAGATCTTTGTTTTGATGATGACAACTATGAAAAACATGAAGAAAAAACAAATATTTATCATGACAAAGATACAACATCAAAAAAGAAAGATAAATATGATAAAAACGATAAAAGATCATAACATATGATATTCAACATGATAAGGATATAGCAATTGTGAAAGTCAATTAATGCAATTAAACGGTTAAAGATGCAAGTCACGAGTTTGATAAAAGATTGACAAAGTTTCAGATAAAGCTTCAGACATCAACAAAGTTCTAGGCAAAGACAAACAAAAAAATTAAATCTAAAGCCTAAAAAGAAAGCTCAAAGCAAGTGTCAACATAAAAGAATCAATCAGACAAGACTTAATGGAGTCAATTTCCCAAATTAGTGAGTGAAACTTTTATAAACGCACAAGTTTTTCTTTATAGAAGTAGATGGCTATAAACACACACACACAAATTTTTTATAAAATGTTTTGAAAATAATAAAGCCATGAGAATTATATATAGAAGTTGCATATAAAGAGATGAGAGCATTCAAAAAGCCAGAAAATATTTGTTGACTGGATCTAATCGATTGTGTCAATTGATTAGATTGACGCATTTTTGAGGAAAAAGGAAATTTGAATATACTCAATCGATTAGCAACTGATACATATAACTTATTACCTATTTTAGAACTCATACCCGTTACATTTAAATGATCCAATCATTTGGCTTAATCGATTAGTAACTGTCATTTTTTATTTAGCGAGGTTTCCTCTTTTGGAGGATTTCAAGCCTATAAATAGAGGTATCATTTCTCATTTCATTTCATCCAAAATTAGATTTGTGTATTGACACACACTCTCTCTCTCTCTCTGAATTTTTATTTTCACTTTCTCTCACTAGTTCTCATAGCAAAATGCTTTTGTGAGGGAAAATCTTTTGTGAGTGAGGTGTATTTGTAACTTTGAATGGGTAACATTGTATAAGTTCTTCAAGAATGTTGTTTATACATCTTGGATGAACACAATCCATTTAGGGATAAAAATATATGGTTGGAAGCTAAACCTGTTGAAAATCTTTGGTTGGGGATTGTGTGATCAGTTCCTAATATTTAGTTAGGTTAAAGATCGTTAATATTGTTGAACTTCCCTTAAGGTTATTGTAAAACCTTGTTCATTTTAAGGATGAAGTTTTCCAATATTGATGAATTTACCATTAGGTTCATGGTTAACCCGTTTATAACAACCATTTCAGTCTACAGTTGGGAAGGAAGTTTGACCACTTCAGTCTCAATATTTCAATGTAGAAGATGCAAACGATCATATCTTCTGTCTTGTATTATCATGGTTGTAGGACAACCACCATTTCCTTGCGTAAGAGGGTTTGTGAGCTTCACCTACTAAAATCTCTCAAATAATTAATGAAAACTCTCAAGATCAATCCTTGTGGAGAGAAGCAAGTCCTTTAGATTTGAATGAACCCCTATAATTTTTGGTAATTTTCTTCTTTCCTTAAAATCTTTAAATTCTGCATTTTATTTCAGTATTTTTTTCGCTTAGATATAGAAAAATGTTTTTTTAACTTTTAATCTTGAAAAGTTTTCAAAACTATATTTTTCTAAACCACACAATTCACCTCCCTCTTATATGTGAAATTTCAAGTCCAACAATATCAATTGCAGTTAGATGAGATTTTCTAGGACCAGGATGGAAGCAAGCACATAATCAAACACGAAATAGAATATCATGTCTAAAGCCTATAGTTTATAGAAGATATCCTATCATACATCGGTATACCTTTTATCAATCTTAGTGTTGTTTTCATATTTGTCCAGGGTACAAGTAGGATGCATTGGAGTCACCATAGTTTTACATTCCACTATATGGAATTTCTTTAGATGCTCATTTATATATTTGGTTGATGAATGTTTATTCCATCTATTCTTGGTTGATTTAAATTCATAAGAACTTCAATTCTCCTATCAAAGCTCATTTCAATTCGACGTGCATATTCTCAACAAATTCTCAACATAAGTGACATTAGTTGAACAAAAAATTATATCATTGACATATATTTGTATAATTAAAATTTTATTTTTGGTTATCTTACTGAATAATATTGTTTCAACACACCCTATTGAAAAATCTTTTTTAAAGAAAAATTTACTTAGTCTATCATACCAAGCTCTATGAGCTTATTTAAGATTATATATTTGATCTTTTCAACTTAAATATGTGTTTTTGAGTATTTGATATATGCAAAATCGAGGAGGTTAATTTAAACACACTTCCTTACCAATATATCCATTTAAAATGAACTTTGACATCTATTTGATATAACATGTTACCATGATTAACTAAAAAAAGATGATAACAATCTAATAGTTTCTAAGCTGACAACAAGGGCAAAAATTTCAGTGTAAATTATAATTTCATGCTGACAATAGCCCTGAACTATTAGTCTAGCTTTGTTTGTTACCACATGACTTTATCCGTCCAACTTATTTCTAAAAACTCTTTTAGTTCCAATTGCATCCTTTTCTTGTCGTTGTAGTATAAAGTCCCAAAGTTCATTACTTTGAAATTGATTGAGTTCTTTTTGCATGGTCACAATTCATCCATCATATTCTAGGGCTTCGACCATAAATGCTGGTTGAATCATAAAAATAGTCCTACTAGGGATACTTCATTTGTGAAGGATGATTAGGTTCTTAAGGGATCATATTTTTCAATGGTTTGATCTTCTATATCTGATGGTTTGCATTTTTAAAGTTGATATAAGTGTTGCTTCATCATCATATGAGACAATTGAAATTGCAACGTCGATAATAATGTTAGTCTCACACTTTTTTATTTGTGTTTTTGTAATATTTTTGATTTGTTGTAATTTAATTTATTGTGACAATTAATTTAAGGGTTAAATAAGTTTTTGGTCCTTATAAAATTACTGAATTTTGTTTTTGGTCCCTATTAAAAAAATGACATGATTTGATCTCCATAAAACTATTATGCACGTAGTTTTAGTCCCTGTTGTTAAACTGATATGTATTTCTTAATGATTATTTTACAGAAATGTTTATAACGCTATAAAAATTCCTCGAAAAAAAGCAACACAAAAGTTGATTTCTAAGTCAAAATTTGCCTTACTTTTATCATTATCTTTTGAAATTAAAAAAATATCATATTTAATTCTTCTCATTTTAAAAAATTCTATAATTTTGTAAAGAAATATTTTATAGTATTCTAAACAAATATAAAAAAATTATTCTAAAATTTAAAAATTTAAGAGTAATTAAACCGTTTTTAAAATTTTAAAAATAACAAGAACTAAAACTGCATGCATAAAAAATTTGTAAGGACTAAATATATATCCAAATGGTTAAGATGTGGAGTAAGTTATAATAACTTACTCTTTGAGTAGATATATAAAAGAAAAAAAATGAAATTTGAGATATTTATATAAACTAAAAAAATACTTAACCCTTAATTTAATTTAATTGTAATTGAATTATTCATTGTAAATGATATCATGCGAAATTCCTAAGCATTATATTTTTCAATATATATTTTTTGTATGAGAATGCATTTTTTATATGAGAATGTAAGAATGAATCTAAACTATTAGATTTTAAAATAAATGATGCAGATTATCTGTGAATTTTTTTTCTCTCTCCTACATCATTTATTTTAATAATGGAGTAGAGAGAAAAAATGATTCACACATAATCTTCACCATTTATTTTAAAATTTAATGGTCAAGATTCATTCTCACATTCGCATATAACTTACTCATTCTCATATGATATATATATATATATATATATATATATATATATATATATATATATATATATATATATATATATATATATATATATATATATATATATATATATGAGGAGGGTTATATTGACTCCAAGAGTAAGTTATAATAACTTACTCCACATCTTGACCATTAATTCTTTTCCATCTAGTAGTTAAAAATAATAAGTCATTAAATGTGGAAAGAGAAAACCATTCCTTATTATTTTTAACCATTAGATTGAAAATAATTAATGGTGAAGATGTGGAGTAAGTTATTATAACTTACTCTTGGAGTCAATATAACCCCTCTCTATATATATATATATATATAAACTTTATTAATATAAATTATTATTGTTTTGCCTTTTCTCATAAATAGTTATAGTATATTTTGAATGCATTTGACTATGAAGATATAATATAATTTGATTAAATTTTAAATTATTGTCCAATGAAGAAGAGGAAAATTTTCAATTTAATACATTATAAAAAGAATAAAAATAAAAGAAAATTTATTCTACCTATCTAGAAACTATGAATATTAAGTTATATAAAATTAATAAATAACATTCGTTTTTTATTCATATATAATATTTAAATTAATTAAAATAATAGCTATAAATTACTAAAAATAATATATTATTTTGTTGTTGCTAAATCTATTTTTACTTTGTTACTTTTTATATATTCATTTTAGTTCTTCTTATCACATTTAAATCATTTTATAAATACATGTTTATCTCTATATTTTTTTTAGAACTAGATTTCTAAATAATCATTTTGTATTTTAGTTAATGTTTTTTTGTTGACTTAATTACTACATTTTTAGTTTTTATATTTTACTCTATTTAAAAAATTAGTCATCATTTTTTCTATTTTATATTTTTATTTTTAAAATTGATTATTTGTTTGTTTTTAAATAACATGTCATTTGTAAGACATGATAAATCTTCTTATAATTTTTTTTGGTAAGACATTGAACGTAAAAGATTAAATTACAAGTCATTAATTTTAAATACAAAATGTGAAAAATGAATCGGATACATAAAAAAATTTTATTACAAAAATACGAGAAAAAGATCGAAAGTATTTAAATTTAAAACGAAAGAATTATTTTTGTGAATATAGTAAAATATAAGTATTAAAACTGTAATTAAATATTTTTAATTTTTATTTTCTCAATAAAATAAAATGTAAATAAGGGACCTAAATCATTTTATTTTTGAAAAATATAGTTTACAAAAATATTATCAAAATATTTATTTTATTTATATTTTAATAAAAATAGTTAATTTTAAACATTAAATAATACTTGAAACCAAAAAAAAGTAGGACGAATCATGCGTTGAACCACGAGTCTACGAACAAAAACAATCCTTATCCAATGAATGGAAGAGATGACTAAAAGTAGGTCATTTGAATTTATTTTTTTAATTAAGACTTGTTAAAAAAATTCAGAAAAGAGGTAGGAGCAATTAATCATTCGTTTATCCATCTATTAATTTATTTCTACGTCTACATATAAATTCTGTTTTGAAATAATGTTAGCATTTCAAGAAAATGGCTATTTCAAGGATCATACCAAGTTTCTAACTCAATGCTCCTAAATTTAGGAGTGTATCTAGATTATACACAACCTTAATGTTCACCTTATTTAAGACATAATCTTAAAAAAAACCGTAGATAGATCCCAATCCAATGTACTAACTCACTGTCACACATTACTTCACTCCCATAATAATTTATTCACCCACCACACAATTTTCCATTTTTAAATCTATTTTTTCATTTTTTTAAGTATTTATTTTTTTGGCTAAATTACAGTTTTAGTCCCCTGTTTTGGTATTTTCACGATTTTGGTCCCCCTATTTTCTTTTTAAACAGTTTTAGTCCCCATCCCAATTTTGTTCATAAATAGTGCATGATCCGTACATGAACAGTACATGAACAGTACATGACCGTACATGAACAGTTGGTTCAAAATTGGGATGGGGACCAAAACTGTTTAAAAAGAAAATAGGGGGACCAAAATCGTGAAAATGTCAAAACAGGGGGACCAAAACTGTAATTTAGCCTTATTTTTTTCATATCAATAAAAAAAAAACAAACTTTTCACCAACAACAACAACATAAAAAAAACACACGAACCTTTCTTCCTTAAACTCTGTCTTTTCTTTCTCTCTCTAACCTCTTCTTCACTCACTTTACTCTCTCACTCCTCCATTTTTTTCTCTCACTCTCTTTCTTCCTCAACTTCCACACCAAATCCAATGCCACCCATTTCCTAAAACCCAAAACCCAGAAAAACAACACCACCATGTCATTCTACGACCCATCTTTCATCAACACACAGCTCTCCAAACAAACCTCAATCTTCGGTCTCCACCTCTGGGTCATCATCGGAATCCTCGTCGGTTCCTTCATCGTCATAACCCTCTTCCTCATCTCCCTCTGCCTCACCTCACGCCGCCGCAAAAACCACCACCACCACCACCACAAAACCAACCTCAACACCCTCACTCCTATCGTCTCCAAGGAAATTCAAGAGATTAGACAAACCCCTCCGAAGCCCGAGATCCAGGCCATTGACATGGTGAAACTGGAAATTCACCGACATGTGTCGACCAGTGGAGAGAGTAGAGGAACTTCTGGTAGTGTGTGTGAAACAGTATCGTCTTCGCGTGGAAGTATGGGGCCGGAAGTTTCGCATCTTGGGTGGGGGAGATGGTATACGCTTAGAGAACTTGAAGCTGCTACTAATGGTTTGTGTGAAGAGAGTGTTATTGGGGAAGGTGGTTATGGAATTGTGTACAAAGGTGTTCTTACTGATGGTACCAGAATTGCTGTTAAGAATCTCTTGAATAATAAGTATGTTACTCTAACCTATGAATCACATACACCAGAAACACGACACTGACACGTCAGATACGTCATCACAAGACACGTTTTTTTTCCAGCTTAATTGTGTTTATTGGAGGTTCAGTTCTTTGAAGAAATATATATAAAAGATTGAGTTTTTCTGTGATCTATTGTTACATTCTGATGTTGGGTCTAAGTCTATGTCAATTTGTCTTGAAATGTTTGGTAACAACTTGTTATCTCACTTGTGTGAAGAAAGGAATCATTTTTCTTTTGTTTTCTTGCAACTGAATTAACAATGCTGTCACTTTTTAGGAGTTTTGAGATGTCATATTCATACATTGTTTTGATTTTTCATTATTTTATTAGTTACTGTTGCTTTAGTACTGCATAATGAAGGTTATGTTTTTTGTTGTATTTGTGTTTCTCTAAGAAGTAAGCATTTTGTGTTTAACTTGTTTTCAGAGGCCAAGCTGAGAGAGAATTTAGAGTTGAGGTGGAAATAATCGGTCGTGTGCGGCACAAGAATCTTGTTAGGTTGCTTGGATACTGTGTTGAGGGGGCACACAGGTAGTTTTTTCTCATTAGAAATAAAATTGTTTGATAGATTGAAGAGATTTATGATTTGAATTGTGGATTCTTGTTATAGGATGCTTGTGTATGAATATGTTGACAATGGCAATCTAGACCAATGGCTGCATGGGGATGTTGGACCTGTGAGTCCTATGACTTGGGATATCCGGATGAAAATTTTACTAGGCACAGCAAAAGGGTAACGTGTTCATGGTCTAATCTGCATAATTTTGTAACTTTCAATATCTTTATCGAGAAAAATTGATGCTTGAAATGCTTTGATCACAATGATTTTTGTGTATCTTTTTAGACTGGCTTATCTTCACGAGGGTCTTGAACCAAAAGTTGTTCACCGAGATGTGAAATCAAGCAACATACTCATTGATCGCCAATGGAACGCCAAAGTTTCTGATTTCGGTCTTGCTAAGCTTCTGGATTCTGACCACAGTTTTGTCACGACTCGAGTCATGGGGACGTTTGGGTTAGTATGGTTTAGTAAAGCATTCTCCTATCTTTGTTCTCAGATTTGAGGTTTATTGACGGTGATTCTCTTTCTGCAGTTATGTTGCACCCGAGTACGCTTGCACCGGAATGCTGAATGAGAGGAGTGACGTGTATAGCTTTGGGATACTCATCATGGAAATAATCAGCGGGAGAAATCCCGTTGATTATAGCAGACCAAAAGAAGAGGTTAGAGACCATTACCAACAACACTAAACAGTTTTGAGATTGGTCATTCTACACTCGCCAACGAAGTTCTCTCCCTTTTCCCCTTACCGTGTTAGTTTGAATTATTACAGGTTAATTTAATTGAATGGTTAAAAGATATGGTTGGCAGTCGAAGATCCGAGGAAGTAGTTGATCCTAAGCTTTCTGAGAAGCCGTCTTTAAAGGCTCTTAAGCGTGCCTTGTTGATTGCTCTTCGATGCGTTGATCCTGATTCCTCAAAGAGGCCTAAAATGGGACATGTGATCCACATGCTTGAAGCTGACGACGTCCTATTTCGCGAGGTATGTCTCTTTTCCTTATCAAACTTTAAAACGTACTTTAACTAGCATCGGTATTGCGTCATTTTCAAACCCGAAATAAACTTCTCACTCGATTCTTTCTCGTTCCTGACTGCAGGATCGAAGGAACGCTGGAGAATCTTCTCGTTCTCATCGTAACTATCAACGAGACCACAATGGTTTGAGTATAGATAAAAATCAGATAGGTGGAGAGATCACTGATCAAAGTGAAGATGATAGTAGTAGTAGAAGTCACCAAGAGCCTACTAGGTGGAGAAGATGATAGCCAAGTGTATTCTTTTTTATTCTTGAAAATAGTTTCCCAATATTTATTATTCCTTATTGAGGAAACATTCAATCATTTTTTCCTCCCTCATTTGTAATCTTGTACTATACTCTATGGTTCATTATAATAATAAAATAAAAAAACATAAGTATTGATCTCAAAGTTTATAAGTCAAAAAATAGTATAAGCATTATAATGATGAATTCAATTTTCTATCCTATATTGGCATTCTATTTTGGTCCCATAAGAATTTGGATTGAAGTACTTGACAGTTAAGGAGGGTAATTGGTTGGTGGCCCTTTTATATGGTACTCCAGCTATGTTGATTGGAACAATTTCATTGTATTATCATTGTTGCCAACTTTGTTGTTTGGATTACTTGTTTGAAATGGACCAGCTTGCCGGCTAATCAAGATCATCTTTATCAACAATCTCCCGTGAGTATGCTTGGATTTCCCAAATGAATGCTGGTCTAGTGGGTAAGGGTGGAAGGGTAAGAATTGAGCCATTCTTTAATGATGCTCCCTCATGTCACTATCACAAAATGTGTTTGATATAATTAAAAATTTATCTATGAGGCTGATGGACTGAATAATTGATGTATTTGGACTTTATATTGATTAATTACATTAATTATTTAATAAATATGAAAATTGAATTTTTTGTTTATAATAGTTAGAGGAAGTATGAGTTTAAATTTCACATGTAAAGATTTTGTTTATGAGTAATTTGTAAGTATTTTTGTATTCACTTTCATCGGTTAAAAAAAAGGAATAAAACTGCATCTAAAAAATGAATTGTGATGGGCAATTCAGGATGTGATGCAGCTATTTGAGATGAGAGACTTATGTATGACCATTTATATTACAGTTAACCATGGTATGTTTTCAGCGTTAGTAGAAAGATGCCATTCAAAGTCTTCATATTTTCATCTTCTATATGGTGAGATGTCTATCACACTGTACAATGTTTCATTTTTGTTGCATCTTTCGATCAGGAGAGACTGTTAGACCACGACAGGATTAATAGAGATGACGATAGACTATCTGAGTTATCCCATGGGATACCCTACAGGATTTAGAAGTCACTCAAGGGGCTCATGCTAGGTTTCGATTCCTAGAAAGGTTGTATACATACCAGCTACATGATGCAAAGCAGACTTCCAATGATGATGAGCAGTTTACGCAACATAAAACATACACATTGAGAGCATAATTGTTGTACTTTGTTGGCACACCCATCTTTGTGGACAAGAGTGTCACTCATGTGCATGTGGTCTATCTCGCTGACTTGGAGCAGACCCATGAGTACAACTAATGGTCACTTGTTTGGTCTACCTGTAATCCAAGTTATTTGAAGGTTGTATGTGAAAGACCAAACATATGACAGGAAATATCACGCTGTTGACGATAATATTTCTACATCTTTTAGTGCTTATGTGTCATTTTCATAACACTTTTGCAATGATATTACTAATGATTCATATGTACCCTTTTCAGGCTTTGATCCTCCAAAACTCGCCACACATATCTGGTTGGTCATGTTCTCCGACCTACATTGAGGATATACCACGTGTTTTTGCATTCATCTCGCTCAGAGGAAATTAGGCTGCGAAGCCTTACAAAGTGTATCTTGACTGTATGGTAGCAAAACATATACACTTTTATACGTATGTCAATCACCGTGAGACGCGTCCCTTAGAAGACATTGCCTTCTACTCTAGATGGTTGGGTTGCGATTTACGTCTGATGTATCCTCATCTGCCTGAGCGCATCATGCGACAACTCAGATACATGATTTTGTTCTCAGAGACTCTTCAGAGTTTGCTCCTCCTGCTACATTTAGTGGTATTTCAGAGTGTCACATCCTTATACGACACTGGATGCTTCGAGAGATCCACCTAGGCCAGCTCATCAGGAGATACTAGAGGATGAGCATGTAATTTTGTTGATGTATTGCCTAGATGTCACCTTATCATAGAGCTTGGGCGAACGTGTATATAGAGGAATCTTTCTGAATGACTCTAAGGTGAGGGACATTTTAGATGCCATCACGAGAGAGGCACAAGAGACACTGCAATATAGGGGGAGCGTGGGAACAAGGGGCTTGAATCTGTCATATGCAGTAGTATATAGTATTTGTATTAGGAGCACTAATATCAATTGTATTTTATTTTGACTTCATTGTGTACTTCAGATTTATTAATTTATATATGTCATTTTCATATTATTTCGAAAGTGTATGATTTAATTTATATAAAATAGAATATGATAGCATAGTTATAATAATCATCAATTTCATTAGTGCATCTCTAAAACAAAGTAAAAAATTATTGTATGTGTGAATACAGAAATATATCTCTAAATTTTGTCTACCGCGAATATGAAGATACATCTCCAAATAAATTTATGTAAAAAAAAAGGTGTTTCAATAAAAAAAACACATGAGGGTGTACATGGAGTGGTTCCAAAAATGCATGTCCGGAATGCATTTTAAAAAAAAAAGGCGGGGTAAGTCTCAAGTTAGGCGTAATTTGGTGATACTCATAATACTCTTGAAAATGCATTTCCAAAATCAAAAAAATATTTTCTGATTTCCATAGAGTGCTTTTTCAATTCGGATAAGCAATTCCCTTCCTAAATAAGATTTTAATAATTTCACAATTAGTATATATATATATATATATATATATATATATATATATTGGTTCATGTTTCACATTTATTTATGGTTCGTATTTATTTTTAATACAGTATCGTGTTTGTGTTTCAGGGCTGGATCATCTCCTACTTCCCCCGCATCCACGACTTCGCTATTGATCCGGCGTACGAGGACGCCATGCCCAGGGCCGCCCAATACGTTCTCCAAAGGGAGAACAATGCAGTGAGACCATATCGTGGGTACCTCGGCCGCACATCTCACGATGACATCACTTAGAGGTCATTCAGCGACTACACTGCTGTTGTCGCCTTTGACCGCATCTCGTTATATTCTGGCTGGTTGGCATGCGAGACCAACACCATGGTGAGGTATCTCCCTGAGCGGTGCATGCGGCAGTTTGGATTTGTGCAGATGATACGCAGGTCACCTTTTGAGGCTGCTCCCGACACAGTTACCCGAGTGGAGCTCACTGGCATATTTGCGGATTGGGAGCGTCATGTGGTTCCGGAGGAGTATCGTCGCATGCAGGTCACCCTAGACTGGCACAGTGTGGAGGGGTATGTCACATGGTTCTATCGGGTGTCACATTCTCTGATGACATCCGACGCTCTCGGCGCTCCTAGGCCAACATACGAGGAGCACTTGGAGAACCAGCAGGCCGAGGATGACCATGCCATTGATCTCCTGCCGATCTGCCAGCGGATAGAGCTGCTTGGGCGGGACGCGTTTGACCGAGGTATCATTGATCAGGGCGGTCCAGAGGCAGTCACCGTGGTGGAGAGGATTGTCGGTGATGCGGGCCGTGCGGCGGCATATAGGAGGTCCCAGGGAGTGAGGGTTAGGCATACCTAGTAGGAGTTCGGGTTTATTTTTCATGTATTCGGATTGTATTTCGCACACTATTACTCGTTTTGTATATATATATATTATTTGGATTTTATTTATCATATTAGTATTTTATGTTGATATGTCGTTTATTTTGTTCGGCGTTTTCATTTAATTAAAAATACGGGACCGTTAAGAAAAACATAAAAAAAAAACAATTTTTGCATAATTCGGAAGTGCATTATCGAAACCTTCCAAAATGTGAAAAAAAGTGTTTTTGGAAGTGTATCTCTGAAAACACCTCCCATTTGGTGTTTTCGGAAGTGCACTTCCGAAGTCTGAGAAAATTTTAAAATAAAAAAAATACTTCGGAGATACATCTCCGAAGCAGAGGCAAGTTGAAATTTTCGCTGGGGTCACCCCATAGGGAGGTGGATAAAGTTTTTTTTTTTTTAGTATAGTCTCTATCATTGTCATTTTAAACTATTTTAGAGAAGATGAGTGTACTTTCCTCCATTTTTTATTCTAATATCAGACTTGCCAGTACATACTTTATCCTTGTACAGCTAAATGTGTATGTAGCTTGGGTGGGGACCCTTTTTTCTGTCTCTTGCTTCATTCATCAATGGTAATGGTTGATTAGTTTGTTGAGACTTGATTATGCTCCTCTTCACTGCCATTCATTCATATGTAAAAAATAATTCTCTGTACTATGTATGGACCATGACACTTTCTTGGTCAGTTATAATTTAAAGCAAGAAAGCTTTTTCAAAACAAGTGTAAGTTTCCATTTTTGACTTTTTATCAACTGTGGAGTGTGGACCCTCTTTGGATTAACTATTGTATATTTGTTTTTAGTGTTCCCATTTTTATAACATTGTCATTTTAATAACCTTTCAAGTTCCATCCCCCAAAATCTCCCATTAATTGAATTTAGTGATAAGCATCTTTTAACTATTAGTCCATAGAATTACTCTCTTGAAGAAATTGTTGTTTATACACTTTAAGATGCACAAACTATGGGCATAAGCTAATAAAATATTAAATATTGAACCAATATTGTAGTTGATTGAATATATATCCCACTCACACCAAATATGACTTTTGTTTCAAATGAAATATCACAATTACTATTATTATATAAACTCTATTTTAAAATAATTGAAAAGATTAGTTGTTCTCTTGCATTGCTTCATTCACTCTAAATTCGGTATTATAAAAATGCTAAATATTTGCATAAACTTTTACAAAATATTCCTCTTTTTAATATGGTTTATGATTTTATATAAGATAAATGTACTAAATATATGAATGACAAAATAAATGGATTAGATAAATAAAAAATCTATTAATTTTTTAAAAAAAAAGAAGTAAAATCAATCAAATGTAGTCATTAAGCATAATAACCATTCGATCAATTTATTAATATATTTTTAGTGGATTGATATTCATCTAATCCTTTTGTATATTAAATATTAAATATTTTTTAAAGAGTATATTTTAATCAATATATTTTGTATGGTAAATATTTAAAAATAAATAAATTCATTAAATAAAATATAAATAACTTATTTGAAAAGTTAATTTAAATTAAAAATACTATTGTTGACCACCATCCTAATAAAATCTTATTATTTTATGATTTAATAATAACTAGTTGGTTTGTTAATAAATTATAAATTAGTTTTAAAAATTAATTATTTTTTTAAAATTTTTTCTGTATTTAATAATAATATAATGTATTATTATTAAATTGTAAATGAAAATTCTTCTGCTCTCTACGAAGGAATTAATTAACTTTTTTCTATGTTGGATGAAGGAATTAAAGGTTGTATTATATCTATTATCTCTACGAAAATGGTGTTAAGAATATCTCTTGAGATGACAATCCTCGAATGGTGTATGGATGTTATCCTTGTCTTTAGGGTCATGAGGAAGAGAATTATACCTATGGGGATTATGCTAACGTCTCTCTGGAAACTCTTTCACTCTTTTTGGTTGTGATTCAACGTTGACATAAGTGCCCCTCAGAACGAATTCCAGAGTGACAGTGTTGCATAACCTCTAGCTGAGTTGCAATGTGAGAATGAAATTTTTACTAATTCTTTTTGATGCATATGAGTCTCTTAGTGAGGAAGCCTGTGTTATGCTATCGCACTAGGTTGTAGATGTTCATCATGAGTTTATTATCATTGAAAACTCCTAACATGGTTTGGAGTTGGTGAAGGTTATGTGATAATTCTGGTTTGAAGGATTCGAACAATTATGGAGGAAAAGACTAATGTTAATATTATGAAGGTTGAAGTGAAAATTATTGATGGAATGGAGAAATTTAATATATTTTTGAGCAATTGATTGAGAAGTTGGAACCTAACGTGACATCGTAATGGACAAAGTAACCAATATCAAAGCATGTACGTCTTGATGTAGAGGAGGTTCTTTAGTTGTGAGAATAAGAATTGGTAATATGGTATCATGAAACATGTGAAACATTGATCGAACATCAAACACAAGAACTATGTTGCAGTGAGTCATAAATCGAATTGCCTTGGACTCAGCCATTGCATACGATATCATAAAATGTTTGCAAGAAGGTTAAAAATCACAACTAATGACCAAAGCAGTTAATAAAAGCACTAGCGATGATGCAACAGAGAAGATTAGAAAAATATAATGAGAAATCAGTGAGAGTCAGTAAACGATTCTCATAGACGGTGCCATTATTTTGTAATATAATAGGTAGTTAATGGTAGGTTTAAGATAACCATCGTAGAAGGACTTCTAATACGTTGGTAGAAATCTATGATGATTAGAGATGAGTAGGGGTGACAAACGGGCATGTCCGCGACGTTTAGGTCCGCCCCTCAAAAGTATGCAAAAAAATAGGGCGGGGAGGGGCGGACATGGGAGAGGGTGCGAACTTAAAACCTTGACCCGTAGCGCAGTAAAAAGGTGGGCGAGATAGGTGCGAACTTAAAACCTTGACTCGTACCATAGTAAAATTATATTAATGTCTGCACACGCAAAAGCACGTAAAAAAGAGCGGACGAGGCAGGCACATTAAAGGTTGATGGCCTAAAACCTTGGTCCACCTTGCACTATAGGGCGGGCAAAACAAGCATACCATATGGGATGAGCCCATTTTGCCACCCCTAGAGATGAGGTACCTGCAAGGTTAACGCTCTACTGCCAAGTCAATATTTGAGAGAGATAGAACTAAGAAAGTGTGAATGAGAGTAATACTTGAGTGACCCGGGATCACTCTTATGTAATAGATACAATTATAACCACTCATAATTGATTGAATATTAATTGCAAGCCACCGTTAGATGTAGATCGACAACAAATATGAGAAAGAGAGGCGTACTCTTATCTGACATCCCAAAGTGAATGTACATTTTCTCGCCGCCTAATTAACACTTTAGTTGGATTGGATCTATGTATTACTTCGATCGTATTGATCCTATGGTCGACCCGAAACAATTGTTGTATAAATTATTTATCCAAATAATATATGATAATTAAATATTTATTTAAAATGAATTTTATATATTGAAGAAAACATCAATCTTTTCATGTCAAAAAGAAAATATCCATCAATGAAAACATTGTTTTTTAAAAATACATATGGTCTGATTAGTGGATCTAGTTGCTTTGTGGATACTCAAAGTTATTGTATAGTTGTAATGCATATGTTGCAAAATTACGAGGTGCTTGAAGGATCACATTTCGCGCAACCTAAAGGATACAAGAAAGTTCACGTAAATTCAAAGGTCATGGTTGCTAGTTTAATCCTTGAGCAGCCAGTCAGTTTTGTTGATTTCATACTTGTTCATCAAATTAGAAAATTACTAGGGTTAAAGTGAGAAATCAAAATTTCTAATGTTTATCTTGAAGAAAATGTGTGTGCTTTAACCCATATTAAACGTGACTTGGGGTGGCAAAATGGTTCAGGCCAGCCAAGCAAGCCCGTTTTGACTGCATTTTTTCACAGGGCGGATCCAAGTTTTAGGTCAACACCCACTATTATATTCACCATTCTTATTTTTTGCTGACTTTTGCAATGCGAACATTAACATGAATTTTACAAATTGTAGGTTTTAGGGGTGCAGGGCCTGTTAGACCCGACCCATTTTTTTTGCGGGACAAACCATGGTTTTAGTCGGTACCTTCTACTACGTCTGCTCCACTATGATCTATTTTTTGTGGGTTTTTGCAGAGCAAGAATAAACGAGGTGGACATGCTGGTTTGCCAACCCTACAAGTAAAAATGAATCAAACTTTATTAAATCTACTTATGAATTTAATAGCATTTTCCTACTTAATTGAATCTAGTTTTTTAATTTTTTTTGTTTTTGTTGAGTGTTGGGAGATTTATTTCTCTTGTATTATTACTTAGGGGTGTATGTATGTCAGTTAGTTTGGGTTGTGTTTGGCCAAAATACGTCAAAGTTATCACTAATCAAGTTACACAACAAAAAAACAAAAATTATAGTCACCTAATAAATCATGAGTTTAATAAATTGAGTCTGAATTTACCCAAAATCTAATTGATAATTAACGTAAATGCACTTTTGATCCATATATTTAGGTGATTTTAATATTTTGGTCCCCTATTTTAAAGCCCAACTTTTTGGTTTCTATAGTTCACTTTTTATGTGATTTTTTTTGTCCTCTTTGACTTTTGCATCTGTGGCCTTTTCATTTATGACGTGGTAATTCAAGAGTGACGCCAAGTCTGATTTTTTTAAAGGAAATAATTTATTTTTTAATTACAACCTATTTATTTATTACAAAGTTAATAAATAAAAAAAGTGAATTTTCAATTGATATTTGAAATAAATGAAGACTCTTATTTTCCATTCATGTCCAAAACATGAACAATCTTCTTTTTCGGGGGGTATCCATACTTGAACCATAATCCTAATTTCTCAATTCTTCTTCAATCAAACCAATCGAAGCATAACTCTTAATTGTTCGCTCAATCGAAACCATACATTATCAAGTTGTTCTCTCAATCAAGCTGAAACCACACACTCCTTTCTAAGTTTCAATTCGTTCATTTGTTATGAAGATGACAAAAAGAAGTTCTCAATGGAATAACGATGAACAAGTCAAGTAAAACTTTATTGCAATTCTCAATGGGATAGAAATGAACAAGTCATAAATTCTAACATGACGCCACTATTGAACTGCCACCTCATAAATGAGAAGACCACATATACAAAAATCGAGAGGGATAAAAAATCTTTAAAAAAAAAATATAAGAACTAAAAAAAACTAAATTTTAAAATGAAAGATCACAATGTTAAAACACCTAAACAAATGACCAAAATATCAAAATCACCTAAATAGGAGACTACAAGTGTTTTTAAACCTTGATAATTTTTTATTTTTGAAAACCATATGCTTCCAATAATCCAACCCATTTTCTTGGGTTGTTGGTTTCACCCAACCCATAACCCATGTACGCCATCCTAGTTAGTGCCATATTTGTTTTTGTTTGGCTTAGGCCTACTTTATTTTCCAAAAGGAAAAAATAAATTTTTATTCTAATCATTAATAATTAATCAACGGTCCGCGTAAAATAACAAGTCCTCTGAAAAAGAAAAAGATTATAAAAAAAAATGAACCTTCTCGGATGCCGGCGTCATATAAAAAACGAGTAGAAAAAAAATAGAAATACAATAAAGGCACATAATTTCACAACAGCCGAATCACATATATCCACGTGTCCTCCCGTACCCTAAAAATCCAACAACCACGGTAGATATATCAAAACCCCCTTTCCTATCTATCTACAACCAACCAAGAACTTCACCCACCACATAATAATCTAAACGCTTCATAGAGACGAAAAGTTCTTTGCTACCGAATCTCTCCCAAACTTTTTTCGTTTTCTCTTTCGATTTTCTCATCTCAGGTGAAAATCTTCTACTCTTTGATTTTATGTTTTCTGCAAATAAATAAACTTGTTTTTTTTGTTGATGGAAAATATCTGATTTTTATTTTTGTAATTTTGTGAATTAATTTGATGTTTGTTGAATTTGTTCGGTTTAATCGGTTTATTATTCGACGATCTAATTGTATTTCATGAGATTGAAGATGATTTGTTTTTTTTTTTTTTTAATTTTTTGTTTGGTTTGGTTGAGTAATTTTTTGTTTGCTTTTTTATTTGTATATTTCGATTTTATAATTCTATGCTTGAATTTGAGTGGCGTTGTTTGAAGTTTTGAAGTTTTTGTTTTAGATCTGAATATGCTTATGATGAAATTGAAGGTCAACGGTTATTTTTTATAGATCTGTATTTTGTTTTTGTTGTTAGATGCTTGTCTATGGTTCCTGAAGTTGCTGATTTATGATTTTAACTTGTGGATTTTCATTAGGGTTTTGAGTTTCGGTTTTTAAGAAAAACCGAACTGAATTGAAATAAACTGCTGAGAATATGGTATCAAAAACCGCACCTAACTTGTTTTAATCTTATGACAATCAGAGTTATCAATCCCAGATAGCAGAGCAGAGCGGCCGACCCCGAAAATGGGATAGCGGGATAATCGCTAGTTGACTATTTTTTAGACTAATTGTATGAATAATCTATTACACATGTATTTAATGTAAAACCAAACAAAGGAGAGGAATAGAGTTATTAAATGACTATTACTTATAAAAAGTATGATTTATTTATTTTAAGGGTAAATTTGGGTTTTGACGTTCAAAACAGTTTAAACCTGCTCGGGTTAGGAAGCATCCCGCTACCGCTACCCGCTAAACATCAAATAGCATAGGGTCACCGCTCCGGGCCGATATCCCGGAATAGAGCCGATAGCGGCTGCTATTGATAACTCTGATGACAATAACCTCTTGAAAAAAAAGATGTATGTGTCAGTGTTAGTGTCTGTTATTACGTTTAATTTATTTATTTATTAAAATTATTACCGGTGTCAACATGTCAGTGTCGTGTCCGTGCTTCATAAATAAACAATCTTAGATTGGATTTTTAGTTTAGAAATGGAAATTAGCATGTACAAACCAAACATGTGTCTGTATGCTCTAGTGCACTGGTTATTGGGTTATCAATGACAAACCAAACATGATATAAGAATTGATTTTCAACAACTATCAATTTGGTTTGGGTAGATTTTTTTGTTTATTTGAATTTTAATGAAACCAAGTTAAATAACTATTTTCTATAAGTTTGGTTTTGATATGTTGATTTGTAGTTATAATTTGAGTTTGTTGCACTTAGATTTCATTGGAAACTGCATTTTGTGATGATTTACTATAATATGTGGGTCTTTATGAATGTTGCAATTTAAAGATATCTTACCTTCCAATTTTGCTGATGCAGTAAATGAGTTATCCACGTTCCCGACCTTTCTCCCTGTTTGGAAATCCTTTCCGGATGAAGTCGCATAAAGGTTCTCTCACATCTCCTAAGTTACATGAAGTACTACAAGGTTTTGAGGCAACATTAGCCGAGAGGCTAAGGAAACTTATGCCCAAAAGCAAGGATGAAATCCTCAGCTTGTCTTGGATGACTTCGGCTATGAATTCACTTTGTGAATCCCATAATGACATACGTACTCTTATAATAGAACTTGACCTGCCCGTGACTGTTTGGGATGACAAATGGGTTGATGTCTACTTTGACATAAGCACAAAGTTACTAGACATTTGCAACGCATTTAGTTCCGAGCTTTCACGTCTGAATCAAGGCAATCTCCCGCTTAAGTGTGCCCTGCACATTTTAGAACCAGCCTCAGCAAAGTCGTTTCCTCGGGCATGTTCTTTGCTCGATGATTGGAGGAATCACATTAATGCTAAGAACCCTAGAATTGAGAAATGTAGCACCATTTTAGATGGTCTTGTGGGATCACTTGATCTTCCTAAGGTCAAAAACTCTGCCAAAGGTAAGGTTTTGATGCAAGCTATGTATGGAGTCAAGGTGGAGACTGTATTTGTTTGCAGCGTATTTTCGGCTGCATTCTCTGGCACTTCAAAGAAGTTGTTAGACTTGGATGTGCCCGACATGCATTCATGGGCACCAGCTTTCAAAAGTTTGCAGAATCTTGTAAATGAGGAAATTAGAGTTAGGTTTTCCAGTGGGAAATTTTCTGTGTTGAACGAGATGGAAGCGGTTGATGCTGTTGTGCAGGAGTTATATCCATCCATCCAAGGCGGTGTAAATACCGAAGGCAAAGTTGAGCAAGAATCACATCTGAAGACTGTTGAGGAACTAGGCGCGGCTGCAGAGAAGCTTTCCCAAGGAATGGATCTTCTTGCAAAGGGAGTAGATGGTTTCTTCCAAGCAGTTTTGACTAGCCGTGATACTTTGCTATCATCTCTGAGGTTTGACAAAACTGTAAATGATCGTGTCGTCGGTGGCCGCAACATAGGTCAGCAAGTAGTCTACTGATTATACAATAGTCTAACTATATGTAGATGTTGATGTGTTGTGGGGTTTTCTGTTTGTATTCATAGTATTTGGTTTGTTATGTTTTAAGGGTAGCTTGGGTGGTAGATTTTCTGGTTTTAGCATGGTTGAGCGTAAATGTATATGTGTGAGTGTGTTCTATGTGACATTGAACAATATAAAATATATGAAAGTTTTATTATGCCTAAGGAGCCTTGTTAATTAATTATAATCATACGAGTTTCATCAGCATACGATTTTTATAAGTGAATTGAGAAATTCTGAACAAAATAAACAAACAGTTGAATAAACAGTAGACCACTATCAGGCTTGCTATAGCTTAGTCCAAATTGGGTAGCCGGATTTAATAAAATAAATGAGATTTGATAAGATTAAGTTTGAATTTTAGCAATAGCAAGTTCAGTGTTTTTAAACATGAACTTATTAATGATTAAGAATGTTTTCCTAATCACTATTAATTGTGTCATCACATAAAAGGACTGAAAACGAAGTGCTACCTATTTCTTACTAATATAAGTGTTAGCGTGAAGGAAGGAAGGAAGATGAGTGCTTTTCATAATCCACACACAATTGATATAACTCTTTTATTTCATAATCCACACACAATTGACATAACTCTTTTATTTTCATAATTCACACACAATTGACAATGGACATAGGCAATTTTTCATCCCACCCTTGTTAAATATGACACATCTCTGGAAATTCAAAAATATTTTCGAGTGAATTTGGAGATGCATCTCCGAACGCACCAAACATCATTTTTTAATAAAATTTAGTTCGGAGATGCATCTTCGAATAAACCTAAAGATAAATTCGGAGATGCCTGTCCGTAGTCACATTTATTAAATTTAATTTTTTTTATAACTTAGTAGACATTTCGTTTTCGAAAATGTCCAGCAGGAACATAGATTCAAAAAAAAAAAATACAAATCATATTTGGTCGAAGCATAACAGTGCAAGAACATAGATTCAAAGACTACATTCTCTATTCACAATTGGTTGGATGCGTATCTCGGTCGACATTGAATTTTATCTTTCACGAAACGAAACGAGCTGAACAGACAGGTACGCATTCAACAAAGTATGGATGCACAATTAGGAAGACTTATGGTCTTCCATGTGCTTGTATCATTTGCAAGAAAATTAAAGATTAATTCTTCGATACGTATGGATGAAGTGTATAGTCACTGGAAAAAACTCTGGTTTGATGATGATGGTGTGATGAAGGATAGTAAAGGTTGTATAAGCTTCCAGACCGAGTGGGAAATAATCCAAGATAGATTTGCGAAGGCACATGACACCATGAAGTTGCATCAAAGAGCAGTTGAGGAAGATTGCATATCCAAAAATAATAAATTTGAAATCTTCTTCACAACCGCTTAAAACCAAAGATGCTCCAAAAAAGGTAAAAACGACTCAAGATGAAAATTCAACAAAGCGGTCTCCATCGTAATTTGAACATGTTGATTCATATTTCTCAGATTCTCTAACTTCAAAATCTCAAAAAAGTGTTCAAAAGGGTGCTCGCATTAGCAAACCACCTCCTCTACCTCCACCACCGATGCTCGGGATTGAATTCCTTGATGAAATGCCGTTTTTTTATGTATAAACACATTGAGCGAATTGTGAATGTTGGGGATGATGGTAATTGTGGTTACCAGGTTGTATCCGGATTGCTTGGTAAATTAAAGGAGGATCACCCACTTGTATGCGTCTCATTTTTGAAAGAGTTGACGACGCATAGGAATTTTACACGAGGTTATACAGTTTCAAATTTTGTGATTCAATTCAAAATGCACTTGTTCCTTGTCGTAGTGGTAAGACACCATTTTCAAAATGGATGCGCTTCCGAAAATTAGCCACCTGATAGCAAGTGTGTATGATAGAGTGTGTATCGATCTTACAAGACATGGGTTATCAGAGACATTTTTTCTATTACGCAGTGGTCTACCTAAAAACGATGCCAAACACATCATTTGCATATGGTTTCTTTCAAAGGGTCTATGTTTTGTTCAGGTTTATTTAAAATCTGGGTGTCCAATTTCAGCTACATCGATCGAGTGCACGACTCATTCAACTATTGAGGCGGTCAGATCAATTTACGGAAAGGATGATAGAGTTCACCAAGTTGATGAAGCTTGAAAAATAAAGTAAGGAAGCATCAAAGGCGGAATCAACTATAGATTTATGCGGTACTAGATCTTTTGATGCATTTTAGATTGTAATCAATACACTTTTTGTATGTATTAATTTTGATATGATTTAATACATATTAATTTTATGGTTTGCTTTTGGTTTACAATGCATGTGCATGTTTACAAAAATTCTGTTTTTTTTTTCTAGTTTAGTGAAGTTTTCGGAAATGTGACTATGAAGTCACCCGTTTTATAATTAAACGCGTGGTTTATTCGGACATGTGACTCCAAACTCACCCTTTTTGTAATAAAATGTCTTATTTATTCGGATATGCATTTCCAAATATTTACCTGATACATGATAAGAATTTTGTGGTCCAAAGTTACCCAATACTTGTATAAATAAGGTGTGTCTCAACCCTTATTTATTGCACCAAAACACTAAAACCAAATAATGATTTCATATCCTCACCTTGTATTTGTGTACTTCAATGGTCAGAAACCACCGCTTTCGTTTAGGGTCACCGAAGAAACATCCCTCACATATCTGATATCCAAATTGAACATTTTGTCGCGCTTTCCAAAAAATCACAGAGTTGTCAAGCTATAGTATCGCTCACCCTCATTTGACAACGAAGGGAATGTCCATTTCACCAACCTTGAACTGAAGACAAATGAAGATCTAAAGTTTATGTGGGGTATTTTTCTGCGTTAAGAATCAAATGGTCCGATTGAAGTGGATGTGAAGATTCAAAGATCCGTTAAGGATATAATCATTATGTTGCAACGTCCCGATGAAATGTTTATTTAATGTTGAATTTTATTTTGTGACTATCTATGTAATGGATGCTTTTATTTAATGAAATATTGGTGTTAGTATGTTTTTGATTTTGCTGCCATGTTTTCATTCATGCTAGTTTGGTTGCGTTCTAGAAGCAGACATAGTTCAGAGATGCATCTCTGAACACACCCTTAAAATTACTTCGGAGATGTATCTTTGGATGAAAAATGAACATTGACTATGAATATGCATCTCTGGACGAAGTTTAGTGTGGTCCGAATATGCATCTCCGGATTGTTTTGATAGTTGAGTTTTAACACTATTTTTTGTTATTGGTGGTATATATGGTGCACTCGTATATGTTTCCTAAAGTGATTGTGAGTGTGAATGTTAATCTGATCAAAGTGAAGCATGGTGTAAAACTGAAAGAAGTGAATGATGGTGTTAAATTAGGCACTGATCGTTTGTTGTCGAGGTAGATATTTGTGCATAATTTACAAATGGGTAATGCTAACATGTGCCCTTACATGTTAAGAAATACATTAATAGAAAGTTGGGTTATTACCATTTTTGCCCCCTGCCATATAGGTCATATTTGGACTACCCCCTTGTAAATTTTTTTTGTTGCAAAAGTAACCTTGCCATTACAAGATTCTGTTTAGAATAACGTTGTGGTAAATTGGCACACGCCCTTAGCATATGTGGCATGCCCAGTGTCATATTTTTTTGTTTTTCATTTATTTTTAAATGCCAACTATACATACTAATGCCACATCATATTATTTCACATATAATATTTACAAAATCATTTTGGTTCTACACCTCAACATTTGCCCTAACGTGAATCACCATTGAAGAGCTCCCAGGAGCTCCACTGAAGAATCTCTGCGTCTCATTGAAGAATCTCTGCGTCTCATTAAAGAATCGCTGCATTTCGTCGAAGAATCACAACCTAAGGTATGTTATTTACATTCCATTTTAGCATATTCATGTATTTTTTGCTTTAGGGTTTCCGGGATTGTAATTAAAAGGGTTTGTGAAACAGATAATGACTAAGTTCGCTGTGATTTTTCATTATGGAGGGGAGTTTGTTAGAGAAAATATGATGTTTTATAAGGGTGGGGTTCAAACAACTGTATCCGATGTTGATAACGAAAACTAGGGTGTTAGTAGGATCTTTTCAATCTTAAAAAATTCATTGTGAAATGAGAAAGAAATATGGAAAATTCATTGTTGGATGATGAGTGTATTCAAAAGTATTAGTATAATAGGCTTATAGAACTACCAAATTCAATCTTCTAAGAAATTCCCTAATGAATTAAATCAAAAGATTTTTTTCAAACCAGGCCATAACACAGAGCAAATGTAGTCCGGATACAATTTCTTATACATGAGTCAACTTGCTTGATAAACTTCCTAGGCCAAAGATATATTTTAAAATTGTAAATAAACATGCCTTGAATTATTGATTACACAAGCTGATTTGTATCCATTATGGAGAGGAGGTGACCCTTCCACAAAGATAACTTAGCTTTGATTTAACTTTGATTTTATCTGATATAGGTTGCATATAAATGTACTTTGGTTTACCTTTAAAAATAGGGACACAACCCTTCCAAAAAGATAACTTAACTTTGATTTTATCCGATATAGGTTGCATATAAATGAACTTTAATATTATATGCAAAAAAGGGATGATTGTGAATAAGGATTCCCCAAGAATTTTTCATACTAATAATCTTATCATTGACTATAAGATGAGGAGTCTGTTTGATTTTGCTTTTAAAAAAAAATAGATTTTTTATTTGTATTTTCTAAAATAATTTTGATTAAAATGTTTTTCAAAACTAAAAAAATTAATTTGTATTTTATCAATTAAAAAATTAATTTTGTTATTCTATAACATAAATATATAATATTAAAGTTTTTTTAATAATATATATATATATATATATATATATATATATATATATATATATATATATATATATATATATATATATATATATATATATATATATGACAAAAATGTTACCAAAAAGAGAACAAGTTAGTACCGAGATCAAGAAAATCTAAAGAAATATATATCTAACTTATTCTTTACAAAATATTCCGAATCTCTGCAAAAAAGGAATAAAAAATAACAGTAGCACATGTATCGAGTGCGAAATTCGCCATAAAAATCGGCAAAAATGTTACCTTCCTGGTAAATATGAAAACATATAATATTAAAGATTATAATATAGTTGAAATCGCAATTTAAAAAAAAAGTAGTTCAAAAATAATTTTTATAAAAAATTATTTAAAATATTTTTGAAATTAAGTGATTTTTTGAAATTTTGATATTAAAAAAAAGAGTGAAGACTCATTTTGGTCCTCACAAAAATTACACAACCCAAATTAGTCTCTCACAAAAAAAGATCTGATTTAATCTCTTACAAAATTTAACCGGGCCATATTAGTTCTTCTGATAACATTTTTTTTAAACCGACTTTTTGCATACTTTTAAACCGTGACTGGACTGCCACATTGTCTTTTATTTTTTATTTTTTATTTTTTAAATACTAAATTGATTTTTAATTATAATTTTATTTTTAAACAATTCTAAATTAATAATATCGAAAAAGCCAAAATAAAATTTTTATATGGAATTGAACCGAGGACCTTTAACCAATATCTTAAGTCTTTATCACTAGTACAATGTACATAATGTACATTCATAACAAATAATTCCTATGATTTTTAGTAATATTAAATATTTATGATTTAAAAGACAAAAAAGTTAAAATTTGTGCCAATAGTGTCTTAAACCCAAATCCGTTTAAATTAAATGAGTCACTTTACAACTAGACAAATCAATTTCTATTGTTAATATTCTTACTGTTCGCGTAGAGTCAGAACAGATGTCTAGCAACAACGACGTGATCTTCGGTGATTGTTTAGAGTAAAAAGGGGTTGTGCCTGCAAGGCACTCTGATGCCAAAGTAAATAAGAGAACAAAGGTACAACAGAAAGTATGAGATTTTGGGTAAAGTTTGAATTACTTTGCCCTCTAGGTGTAGAGGGCTATTTATAGTGTTCTCTTTTGTGTGTGACTTAGTCAAGCTATATTTTGGGCTGAGCGCATTTCCAAGACCCAAAATATAGGAGATAGTTGAACAAGTCCTTAAAAATCCAGGTCTGAATTAGCCATTGGCGGAGACGGGAGAGTCAACATGCTCGAATGGTTCCTTTATGGAGGGGAGGACATCGTTCACGTGCTCGGTAGACGAGCAAGAGAGGACGTGTGGTCCCCGTCAATTTGAGAAAGTGGGTCAATATTTATTGGGCCATTTTTATGCTTACGATTGGATTGGGCCAATTCTGATGATTGGGTCAGTCCATAACACTTAATGATGAATACTTAAATTAATAGTTCAAAACAAACATTTACTTATTTCAAATAACAAACAAATAAATATTTACTAATTTTAAATAATACAAAAATTTAAAAATAAAATTAATAATATATAAATCCTAAATATAATTTATCAAATAAAAATAAATAAATTAATATTTAATTGAATTATCACTATTTAGTTTGAAATAACTAAATAATTTGAAAATTTAACTGATTATTTAATTTAAATTGATTAAATATTTTAAAAATGAGATAAATTACTATTAAATTAATTAATTATTATTTAATTTGAATTAGTTTGAAATAAGTAAATATTTATTTGTGTGTTATTTAATTTCAATTACATATAATTTAATATATTTCTAATCGATTAAATATATTGAGGATTTATGTTTTATAAAATTTATTTTTAAATTTATTTGTGTGTTATTTAAATAAGTAAATGTTTTCTTAAATTATTAAGTTAAATATTTATCATTAAGAATATTAACAATAGAAATTGATTTGTCTAGTTGTAAAGCGATTATCATTTATGGGACTTAGGTTCGAGACCCATTTGTATAAATTTTGTAATTTTTGTTTTAAATTATGAATTATTTAATATTATTAAAAATCTTGGAAATTATTTGTCATGAATGCATATTGACATAGTGGTAAAGAATTAAGATATTGTTTAAAAGTTTTTGGTTCGATTCCTTATAAGAAATAATTTTAACTTGATATTATTATATCAGAAATATTTAAAAATGAAATTATAACTAAAAATTAATTTAGTATTTTAAAAATAAAACAATAAAATTAAAAGTCAATGTGCAGTCCAGTCATAGTTTAAAAGTATGAAAAAAAGCGATTTAAAAAAAATATTAATAGAAGGACTAATATGGTCCGGTTAAATTTTGTAAGGAATTAAATCGGTTCTTTTTTTTTGTGAGGGACTAATTTGAATTGTGTAATTTTTGTGAGGCACCAAAATAAGAATTGACTCTAAAAAAAAATTATAACAAAATAAAAAAACATTTAAAATAAAATTTTAAGAATAGCTATTTAAATCAATTTTTCGTTTAAAATTTTTATTAAATTTTTTTAAAAAAAAAATTTAAACAAAAATATATAGCACTATAAAAAATTGTTTCTAAAAAAATTTAAAACAAGCGGGCCTGAAATAAACCTATACTAAGCAATTTCTCTTTAATGCAATGTAAAAGAGGATTTGCTCTTTCTACCGTTCTCCTCCACCATCATAAAAAGTCAATAATGTTCTAAACGTTCAGAGATGCATCATCTCTAGACATACCTTTTTATGCCATTTCTCAAAATAAATAGATGAAGCACATTCATTGTGTCCAAATTTAACACGAAAATACATCTTTATATGCGTAAAAAGTGTATCTGAAAATGCATATATGTAAACATCATTTATTCAAAAATTAATGGATGGTCTAAAAATTTATATTTTGTTCAAAATGAGATAAATTTCAGAATAGCAAATTCTTATATGATTTTAGATGCGCTCCGAGATACATCTCCAAATTTATAAAAAAATTCAGTTTCCAAAAATGTTGGATGCACACATAAATATGAGAAAAACATTCCCCTATAAAAAAGAGATAAGTGATCTTCACCTCTAGATTAGTTAAGAATAGAATTTATCAAATTAAAAAAATTATCTTTAAAACCAAAATCCTTCAAGACCTAGATGAAAAGGTCTCAATTAAGAGTTTCAAAAAATTTCTTATATAAATTTTAAAAAATTAGCATGTTAACATATTAATAATGATATAAATAGTTTTAAAAAATTAACATATTAACATATTTAATAATGATATAAATAGTTTTAAGAAATATATATTATTTAAATATTGTTTAACAAATTTAATTGTTATGTATTGTCGGTATAAAACTTTTTTACACTATCAATATATCACAACCACTCAATTATATTATTTTAAAAAAATTAAAATAAAAGTTAAACACTTTTGATAAATTAATAGTTGTGATTCACTACATTATCGGTGTATTCTAATTAAATTCTTATTTAAAATATGTTTAGTTTTCTTAAATTAAAAATAATTTTTTTAGGCTGTTAAAAAAAATTTAGGAAAATAAAATTTATTTTTTTCTATAGTTTAATGAAAACAATTTTCTTCAAAAAACAATTGAAATATTTTTTTAATTTTAAACCCCAAAATCTTAAAGAAAAACAAAACTAAAACTTTAAAATATTTATTTCTTTTTTAAAATTAGATTTGTTCCGCACACTACCCTGTTTAATTAAGTCGGAAGAGATTTTCGCCGTTATTTCACCCAAATATTTTTTGGTTAATTATTCTTACATTTTAGTGATGTATTTAAAGAGAGAAAACAAATTTATTTTTTAAAATGTAAATTAAATATAGGTATTATTACAAAAATTACTAATATATGATGAAAGTTTGTAGAAATTCTTATAGTCAGAGTCAACACACATTAAAATTACTTGTTTTATAATTACAGGCATATGGAGGAGTATTAGAAATTAGAATTAACACATTGCACACGGTCGTACCATAAATTATAGAATTATCTTGGAAATTTCGTTAAAAGTTGATTCAACTTTGTTTCTTGTGGACCATAATTGAAATTCTAATTAAGTTTGTTGACTTATTATTATTTTTATTCAAAAAAATTCACCAATTTTATGGTCTTGGATGAAAAGAATGAATAGAAATATAAGATGGAGAAAGAAATAAAGATTGACTAAGAAACATAAGAAAAACAAACTTCGAGATGAAAAATGAATATTGACTGCAAAACCCATTGACTAAGAATCACAATTTGTGTCATCTCTTACTATATAATTCTTATTTTATATTGTCACATATTTCTGGTCATTTAAAATTTCTACTATTAAAAAAAAGTTTTCTAATTTTTACAAGAAAGTTTTGGATCCATGATATTAATTCCAATAGACAAACACCTCAAATGTCCTCCTAGCTTGAAGACACTTCAATTATAGAAGACTAATTTAAAGTTTTTGTTCTTAATCAAATAATTGTATTAATAAATATTGAATGAATACTAATTATTACTAATTATTTTCTTTTTTATGATAAAAAATTATGGTATAGGAGAATGATACCAAAGAAAATTTTAGTATTTAAATAGCACTTACAAATATTTGTACCTATTTATCTTTTATGAAAGTGGTTAAAATTTGAAACCTCTGAACTGCAAGCCTATTTTAATACTAATAAAATTTAGAGAAAATTACATTCTCCTTTTAGAATGATGTTCATATTACATTAACCTCTCTTCTTATATCAAAGTATGCATTTCTTCTTCTCTTATACAAAATATATTAGAAAGAGTACTAGTAGTCAGTAGAGGTTCTTTTTACATTAAAAAAAGAGAGATGGAGGAGGAAGGGTGGCGTAATGTTAGGAAGAAAAATAGTTTAAGAAGAAATAACCAATGGGACAACAAGGGTTCGAGGAGTAATCCAACTATTATTACAACCTTCTTTTTTTACTTAGATACATGATAATGGCAAATGAAAAAAAAGTAATGAGAGTTTAAAGAGTTATGAAGATATGATAATCATTCCATCTAAAACGGGTATTCGAAAAAGAATGTACGACTTTGTGAGATTTTTTGGGGTCAAGGAAGCAAGAATGCTCGCGATCAAATTAGACAGCATTTTCACTGGCAAACAGAAGATCTTTGTGAATCTCCCAAAGTTTCAAAGAAGACCAGATTTGGATAACTGGAGGTATCAAGGGTCAAGAAGGGGTGAGAAGAAAGATCTAGGAGGAACCTCTCGTAATAGGGGTAATTGATGAAGCAACTTTTCATAAGACGGGGAGCTATGGAACTAGAAACGTAAGATCGTATGCAAATGTTCTCATAAACATTTCCAATAAGTCAAAGAACAACACTTTACAAGCAAGACCTGCTTGCAACTTTGATGAAAGGAAAGGTAGTCGCCGGACAAACAAGTTAATGTATGCTTATTTGAAGTTCAATGTAATTGATGAAGAAGATTGGAATAAGTTTAATAGAGCATACATGAGTGTGACTGGAAGCCCAAGTATGATATAAAACATTCATGAAATCTTTAATACAAAGAGATATTTTACCATTAAAGCAACTCCATTGGGCCAAATATTTTTATGCTTGAAGAAATAGAGGAGGGATAATTTCTAGGCTTCGCAGAGTCCAGAAGAAATTGGCTAAAACAGTTGTTTAAGAATATTATAAGATGGGATCATATGTATGTGGACAAGGAAAAAGTTACCTGGATGAGGATTTATGGTGTTCCATGTCAGCCATGGAATCTTAAATTCTTTGAGTTTATAACAAAACCAGTTGATGTTTACATGTGCTCCGATGATGCAACAAGAGAATAATAAAATATGAATGTTGCAAGGATTCTAGTTAGAACCAAATGTTCCATGGTTCTAAATGAGGTTTTCAATGTAAAAATAAATGGAAACTTTTTTAGCTTCAAAGTAGTGAAGGATGTTCATGGAACATTGAGGATATGTTTTCCCTCATGAATGTCAAATAACCTAGGTTCATCAAAGTCAGATACAAGCTCTGACGAATGGATGGGGAGAAAAACGAGGTAAATGACGTAGAGGATGAAGATGATGATGACCTAAAGGACACTAAGGTTAGCAGAGCAGGTATGAGAAACAATGATTAAACGACTTTAGTGGTGTTTTCAGAGTTGGCAGGAGAAAAAGTCGATGATAGGGAAAAAGTGGGTCAAGTAAGATCAGTGGGTGGTTTTATTGGTGCAATAAAAGAAAAGTCATTTGATCAGTTCGAAGGACATTTAGAATCGGGGGCAAAGAAACATAGGAGGAGGAGGAGGCTTGTCAACATGGTGTTATCTGCAAACTCAACGCTCTCTAGAAGAAAAAATAGTTGGGAGATAAATAGGGAAATTCCAAAAAGACAGGTTCACTTCGACGGATATTGAAGGATTCACTTCGATGGAAATTAGTCATGTTGATGGACCAAGTATGTTATCCAGGACTTAGAAATATTTTAAGATACTTGGATCTGGAATTCGACGAAGAGAATTCGAAATAGGCCATTGGCGAAACATTTGGCCTTATCAGTCCTCAGAAAGGACGCGTTGAGGCTTGTCAAAAGCGAAGCGCATGCAGACAAGAAACATGTCATCTTCATAATAGAATACTGTTGTAGTTGAAATAGTATATATAGGGATCTTAGTAATTAGATTCCGTGTGTTCAACTTTGTACAAATACTGAAATACACTCAAAGTATCCAGCGTAGTGAGAAAATAGTTACTCTGAGAGTACGTGCGAAAACACCATTTTATTTCACTTACAAACAATTATTTAGATTTGCAACCATTTTACAGTTTTTCCTGTTACCCTTTTTGTCGAACACCTTACTTTCTTGTCTAAATTTACTATTTTTTTGTCATTTACTTCGTTTGTCCTTTACTTTTAAACAAAAAACCTTTACAATAATTTATTTTCTTTTCTTTAAGATTAGACTTACATTTATGCCTAAAAAACCTAAATACATAGAAACTGGACACATATGTTTTTAGGATCAATCTAGTCGATCCTGCGAGTAACTAAAGCCTCTAGATTTGGAGGACTAGCGCTTGTTTACCAAAAATCAAGGGTAAACACATGGCGCAATGTCCAATAGCAATTTTGGTGCACAAAAAGGTTGGCCCACCATGTCAAGCTTCTAGAAAACCACGTGTTGAAGAGGTAGGCTTGCATTCCATTTACTCTAGGTCAGAGTTAAAGTTCATTCCTCAATATTGAATGCCAATAATACAATTGAATGAGGCACTCAATCAGGCAGGGTGGACAATGGATTATATTTATTTAAACCTTTTTACTTCTCTTCTCTTAGACCACAAAAACAAGTTAAACAAATTTCACGAGCAACACCTTCATCATCATCGCCACATGCAAATTTAGATTCAGATTGATTCTCAAGAGGACTGGCCTTATGCTTTGATTCAACCATTGGTTTAGATATGGTAGAAGGAATCAAAATATTCTGGGAGTCCAAGAAGCTTGAAGTTCCAATTAAAATTCGGGAAAAGGCACTAAAATTCAGGATAAAAGGTGTAAAAGATGATAATGTTCATGTGGATGAGATAAATAGTTGTGAGAAAAGGGATCAAGAGAGCAAAAGCCTGAAGGATGCAAACAAATTCAATTCAACATGAATATGATGCCCTATAATATTCATGGGTGCGGAAGCTCGATCAAAAGAAGGAGGTTGGGTTAGACAATTTCTAAGGAGCAATTTGATGTTTGCTTGCTTTAGGAAACCAAACTTGAACATATCTAGGTGGAATGAGTTCATACAATTGGGGGAGACAAGGAGGTGGAATGGACTTCAAAAGGTTCCTAAGGTAGATCAGGAGAAATTCTAATAATGTGGAAAGTAGATTTTTTTGTTCTTATTTTCAATTTCAAGAGAAAAGGGTTTATAGGGAGAAATGTGTTGTCGAAGGGTAAATCAATATATGTGGTGAATGAATATTCTTCCTGTTCCATTCATAATAAAAGGAATCTATGGAGTGAGTGGTGTAACACCCTAACCCCAAAAACTCTTATTTAAAAGGATCATGAAAATTATTTATTTTAAAATCATCATAGGTTATCACACATTCCTCATAAAACATCATTCTCGATTTAAAATTAAGCATAGGAAATTAAAAACATCAACAGCTGAACAAAATATCCCATACTTTTAAAAGCAACTTAGTTCCATCATAAGGAAATAAATCCAACGAAACTCTGAAAAAAATCCAACAGCTGAAAAATCGCCCATATGTTACACTATCAGAGCAAAATCCAGAAATACTAAGTAAACTCAAAACGATAAATAAAACGAAGTACGCATCTACTCTAATCCTTCCGCACAATAAAAACTAGTACTCCTCTACCTGGGTATTTGTATCATCGATACAACAAGCCACACAAACAAACAAAAAGAGTGAGAAATACGATCATAATGTTAACGGTGTATATAAACAGTTAGGATAGTTCAACAACAATATTCATCAACCATATAAAATAGTTCACAGACATAGAATAATCATAGATGCAACTTTATGTAATGCAATACTGCTCATCACTATTAGCTTAACATGCATGTGATACCAAGTTTTTGAATTTCAGAGTTATGTTACTGATTGATCCACGCCTCAGGTTTCTCATATGAACCAATGATTCCACGAATAAATTTGAGGCCCGCCTCTAGTTCCTCATCTGAACTAACTTTTCCACCAATGAATCTGAGACCACTAATGAATATGATGCATGAAATGCTACTGACAACATGAATACACTACTCAACAATGGTTCCTCATCTAAACCGGCAACTGCGCTAATATCACACCACCACAGTAGTTCCTCATCTGAACTACTCATCTCAATAATATATACATGTAATCACTATTCAACATATGCATATAATTATATATTCATTCACATGACATATGCTTGCAAGATTGTGTGGTGTTGTGTCTAGTTGTGACAATTCCAATGAAAAAAGAAGATTTTTCTCTCTAGGTTGACATTGATAGTATTGTGTGGAAGTCTACAGTACTATGGAAATTTCCGCAAACATAGACTTACGAGAAGGTTGTTGGAGCTTAAAGATTCAAGAAGTGAATTCGAGTAAAGTTTTCACATAGAGTTCAGTTTATGCAACTATGTACAAGTCAAAATCAAGAACGAAAAGTTTTATCTTTTCAGTGTTAAATTTGTGGGTTAGTGATTATATGAACTCTTGTAAAGTTGTAATATTGTTGCAAATCATAGTGGAAGACAAACAAATTGGAGAGTGGATTAAGCACAAAGTGAGGACGAACGTACCAAACCACTATAAATTTCGGTGTACATTTCTCTCTTTCTCTCATTTAAATTTGTAGTTGATTGCATGATTATGTTGCTTTTACCTTTTCTAGAATCACATGTTGATAGGATTTATTTGATTGTAAGTAACAATTTTTTGTGTAAGTAGTAGGTTTCGTTAGAATCGATAGCTCAACTTAGTCTTACTGTGGATTAAGTCCTAAGACATTGATAGTAGAATCTTAAGCAAATTGAAAGTTGTTCAATAACAGGTCTCGTAAAATTGAATAATGTTAAGATACAATTGGTTTGTAATTTATGGTTAATTGTAGTTCATCTTAGATACTTTTTAAACTGTTTGAGTAAACAAACATATCTTCCGATTGATAAGCATAAGCTCTTTTATACAAAATTTTCTTCTGCCACGCAAAACATTTTTTTTGAAACTCTGATTAAGACTGTTTCCAAAGTCAATTTTATTTTCGGACGTCTATTCACCCTCCCTCTAGACTGTTATTTGTCCATATTCTCACCAAACGCATAGCCATTCCACAACTCGGATAAAAGGAGAAGGTTGTGTTAGGAAATCGACAACCAACATAAAACTTTTTTGAATTTCTATAACATGGACCAACTGTGAAATAATGTGAATGTTAGGTTATTGCGTATAAGCAACACATTGTATGGCTCGAGTACAATGTCAAAAGAGCAAGGGCCATTGCATCACCGCCTAGATGTAGTGAAAAACAAGCAAGGGCTCCCACATTTTTATGATTGAGTGTGGATAAACAAGGAAGTGCAGATGATATTTGGATTAAGACGACCGAAGAGAATAGGAAATTGGAAAAATAAACATTTGGTGAATCAAGAGGTTTTGGACTTAGGGGTAAAGAATCATGGTGGTGGAATGAAAGTGTCCAGAGTAAAGTTAGAGTAAAAAAATATTGTTTTAAAGAGTCGTCTAGGTGTAAAATTCTGAAACTTGGGAAAAGTATAAGAAAGCTAAGAATGAGATTAGGAAGGCAATGGGTGAAGTAAAAACTCAAACTTTTGGCGGTTTATACCAATCACTAGGAACCAAGGAGGGAGAAAATCTATATATAGGTTTGCTAAGGGAAGATAAAGAAAGACTAGAGATTTAGATCATGTGAAATGTGTTAAAGATGTAGAAGGCAAAATCTTGGTTCAGGATAAAGATATAAAGGTTAGTGGAAAGATACATTTCTACAATTTATTTAATGAAGGATATGATATTTTATCGGACTCTAGCATACTCGACATTATATAAGAGGACCAAAACTATAATTACTACCGTCAGATTCAAAAAGAGAAGGTAAATGAAGCGTTGAAAAGAAAGAGTAACTATAAGGCGGTTGAGCTAAACAACATATCTATTGAAGTGTGGAAAATTCTTGGAGATAGAGGTATTAAGTGGCTCATCAAACTCTTTAAGGATGCTATGAGGTCAAAGCGCATGTCGGATGAATGGAGAAGAAACACTTTAATTCCAATCTGTAAGAACAAGGGTGATAAACAAAATTGTGTAAATTATATTAGGATTAAACTTATGTGTCATACCATGAAATTATGGGAAAGAGTGATTGAACGAAGATTAAGAAAAGATACTCAAGTTAATGAGAATCAATTTGGTTTATGCTTGGAAGGTCGACCATGGAAGTGATTTATCTATTACAGCGTGTGATGGAGCAATATCGGATGGACCAACAAGACCTGCACTTGCATTTTATTGACTTGGAGATTGCGTATGATAGAGTGCCTAAAGATATTTTGTGAAAAATATTAGATAAGAAAAGGGGTAAGGATTGTATATATTCGGGCTATCCAAGATATGTATGAAAGGGTATTGACTAGTGTGCAGACACAGGGTGGAGAGACAAATGATTTTTCCATTACAATTGGTTTGCATCAAAGGTTTAATCCTAAGTCCTTACCGTTTTACCTTCATTCTCGATGTACTCCCGAAATACATCCAAGATCTAGCACCGAGATACATGTTTTTTTTTTGCATATAATATAATGCTTCTTGAATAGTCGAAGGAGGATTTGAATAAGAGGTTGAGAACTTCGAGACGAGCTTTAGAAACACATGTTTTTTGCCTAAGCAGAAGCAAGACAAAGTATATGAAATGTAAGTTCAACAAAAGTATAAGTGTTTCTAACCTAGAGGTGAAAGTTGAAGACCATATTATCCCTCAAGTCATACGATTTAAATATCTTGCATTCGTAATTCAGAACGATGGAGAAATAGAAGGTGATGTAAACCATCAAATTCAAGCTGAGTGGTTGAAATGGAGAAGTGTATAAACTGTTTTATGTGACACAAAAGTACCACTCAAGCTGAAGGGAAAGTTTTATCGAATGTAAGTAAGACTTGCGATTTTGTACGAGATGAAATATTGGACAGTTAAGAATCAACACGAGAATAAAGTGTAGTAAAGATAAAGATGTTGCGATGGATGTGTGGTAAGACTCGACAGGATAAAATTAGAAATGAAAATATTAGAGAGAATGTCAGGGTAACACCTACTGTAGAGAAGATGGTGGAAAATAGACTTAAGTGGTTTAAGCATATAAAGAGAAGACATGCATATTATGTGGTAAAGTGTGTAAACCAAATAATGAGAAGACAACCAACTAGAGGAAGATGAAGGCCTAGAAAGACTATAAGAAAAGTTATTAAGAAAGATCTCAATATTAATGATTTAGATAGAAATATGATCTTTGATAGAACATTATGACAAAAGTTAATTCAGATAGGCGACTCCACTTAATGAGATAACACTTAGTTGTTGTTGTTTGTATCATAATACTCTATCGAAACAATTTTTTGAATGATTGAGTTCAAATTGAATCATTTAAATTGTTTAAAATTTTAATTACCTAATTCAAAGGAACTAAAGATCATAGAGAGATCAAAATGAATTTGAAAGAAAATAAATTTTTTATAATTGAAAGACAGCACACCAAGGTTGATTTTTAAGAAGACCATTGAAGAGAAAAGTAAATTTGTTCACGAGTTGACACGAGCATGTCCATTTCTTCAACACCATACCAAACACACAAACCCTCTTTCACAGTCAAGTCAATAATATAACCCATATAGATATACCCCACTTCTTCAATCTCTCTCTCTAACCGTAAAGTTACCTCATTTCCATCTCTAAATCACCATTTCTATATTGGGTCACCCTCCTTTCCTTCATTCAACAACCAACCCTCGTCTCGCCATGTCTGTTGCTGAATCAGCTGAGAATAACATCAGAGGAATACCAACTCATGGTGGACGCTATTTGCAGTACAATATCTATGGTAACCTTTTTGAGGTTTCAAGAAAGTATGTACCTCCTATTCGTCCTGTCGGTAGAGGTGCCTATGGTATTGTTTGGTAAGAAAAAAAATTCCCTTTTTTCCTTTTTGTTTTTGAGGGTTTGTGATTTTTGTACTTGTTTTCAATTTTTTGTACTTTTGGATTATCTGAATTTCAAAGTAAGCAAGTTGTAGTAGACTAGTAGTTTTTGTTACAGATTTGGTCTTTTTTGTTAATTTGGATTTAATTTTGAAGTGGGGTTTCTGTTTCATTTAGGGCTTGTTTGGATTTATCTTAGTATAAGCCCAAATTTTTTCAGCTTTGGGTGGTTTTGGATTGTCTGAGCATGGGTTTGGAATGACACTGGGTTTGGAAAAATCACTATGTGATTTGTCAGAAGCTATAATTTGGAGAGCTTTAACAAAATCAGTGCAAATCCTAACATGCACTGAATTTGAAACCAAGGAAGTTGTAGTTTTTTTGGCTAGCCCTGTGTTTGTAGGGTTGTTTACGGTGTTTAGGATATTTGGACACTACGTACGACGTAGGGCTAGCTCACGCAGAGTGGTGAGAAATTCTGTATGTATCTTTTTGGGGAAAATTGGGAGATCCTTTCTCAATTATGGGATTGAGGTATTTATAGAAGACCCTTTAGGCCTGAGCTAGAAAGCCAAAGGGTGGTTTCCTCCCTCATTCAATGATCAGAAAAATGGGAGTAGTGGAAGACTCATTCTCCCTATAACTGTGGGGGAGAAGGTCTTCCTTTGACTAATGCTCCGGGACATCTCGTAGTCGACGTTTTATTAGTAAATGGATCATGTATGTCAGATCGGGGGTTTAGGCCCAACTTCGGGCGACCAAGCCCAGCTTTGCTACACTTAGTTCGCTTTTTACCATAGGCTGTCTTTTATGGCTTGATAAAATTATACCAGTACACATACGCTTTTGTATCTAGTTCAATTTGTATTGTTATTATCCAATTGGAAGTGGTGATGCTATGATTCTTCTCGAGTCAACAATGAGTCAATCTCCTGGTATATTTGTCTGATTAGTGATATTGATACTTTGATACTTCAGATAGCTCTTCTATGTATTTTTAGACTCATTAAACTGAATACTATGCGTGTGTTTTCGATGTTTTCTAATTATTTAGAGTTTGAAAAGAAGTTCAATTTTCTCATCATCCATTTGATGCGTGACATAAATTTCTTATGTCAACAATTTGACGGGCGGTATTATTTTTTTATTTTCTTCAGTGCTGCTGTAAATGCTGAGACACGTGAGGAAGTCGCCATTAAGAAGATTGGCAATGCATTTGACAACAGAATAGATGCTAAAAGGACCTTACGGGAAATAAAACTTCTTCGCCATATGGATCATGAAAATGTAATTTTTGATAAAATTCCGGGCTTGGATTTCGATTCCAATTTCTTTGTTGGTGTTCAATTTGCGAAAATGTTGGCTTTTAGTGTTTACGTATCAAATATTTCTCTGATGCAGGTGATGTCTATTAAGGATATTATACGACCTCCACAGAAGGAGAACTTCAATGATGTGTACATTGTTTCTGAGTTAATGGACACCGATTTGCATCAAATAATACGTTCCAATCAACCAATGACAGATGACCATTGTCGGGTTAGAACTTTAACTATATATTTAGGCTATGGACTTTAATCTACCTTGTTGAGCCTTATGGTTAATGCCATGATTAATGTATTTTTCTCTGGTTTTATTGTTACACAAACTTGAGATAGAAGCAAAAGCTATGGCATTAGGCATCAAAGCTCAACATGTTTTTTCAAATGTGATCAATTTATGGAGCAACTAAATTGACTTTTCAAAATATGAATCAATTATAAAAAATGTTATCAAGAGTGTGTTAAAAAACACTGTAGCTTAATTCTTATAATTTATATCTTACAGCAATTAATAGGATCTATTTTTCCAGTATTTTGTGTATCAGCTGTTACGAGGGCTCAAATACGTACACTCAGCTAATGTGTTGCACCGAGACCTTAAGCCTAGCAATTTGCTACTGAATGCCAATTGTGACCTTAAAATTGGAGATTTTGGTCTCGCTAGGACTACATCAGAAACCGATTTCATGACAGAGTACGTGGTTACTCGGTGGTACCGAGCTCCCGAACTGCTTCTTAATTGTTCAGAATATACAGCAGCCATTGATATATGGTCTGTCGGTTGCATACTCGGTGAAATCGTAACAAGACAGCCTCTCTTCCCTGGAAGAGATTATGTTCATCAGCTGAGATTGGTCACAGAGGTATTTTCTCATTCTTTGATCCTTTTCTTGCTTTCCCTTTTATAATCCAAATTTGACTCGGCTGTGACAAATTGTTCTTTCTGTCTAAAAGCTGATAGGTTCACCTGATGATGCCAGCCTTGGATTCCTACGCAGCGAAAATGCTCGTAGATACGTAAGACAACTTCCACAATATCCAAAACAAGATTTTGCTACTAGGTTTCCCAACATGTCTCCAGGTGCTGTTGATCTGCTCGAGAAGATGCTTGTCTTTGATCCGAGCAAGCGCATTAGAGGTAAAATAGCTTAAACTTTTATCCTTCACCATTTAGACCATTGTATAATAACGTTACCGTATGTTATAAAGCCGTGTTTTAAAAACTAGACTGGAGATCGAACCCGTGATTCATCCGGGTTATGGTTCAATCGGTTAAATAGGATTCATTATCTTATTTTGACATTATGATGCTTTGCAGTTGACGAGGCGTTGTGCCATCCATACATGGCACCTCTGCACGATATCAACGAGGAACCTGTGTGTGTCAGACCATTCAGTTTTGACTTCGAGGAACCGATGTTCACCGAAGAAGATATCAAGGAACTCATCTATAAAGAGTCTGTGAGGTTCAATCCCGATCCACCAAATCACTGAGATTTTTGTATTTGTATTTACTCTTTGCATATGATTAGCAAAGTATTTGATGGCTAATTGATGAGTTCTGTTAGTATTCAAAAATTGCAGCTTTCCACAAGATATTGTAACATATTGGAAATACTGAGATTGTTGTAATGTGTTTTTTCATTTTAATCTCATCTCTGATTCTTATAATAAGCATTAATCATAATTTATAATCTTCAACTTGAGCAATGATTTGTACACAACATGATAAAATACTTAAAAAGTAAATAAATAGATAAATGATACATGTTCTTAATTTAGGTAAATAAACACAGCATGTTGTTTAAATGCTGTAGCTGCATTTCTTAAGCACCAACGTATCGATAGGTAGATAATCAGAGGGAAAATCACAATCTGTAATTTTCTCTGTCCCTTGATCAGGTAACAAACCACAAGGCTTAGGAGTAACACGACTCGTGATTCCTTCAATATCATTACAGGTCCATGGCTGTTTCTTAGCCTTAGCTGCCATACTAATCGTCACATTGGAAATGCATATTCCAGTAAAAGGGTCATTAGAAATTCCTTCCAAATTAGCAGCCATGGCAACTTCTTCAGCTACCATGTCTCTGTAGTTGATGTTTTTTATCTCAGGTAAAGCATTATGATCATAGTTTTTATCAGCATGTGAACCATAGTTACCTGTTATCCAAAATGCCCATTTCATTGTATGCATGGTCATTCTCTTGACATATATGTCTTTCACATACCCTCCTCTCCCTACAGCTGTCTTGATTCTGATTCCTGATTCGGTGTGGACGGCTGTGATGTCTTCGGCTCTGACATCTTGTATCCCGCCCGACATTTCGCTTCCCAACGCAATGGTTGCACTGTATGGTGAAATGCATGTTAACCTTCTGATCACTAGTTGCTTTGTTGGCCACCCGAATTTTATGCCGTACTCATCCCATCCACTCTTCACCGCCACACAATCGTCTCCAGAAACTATATAACAGTCTTCAATTTTTGTATTTGTACATGAATCTAATGCCAAAACACAAAAAAAAGAGATCAAATTGTGATCCTCTCAATACCGATATAACGTTGTCTTTGAGAATGTGCAAGATGTGCTATAGGACATTACGTCAAAATACTGACCTGGGTTGATGCCATCGGTGTTTGGAGACCTTACAGGAGCAATGATGGTTACACCTTTAATTATAATATTGCTGCAACATAGTGTTCAAAGTTTTGTTATAAACCTTAAAATTGTAAGAGACTTTCAAAGGTGCAATGAACAATCTAGTGGCAAAAGGGTCAAATATGGGTGGGATGTGATAAGACTTAAGAGCATGATTACCTGCTATAAACAGGATGAATATTCCATGATGGAGAATTAAGCAGTGTTAAATTAGAGATTTGAATGTTGTCTGAGAACATTAACTCAATCAAGTAAGGACGAGTGTACTTCAACTTTTTGTTATGAAACTGTTGCCACCAAAATGAGCCTTGACCATCTATAGTTCCATTGTCCCCTGTTAGCAATTTCCACAATATTAAAGTCACTAAATTCACAACTATTAGCACATGTTTGTTGAAAATGTAACACCAACTCCATTGTTTGATGGACCATTTTTCCATACCTGTGACAATAACATCAGTGAGGTTTGTTCCAAATATGAGACTGGTGTACCTTCCAGCTGCTGCATCTCTTCCTCTACCATAGGATGGGAGTGGTTTGATTACAGGCCATTCTTTGACATCCTAAACCATTATACAAGAAAATAGTGTCACACATGAAAGTGCCAAAAATGTGTCACATGCTTTAAACAATAAAGCTAGCTTATTGGACCACATTATGTTACCACTCACAATGTTGGTGTGTGGTTTGGTGAAGTTTTGTCAAACATGTTTTTGAATAATATGGAGTTTTGAAAAAAAGTGATTAATGTTTATTTTGAATAGGATTATGTGCAGTCACACATTTCAGCAGCGGTTATCATTCTAATATTGATCACACACCATAGATGTGTATCCAATCGTTTAAAATCAGAATAAAGATTTGTACGAACTTCCTTAATACTGAGATTGTTAGCAGCTAACAAGATTCGAACATAAAACTTTGAGAGAAACATACTCTTAAAATCCAAACTTTCACCGATAGGTCATTCCTCAGGGTTCTAAATCAAGATAGAGCAAAAGTGATGTAAAAAGTTTAATAGTAGATCAATTTCAAATGTTTTAAAAACTTAGTTTTTTTTAGTAATAGTATAAAAACAATGAACCTTGTAACAAATTTGCATATTGTTCATTGAACCTCTTTCCTCAATTGTAATTCAAGTGAATCCCTTAAAACACTTTCATTTCCTTTTTCATGAATTCTAGCTAGAGTACTAAACCAAGTAACAAATCACATGTCACCTTTTATTTTACCATAGTACCAAACCAAGAATTTCCAAAAGGAAATTTCCCAAAAAGGGTAAAACAGTCCAATTAATTACAACAACAAACATTAGTTCAAACACAACA
Organism: Vicia villosa; assembly: GCF_029867415.1. NCBI lineage: Eukaryota > Viridiplantae > Streptophyta > Magnoliopsida > Fabales > Fabaceae > Vicia > Vicia villosa. The sequence continues at coordinate 513,924 of NW_026705165.1, read as the reverse complement.
ATCACTTAATTACCCTTTAACAACAGTTTTAATTTGTGGTTACTTAGTCACAAAACAAGAACATAAATGAAACAAATACCTGAGAAGCAAGAAGAACAGCATCTTTGTGCAAATAAAGTGTGAAATGACTTATAAGACTAAAGCTTCCAGTAAGCCATTTTCCAGCAGGGACATATAGTTGAGACCCTTCTTCAGAATCATACTTACTCAAATGACTTATTGCAGCTTGAAAAGCTTTTGTGTTTGATGTTTTTCCATCTCCAACACCACCAAAATCCTTCAAGGAGACACTATTTGCTCTACAATTTATAGCATTGTACTCAAAAGAAGTGCTTATGATTTTGTCTTTTTTGCTCAAAGATACCTTAGAATTCATCAGTGTCACCAAAAGAAGAACATAAACCAATTTAATTACCTGCAAAATTTTTATAAAAAAAAAATGGTAGAAATTTGTTAAATTTATTTTGAAATTCTAAACATGCATGAAAGATATGAAAGTAAAAGACAAGAATGCTTATTGGAAAAGCTAGAATCAGAAAGAAGGAAAGAAGGTCTTACTTTCATCATGTGAGATTTCCACAAGAGTTCCATTCTAAGAAAAAGTATTTTGATATTTGTTTGAGGTATATATGTGGAGAGTGAAGCCTAGTATTTATAGGGGAAGGTTTGTTATGTTTAATAGGTTAATGAATTCAAAATTAAATGTTTGTGTATTTTTTTAATAAAATAAACAATCTAAAAAATTATTTATTTTTTAAAAAGCTATTAATTTATTAATATTAATGTTTCGTCAAGATTTGAACTCAGATAATCGATCAATTACATCTATTTAATTCAACTAACGCATATTGGTTGAGTTATCTAACCCATTCAAAAAATCATATTTAAAAAATTGGCAAATACTTAATGCTAGGGGAATAAATATTAAATATTTTTTTTCTAAATTTTTATATCAATTCAATCGATAGTTATTACAGGTAAGAGACACAGAATCTGTGACATTTTATTTATTTTTATTTTAAAAAAATCAACCATTAATCTCCTTGATGAAAAAAATATCTTTATTTTTCTTGTACATATAAAACTATATAAAATGTTTGTATAAAAACTAAAATAAATCCAAGATTGTTTTGGTTATCTCTAGGAGCCATCATATTAAGATAGAATGAAAGTATATTTGATGCTTACAAGTTACAAGGCTTAAATCTTAGTTGCAACTTTGAGTATAAGTTATTTTATACTTTGTCTTCAAATTCATGATTGGTTGTTTTGAATTGGAGTTTATGGCTTCTACTATTTATTTTCTATTGCTTGTGCATAATTTATACTCAACAAAATCATAGAAAATAAACTTAAAATTGTGCTAGTTCTAACTTAGAATATTTGACAAACATTGATACTTTATAGTCACATGTCAACATACTCAACAGTCAATTTCTGGTTAAAACTATAATTTTTTAGTAGAGGACACATGAAAAAGCTGAAGTCACATGACTCACATCACTGTGAATAATTATTATTAACTGCATGTGATCACCGAATTGTTTCAAATGTCATTTTCTTAACCTTATTCTACACAGATGTACCCTAATGCCCAAATGTTATTAAAGAAAGTGCTATGGCACAAATTTTTAATATAAGGAAAAAGGTTTATGTCTTTTCCATAATACGGAAGAGTTGGAATATCTATTTATAGGGTTCTATTTGAAGAGAAAAACAAAAACAAAAATATTTAATACATTTAGAATTTTTCATCATTTAAAATTAGATTGAATTATGTCTTGCTCAATAGTCAATAAGACGTGTCCAATTCAATTATAAGTGATCATTTAACTGATGAATATCACCCCTCTACCTCTTGGCCTTGTCTGAGTACACCTTTCTTTGTGGTAACTAAAGAAGGGACACCCTTTATGCATAAAATAAGTTAAAAACAATAAGTATAGAAATACAATAGACAAAAAATAATAAAAGTAATTGCATAAAACAACTTACACAAGATATTATCAATCCCTACTTAGTCCACATCCACTTCCATTAATTCCCTAACATCAAGGATATACATAAGTTCCTAGAAATCAACCCCGTCTTTCTCGAACTTGCTAAGTTTGTTATAGTCAAATGTTATTATCAACACATAGTTACTTGTTCAATGAAGATGGGTCTGTGAGCCCTCTCATCATAAAAAAGACCTCGAGGTAGTTGACAATATCCCATATTCAGAAGAAAACGTGTTTTTTTCTAGTTCTTGTAATTTGAAAAATATATGGAAAATAATCCTCTATTTGGAAGAGCGCTTATGGAAATCAAATTTCTCTTGTTGACCTCTTTTGTCCAATATAAGGAGAAGACCCTTTTGTCTCAAATAAGGAGAAGAATCATCCCATTATAGGTGTGATTCCAAAAGCCCCACAAAGCATTTCAAACCCCATTAAAAAGACGTTGTTAGAATGAAGTGTGGGGATGTTGATTTTCTTTAGAACATTATGCTCAAAAGGGGGAGATGCAATTCCAAACTTCGTACCTATCTTAAGGAGTCTTCGGTTCTAAATTAGTATTCACATTACACTGCCAAAGGTAAATCATCTTCTAAATACTAATATAAATGAAGTATAGAAATGGAAAAAAGAAATACATACTAAAGGGCTTCGTGAAGGGCTTGATGAACTTGATTGAAGAAGGAAACATAAGTGTAATAAAAGTGATCACTAGTTTGGTAAGTACATAAAATAAGGGATGTGAATGGGATATGCATGTCCTTGAATTTATAAGGAACCTATATCCTCTCGAGTCTAGTGTTCATCTTGATTGTGTCAGGTCATAAATGGTCCTATCTCCAAGCATGCAGTAAAATAAGGGTCTAGATCAAGCATACATGCCCAAGAAACTTAATCATAGCCATTTAATGGAGAAATCCAAAGGTTTACGTAAACACATCTTGATTAGAAAAACAAAGTGTATCCTCCAATCAAATGATAACGAGTGACCAACTCTAACCAAACAATATCATTATCTTTAAGTATACCACCTTCTAACCACTTTGCATTTACTTGTCTCATGCTTAGGAGGGGTGGGGTTGTAGACTGTTATGTCTTAACTACTTCGCCCTTACAGGCTTCGTGCTTGGAGGATTATGCGATATTTTGTCTTTTCTTAACCAATTATCCCTTACACGAATCATGCTTGGGGGTTTTGGACCATTATATCTTTTCTTAACCACTTCTCTCTTTCACGACTAATGTTTAAGGATTGTGGACCGTCATGTATATTCTAGTCTAAGTCTACATATCATCCACAGTCTCACCCACTAGTTTATGATCACATGATATGCACATAAAGGACTAAAATGATGTTAGGTGGCTTGAACACATGTATGACATTCACACAAGCTCGCCACGTCATGTTATATATTCAGGGATGAGTCTTCCACCATACTCCCAAATGGAACGCAGTTGTGTGAATCATAGTTGAAATTATAGCTCCAAGGTCCACGATTGATCAACTATATCTCGCTATATCTTAAGTAATGATATATATGATGTTTGGAATCATAATTATTATAGATTTGAACTGTTGTTTTTAATTCTTGTTAATGTATTGACACATTGCGATTTATAGGATTATATGGTGTTATAGATTAAAACTAATTGTTTATAAATTTTTTTAGACTAAATCTTTAAAAAAAAAAAACTTAGATATTATAACATAAAAATGTTATAATTACTTAGATTAAATTACATTTAAAAAGTTTGTTTTTTAAATATAGGGTAGGTAATTAGGTTAGTGCGTTGCTACTAGTTTGGACTAATGTTATGTTGGAATATAGTTAAAGGGACCCTAACCTACTTACCTACACACTGAACCTTTATTGAGTGGTGTCGTGAATCTCTCTTACTCTTCACGTTCACGCCATTACCGCACTATTGCCGACCCACTTCATATTCGGCCATAGGTGGAGTATATATATATGCAAAATAAAAGTAATGTTTTGAGAGTAGTGACAATTGTAATAGTTAAAAAGAATAATTGAAAAATATACATAATGGTATTGAAAATATAAAGAAAAAGCATTTATTCTAAAATAAAGTTTTATTTATTAAAATGATATTTATTTTAAAATATTTAAAACGCTTATGCATACAAATTTTGCGTGAAATCTATAACATACCTCACGTTATGAAGAACAAACACACGATCATTAAATATTTTAAATTTGGTCATAACAATATCCATCTTCAAAGTTTCAAAGTATTCTTTTTTAGACACATGTGATAAGAACAATCATCTTTGACACAACTCTCCTTAGCCTATGTTTGGATATTTTAGTTTTCACGGTAAAAACTCACGTTTGAAGCCACGGTGAAGAGAAGCTACTCCTAGTAGCTTTTTAAAATCACGGTCAAAACAACGTGAAACGTGCGGCACCGGCATTCTAACTCGTTTCCAAACATACGCTTAGTCTTCAAACTCAACACCACCTTATACCAAAAATCCTCATTTAGTGTTGCTACAATCTGAACATAAACATTATTACCCCTCCTCCTCAACAATCCATCATAAAGTGATTGGTTTTATGATAAGTGAACCATTTTAGCCTTAAATTGCCAACTTCTTTGATTTTGACATCCCTTTACGTTCACTTCCTCGTCTTAAGACAATCATGTTTTCAACACTATAAGTATAGACTACAACCTAAGACAAGGGAGGGGTGAATTAGGTTTTATGAAATTATTCAGTTAATTTTGCAGATAAATATCTCTTTTATTTATTTATTTTTTAACAATGGAAGAAGTGCATAAAATAAAGTGCAAAGAAGTAAATAACACATAGATATATCCTGGTTCCTCTTTCTAAACAAGAGTACTTTAGTCCCCACACACCCAGTGAGAGATTTACTTTATTGTTAGATTTTTGTACAAGCCTCGCACCAAAATTTCTCATACAATCTTCTAACAACGACAAAGAAGCACACAACTTTCTTGAGTTCACAAAAACACTAACAACTATGGTGGACTTTGAATCACCCCAATTTGAAGGACATTTATAACAAATAAAAAGATAACTCTTCCAATTTGCAAACACGTGTAGAATTAATAACAAATTTCTTACAAACAAAAATCACCACACACTTAGTGACTAATATACAACAAATTGATAAATTTAGTACAAATAGACTTTATAGTAGACTTGATAAAATTGAGAAATCCTTTTCGACCAGTTGTCTAACACTTAGCAGATTGTACTTCATGCCAAGTACATAAAATACATCTTTGATCATAACTTTAGCTTCATTGCTCCTTTGAATAACAATGTTGCATGTATCTTTTGCTTGCAATGAGCTATTATATGCAAATTTGATGTTGATCCTCTTCGACTCGTTAAAATCTGTTAGCGTCTCTCTTTGACCAGTCATGTAATTTGAACAACCTGTGTCAAGAAACCAGATCTTGGAGTCGACGTGCTCATCTGCCACTACAACCATAAGCCCCATATAATCATAATCATCTGAATATTGACATGCAAGATTTACTCCTTCATGATCCTTGCCTTTTGTCACTCCCCTGTCTTTCTTGTACCAATAATTCTTGGCCAAATGACCCCACTTTTCACAGTTATAGCATTGGACACCTTTATTGTCTTTCTGATATGAGATTCCTTCTCCTCTTTTTCAGGATTCAAAAGCCCTATCATATACTTTATGCTTTTGAGGATTCACCCAAGACTTCTTGCTTTGAGTATTGTCTCCCTTGCCTTTGAACTTGTTGGAACTACCATGCTTCTTTCATGTCTGCACCTGTAGAGCTTGTATTGAATCTTGGACCTCTTTCCTCTCAACAATTTGTAACTCATGTGCCTCCAACGAACCAACCAAATCTTCATGTTTCACGGTTTAAAGATTGTTGGATTATTGAATAGCAATGATAATGTGATCAAAGTGAGAGGTTAATGTGCGCATTATCTTCTGAACTATCATCTTATCAGTTAGGACTTCACCACATCCTTTCATGAGATGAACGAGATTTTGCACCTTCGTGACATGGTCTGTGATCCTTTCATTTTCTCTCATATGCAGTAATTCATACTCCCTTCGTAGTGCCTGCAGATTGATAAATTTCACCTCCTAACCTCCTTCATAATACTTGACAAGAATATCCCTTGTCTCCTTCGTCGATTCAGCATAAGAAATTCGATCAAAGTTCGCCGCGTCTACATTCGATTAAATACAAAACACTTCCTTGCAATCCTTCTTCTCGGCACATCCTTGTGAACTGTTCTTTGGGCTTCAGTTGCATTCTGAGCAAGCTTATAAACACCATTAGTAACCACTTACAGGGTTTCATGAAAATCAAACAACGATTGCATTTGCTTATTCCATCAGATCTAATTTTTGCCGTCAAGAATTGGAAGAGAATTTAGAATACATCCATTGTTACTGTTCATCTTTGTAGCGTTGATTAACAACCCACAATCCCAATAACACGGTCACCAACGTGTGATTCTTGCAAACACGATCAAGAATCTAACTGGAGTTCTAGATACCAATTTGTTAGAGGTTAATGCACTTTGTGTGTGTGTGTGTGCAGGGGCGGTTCTATAGCCCAGCGAGCCCGGGCACGCGCCCGGGCTCAACCCCTAATTTCTTTGTATTTCTCCCAATTTAATAGTCGATTTTTAAATGAAATCAAGGGCAAAATTAATAAAAATAAGGGTGTGAAAATTAAAATAGATAAATACCCAATAGTCTAGGTAGTCCCAACCCAATTAATTATTTATTATTATATTATATATATTATATAGGTTAATTCATATAGATAGTAGTAGACTAGTAGTACCTATTTGTAGTTCTATACGTTGTAGTACTGTACCACAATTGAAATTTGCAATATAGATTCAATTTCATTTTCATATGGTTAAGTCATTGCCAATTTCTTGACATAGAACCGCCACAATTGAAATTTGCAATATAGATTCAATTTCATTTTCATATGGTTAAGTCATTGCCAATTTCTTGACATAGAACCGCCCTGGTACTATACTGCAATGTTAATATAAATTACTTGACATATTATATATTATAATAAAATAGTTTAATGTTTTTTTTAAATCTAAAATAGTTTAATTTTTTTCTTATTATATATTTGTTATTTATTTTTTTTAGAATTCTCTTTTAACTTTGTTGTTACAATTTATTTATTTTATTTTATTATTCGGTCTCGTCAATTTGTGTGTTACAAATTGTTTATTTATTTTCTTAGTATGGTATAGGAATTATACATGGATTGAATACAGTGAGTCGAAGGATGCAATTTATTGTTTCTATTACTTTCTCTTTAAGCCGCCCGGGAGAGCCGAACACTTTGGATACGAAGTCTTCAACAAAGACGGATTTAAAGATTGGAAGCATGCATCTAAAGGCTTTAAAGATCATATTGGTAGTCATGATAGTAAGCACAACTCATGTATGAAGCACTATGACGATTATAATAATCAAAGACAAAGTGTGACAAGTATCTTTGCTAGAGCAACTAGGGAATCAGAAGAATTGTATAAGATCCGTTTAACTTGTTCTTTAGATTGTACTAGATATCTTATAACACAAGGCATTGCTTTCCGTGGCCATGATGAAAGCTCTACTTCTCTAAAGAAGGGAAATTTTAGAGAAATTGTGGATCAGGTAAAATCTAATGATGAAAAAGTGAGAGATGCTTTTGGTCGTGGTCTAAAAAATTGCACAATGACTCCCAGTGACATTCAAAAGGAGTTTGCAACGTGTTGTGCACATGAAGTTACCAAGGTGATTATGGAAGAGCTTGGTGATAGACACTTTATGACTATTTATATATTGTCACATGTAACGTGCAGTTAAATTTTTTTGCCCAGGCTGTATAAAATTTATGGCTCCGCCACTTTGTGTGTGTGTGTGTGTGTGTGTGTGTGTGTGTGTGAGAGAGAGAGAGAGAGAGAGAGAGAATTGTTATTATTAAAAGCTGTAAAAACTGAATTACAAATATGTGTGTATATATACAAGTATGTGACTTGTATACTAAATAACTAACTTAAACTTAAAAACTGAATTACAAATATGTGTGTATATATACAAGTATGTGACTTGTATACTAAATAACTAACTTAAACTTAAAAACTGAATTACAAATATGTCTGTATATATACAAGTATGTGACTTGTATACTAAATAACTAACTTAAACTTGAGTTTGAGTTACTTAATTTAGATTATATTCTCAACAATCTTCAAAGTCAATTAAAAGATTTGACATTTATCATATTGATGAGATAATTTAATATATGTCTTCGTTAGAGGTAAAATGATCACCTGAGCAAGTAATGATCATTAGAGCAAGTGGAGGAAATAGGGGGTTAGATCCTCTAACTTTCATTTCTGTACCCTTCTTTAACTTTTTCTCTATCTCTCTCATTATTTACTTTCTCTCACATCTTTTTCCCTCTAAAACAAATACTATTTCTCTTTTGTCTTATTTATTATTTTTACTAAAGTCACTCTATTTTTTCCTTCATAAAGGTAGAAGATCCTTACCCAAGAAATAGTACCCGACCAAGAGGTTTTCTTTCATTTGGTTAGAGAAAATGGTAAAATAACTCTATTTTTTCGGTGATACGAATTGGTGTCAAGAGAAACACAAACTTCTTACTATTTCAGCTTTGATTTCTTTTACTGTTTCATACAACTTTTTATGCATATATAAGTTAGAAATTATCAACTATAACATACTCTTTAGTTTTTCAACTATTAGCTAGGTTATAATTTAATTTTCCATAATGATTTTGACTAGAACTCTTAAAATAGAAAGGTAGTATTTGGTGGTCCACATAGAAAGTATGAATCTATGAATCCGCCGTATATTGTGTGTCCAACTGTTGAGATTTTTTCCTTTCCTAAGCCAGAAACTAACTATTCTTAAATAATTTTTGTGAATTTTCATGTACTTGTAAGATGTGACCATGTGTTTATTTATTGTTCAAGAAAGTTGGTTACATATGAAGCTGAAAATATCGTAATACTTCATGTCATTATGATACATGCAAACTAACGCTACTTAAGAATGTCCATTTTTACTATAATGTGAGTAGCTTCACAAAAAGAGAGTGAAAATGGCTGAGGAAATAATTCATGTAGTGATGCTTCCATGGTCTGCATTTGGCCACTTGATGCCATTTCTAAAACTTTCAATAGCCTTAGCCAAAGAAGGTGTTCATGTCTCCTACATATCAACCCCCAAAAACATTCAAAGGCTTCCTAAACTTCCTTCAAACCTATCACATTTGATAGATTTGGTGGAAATTCCATTACCATCATTAAACACAAACCTCTTGCCAAAAGATGCTGAAGCAACTATGGACATTCCATTTGATAAGAATCAGTACTTAGAAGAAGCGTATGATCGACTCCAGCATCCGGTGAGGAAGTTAGTATCCAATTGGTTACCTAGTTGGATTATATGTGATTATAATCCCCATTGGATAGTTGAGATTGCTCAAGAGTTTCATGTAAAGCTAATATACTATTCTGTTGTTTCGGCCGCAACGTTAGTGTTCCTTGGACCACCAAGTAACACGATGAAATCTCGATTCTCGCTGGAAAGTTTAACGTCGCCGCCGAAATGGGTGACGTTTCCGTCATCGGTTGCTTATAAAAGAAATGAGGCAGTTGGTTTTTTTAATAGTGTTCATCAGGAAACTGGTTATGAGGTTAGCGGTATCGAAAGGCTTGTCAAGGTAATTTGTGCTGCTAAAGCTGTAATTTGTTGCAGTTGCTATGAGATTGAAGGTGAATATCTGAATCTATATGAGAAACTAGTTGGTAAGCCTGTGATTCCTATAGGTTTGTTGCCTGTAGAAACGCCGCAAAGAGAAAAATTGTACGGATCGGAATCGGGAGCAGGATCAGAGAATGCGATATTTGAGTGGCTTGATAAGCAAGCGACAAAGTCAGTTGTTTTTGTAGGGTTTGGGAGTGAATGCAAATTGAGCAAGGAGCAAGTTTTGGAAATTGCCTATGGAATTGAAGTGTCCAAATTGCCATTTTTATGGGGACTGAGAAAGCCTGATTGGGCATGCAATGATCAAGATTTTCTACCTATTGGTTTTAGTGAAAGAACATATGAGAGAGGACTCGTTTGTATGGGATGGATACCACAGCAAGAGATCTTAGCACATTCATCTATTGGGGGATCTTTGTTTCATTCTGGATGGGGTTCAGCAATTGAAACATTGCAATTTGGAAACAACCTTGTTGTGTTACCATTCATTGTTGATCAGCCTCTTAATGCAAGGCTTTTGGTGGATAAAGGTTTGGCTATTGAAGTTAAAAGAAATGAAGATGGAACATTCACTAGATATGAAATTGCCAAATCACTTAGACATGCAATGGTGTTGGAGGAAGGAGAGGAGCTTAGAGCTAAGACAAGAGAAGCTGCTGCAATTGTTGGAAATTTGAAGCTGCATCAGGATCATTACATAGCAGAATTTGTCAAGTTTCTCAAGGATGGAATCAAGAAAGAGACATGAAGTATAAGAGATTATAAACTTCTATTATAATCATATTTCTTCATCTTGACATCATGCTTTACTTCTTAAAATAAAATGGTGAAATGTAATTTGATGTTTGTATAAGACTTGTACAATCTATAATTTGGTGTTTGTATCTCTTATGTATCAAATACCAAAAACATTCAAAGGCTTCTTCCTGAACTTCCTTCCACTTTAACTCATTTGGTAGATTTTATTCATATTGCCTAGCTCATAAATGTATAACTTTTTATATCATTTAGTAAAACAAAGTAAGAAATCTGAAGGTAAATGATATCTGACTATACAGTTCCGAGTAATGAAAGAAAATTGATTTGGCTGCAAACTATGGCTATTTCGTTCCTGTTTGGGAAGATCACTTTTTTGAGCTTAGTATAGTTGCAGACTTTGTACATTTAAAACTACGGCTTATCATGTTTTGAAATCAAGCATCCAAAAACTGTTCTTGGGTTGAGTATGTTACTTAGTGTCATTCCATGTGCTGCCAAGAGCAACGCCGTGATTCTTAATGACCTGAACTGCTTGTAGGAGAATATCTTGTTCTGCAGCGTAGAACTCATCTTTGCGCTGTAATAAATTATAATATGAGATAAACAAGAGTTAAAAAGAGGGACAACCAAGTATGGTGGAATTTGAGGATAAAGATGTATCACATTAACAAAATAATGCATATAACAGGACGATATAACAAAGTTCAAAACATAGAAAACATGATAGTGGACCTTAGTTCAAAAAGCAATAAACACCACAATAAAACATTTTCCCATTAAGTCATTGCAGATGGTGTTTAAGGTTTCATTTAGTCATTTAGTGTGAAGCAAGCATAATATTAAATATCAAATAAGAGACTCCGGTTAGTGACTTACCATGTGTTTGAGGTTGTATCCAAGAGTCAATTCTGCAAATGAACTTTCAACACGTGACAAGAAACAGTAGGGAACATCTTTTCCTAAGAAAACTTTTGCATTTGATGTTAACATGCTTTTTACATCATTTGATATCTCGGAAATCCTACTTAAATCCTCAATTTGCAGAGGGATTTTGGTAATAATGGCACGATATTCGGCACGGGACTTGTTCACAATTACCTACAAAACATGAAAAAGAGAGTTGTAACCACGATGACTGAAGCAGCAAGTTTTCAGTCTTATGATCAAAAGCTTAAGCAAGAAACATTTTATTGAGATTATAAGGTAACAGTTTATGCATCAGTATGTGAGCGAAGGTGATTAAATGTGACGTGTCAGCTTCAAAATTAACATAACCTCGCTAGAGAAATTTCCTCAGATGTATTCAACCCCAAAATAAATGAATTACAAAATGAAGGTACAATCAAGTTAGTCAATACTTGGCCACAATTTGAAAACTTATGAAAAGAATGGTCAGACAAATGTGAAGACAATAAAAATTAAACCATGAAGAGGCAGAATATGGTAATGCATTTTCGAATCATTTGACTAATTTTTCTCCTCTACATAGTAAGCATTAGTAACAAACATATATTGTTTGAAATACCAGCATTTGTTCCTTCCATGATGTATTCATATTTTCTATTTCCTAACATACAAATTATGATTTGACAAGCACCAAGGAGAAGAAGTATTCCTGAAATCTTTCAAACAAGATGGAACAATAGGTTTATATTTCAGATCAGGGTCCGCTCAAATTATTGTTGGAAAAGTCGGGCGACAGAACTATAACTTGAAGGGGCATTGGATCAGACAGAGAAAGAGAGAAGCAAGAAAGTAGAACTGACTACTCTTAAATTGTCGGACCTACTTCTCTGCTTTACTGAAGTGACTGCCAGGTAGTGAGTCAGTTCATAATCACACAAAAAAGAGGGGGGAAAGAAGGTCTACCTGGCTTGAAAAAAAGGAATTTGGCACAATGACTGGGAACTTCTCAGGACTCAGCAATGATGTGCTAGTAAGGCCAATTTCCAGCACTTGACCTTCTATCGATCCAGCCTGCAGTTTGAACAAATTCTCAGATGCATTCAAGAAATATCACACCTTCATTGAAACATACAGCTCTCTAAATAGTCCATAATTTCCAAATTTCATAAAATTATCTTTGCATTACACTAATAGTCTCATCTCATAATAACTATGTTAGGGTCCTCCAAGCTTAATTTATTTTTCATAAAAAGCCTCACCTAATTTTCTTAAATTCTTCTAATTTCGATCCACTCAATTTTTTACCCTAACTCTATCCCTGAATGGACATGCAACATCTACATATGCACTACATACTAGAACTACATAATACACAAGTATGATAGTACTACTACACCTGGATGTAAAAATATCATTATCATTATTCGCCTAAAAAACATAATAGCAAATAGGGCATACTACAAGTGTAAAACAGATGGCAAATCGGTTGTTCAGAAAATCATATTTCCCATAAAAAGTAAATCGTAGCATCTAAATCAACATACTTTTATTGTATCTCCAATTGAAAAGGGCTTTGAAAACTGCATGGATAAACCACTGAACACATTGCCGAGTACGTCTCTGGCAGCAAAAGCAGTAGCAACTCCTGTATAACGATTAACAGAACCGTGTAAATGTTCACATCCCTTATTTATCAGTAGAAAACGTAAATAAGCAACTGAAATAAATGAGCAAAACTTATATAGAGATCTTCACATGTGATATTATAAGACTCACGTAGCTTAGGTCAATGGGTAGAGCTTGAGGATAGCTGATATTTTCATCAAAAGGAACACTTGAGAAATACAGTGAATTTTATTCCTTAATTTTTCTTATTTTTCTTATTATAACTGCTGTTACAGATCTAAAACTATCTATCTATTTGAAAATTGAAGCATTACTTTCATTAAACAAAGTTACAATATTAACTCAATTGAAGTCATCTTACGATCAAAGCATCACCAGCAGTACATTCTCATTCATTCCTTCAATAGGATATACCAATATATTTCGCAAAAATAGTAAACACCAAAAGATTACTACTCCGGATTCAGTTATAAGCAAAAAAAAAATGCTTACTGGACTTAAATATAAGAAAACGTCAACTAGTCTATCTATATTTAATGTTACTACTCCAAAAATGCCCTTAAATTAATTCAGTAATATTGATTTAATTATCATTTATCACTTATAAGAAACTTTTATTTCATAAAACATACAATCTTAATAACAATTTTCAAGCCTCCGTCAACATTATTAGAAGACCAAAGGTCTAGTAAAAGGAACAATGCTAGACTTTTAAGGATGTAAAACCAAACTGATAAGATTCAAGAAATTGAATACTTACCTCCTACACCACCAACAGCTACAATAGATTGCACAGCCACGCCACAAGCCTCAGCCAAAGCCATTATGCCAATCACAAATAGACCAATAGATGAGATTTTGTCTAGAGCAAGCATTTTCTCCCTATCAAGTCCAAGTACACTTTGACTGGACAAAGTTCGTGCAAAAACATTTGTTTTCCATCTATGCAAAAACCATACAAATGAAAGTATCACTGCACCCCTCCAAGTGGGAGCAAGATATTGAGATGCTATAGCTGTTGGAGCTACCATTACAGCACTGCAGTAAATCAAAATCAACTGTCACAAAATCTAACATGTAATCAAAAAATTACACATACAAGGTTTGAAATAAAGGTCTGCAACCGCAATATGAGCCACACAACAACATAACGATTTTTAACATTGTGGAATCCGTAATGCAACCGCAATTGAGGCTGCATCAATGACAATTCTCCACAATATCAAAGATTCTTATGCAACCGCAGCCGTCACGACAACTATTTAAAACCCTAGACACATACTACAAAAAGGAGAGAAATACGAGACGAAGAATATCCTTAAATTAGTAAACAAAGCCACTAACATTTGTGAGAACGCCAAGAAGGTAACTAAATATCGCACTGGGTCTTCCATAGCACCCCAAAAGCTTTTCTCATACGGAACTGGCTCCCCAGACACGCCTCCTTGAAATAGAGCAACAGGACCTTGCATTCCATATTTGTGAAATCTCCTCAAAATCCTCGGCAAAAAGAACCAACCTATTACCGTGGCAGTTAAAGTACCACCAACCGGAACAACCACCATATTAAGATAAGGATGTGAATCAAGCAACTGTTGAACATGCGGAGTAAGATCATCAGAAGTTTCCTTAATCTTCTCCCCAGCATAAGAAGCAGTCTCCGCAACACTCTTCCATGTATCTTTCACCCTATCAACCAAATCACCCGAAACAACCGAATCACCACCATCGTTACCACTAGCAGCCACTTCCGTTTCATTATTTCCTCTTCCTTTCCCACCCAAAGACGACGAATACATTCGACAATTCAACACATGACTCATCGAAGCAACATTCAACAATCCAACACTCCTCCGGAAACACACCCTAGACAATCTAGAATCAAACACAGAATTCAAACTCCTTTCACCAGATACAGAACCCAAATTGCTAAACTGATTTTGAGCAAACTTTCCTTTGGAATAACAACGACTCAACAAATCAATCGAAAAACTCGAAACTCTTACAAGATTCAAAGCCCTATTAGGGTAATTTTGAACATTTTGGAAATTGAAATAACCCTTGATTGAACTATGTAGAAACCTTACATTTGAAAACCTAACAGCAGACATTGTTAAACAAACTAAGAACTCGGCAATTGAAAGAAAACAGCTATGACATTGCTTAATAGGGTTTGTTCAATCTGCAAAATCAAGAACACTAATCAGTAATTAATCACAATGTAAGCTTAGATTAGTTAAATTTGAAAGATTAAGAGAGAAAAACTGAGATTAATTGAATCAATTGATGAACTCGAAAAAAAGAGAGGGAAAATGGTTTTCTTACTTTTCCTTTCGTGTTGAATTGATTTCTGTGAAGTCAGAATGTTCTTTGCTTGCTTTGAAGGGTGACTTGCGGCAAAATAAATTAATAATAAATTTATTTTAGTTTTTAATTTGATCCTCCTACATTTTTTTCCAAAAGTAAATTGATCTTTTTTTAAAAAAAAAAATTAAGAATTTAATTATAAATATTGGATGTTGAAAAAGTTTGAATTTTATTTTAAATTAATACAAACGGATGATGATGATGATGAATTGACGTTGTAAATTTTACACTAATAGTGCATAATAATTAATCTCAAAATTTAAACGATATTTGAAATTATCGATTTTATAAAGTAACAAATAATTTTTTTAAGAATTAAAATATGCACTTAATTAAATATAAAATGTCACATCATCTTGTATCGTTATTTCACCACTATCAACTCACCATGACAAAGAGTGTGAGCTTGTCAAAGATGAGATGGAAGAGAAGAAGAGTAGATTTTACTAGTATTTTCTTTTTAGCTCGTATTTGATGGCAAAAGGCATGTTTAACCTAACTTTTAGAGAGATATGTTGAAACTTTATGAATTATCATGTTGGTGAAGGTTTTAGATTTAAGAATGTATTTCTCTCAAAGTTTTAACTTGGAAACTTGTTGGAGCAAACAATTTATGTGTTAGATCAGTTTATATAGAGTTTTGATTTGACTTTAATCCCCCTGACTAGTGAATAGTGTGGGATTGTTCCCCAAATTAGTCAGTTCAAGAGTCGAATACCGAGTTTCAAGAAAAAGAAAATGTTAGCTCTAGATTTTTTCATGGTGTATTGTCTAGTAAAAATCAAAACATTTGTATTATGAGTGTCCAAATTAATGGTGAGCGAGAGAAAAGTGTGGAAGGGATTCAGTGACAATTTTACTTCTACTGGAGCTCTCATACCTCATTCAAAAAACTTCAACTTCAATATCCTTAATCCCTAAAAGACTAGTTCTTTGGTGAGCTTATTTGTTGAATAATAAGTGATAAAGGTTATGGGAATGCACTAGCTATAAAAGCTCGGGGTTTGATGGTGTCAACTTTGGGTTTGTAAATCCTCCATAAAATCCTAAGATACTAAAATAATTTAATACCAATTTACCCCCACAAAATCTCTCAAAAATGACTTACGAACTTAGTGTGCCTATCTAAAACAATGCTCTTTGGCATCCCATGAAAGTATATACCTTTTTTTTTTTTTTTAAGAATAAGAGATTAGCAATGTGACAAGCATCATCTAATTTCTTGCAAGGTTTAAAATATCTCATGTTAAAAAATTATCAACAACCACAAAATAGTATATTTTCCATTCATTGTTCTAGGTAGCCGTAAAATAAAGTCCATAAAGATGTCAATTTAAGAAAATTCAGGGGTAAGAAAAGGAGTAAAAAGTCCATGAGACATTAACTTAGATTTGGCTTTTTGTTACAAACAATGCATTTGTCACACAAAATTTGCACATCAATTTTTATGTGAATACAGTAAAATATGGATATACGTGCTGCCGATATGGAGCTGATGATCATGATCTTAATACTTTTGACCGTCTTGATGTTTGGATGAAAACAACACTGATGCTTTTTAAATTCGATGGTAATATTTTTCCAACACTTTGATGATGGTGATTAACCTGAAGATACATCAAGGCTCGTCCAGTAGAATATTTCATGTTCCAGTAAAGTGCTTATATGATTGATGTATCTAACAAAGGAACTAGAAGCTTCATAGTTGTGAAAGAGAATAAGTGTGAAAACTCGTTTGATCGTGTTTGTGTGAGTGACCAGAGTATTGTGAAATTAGGAGAGTAAATTCAAAGATTCTAAGGTAACTCGCTCAAACACCTAAAACCTTTTTTAAGGCCTTCCTTATTTTGTTAAAGCCACTTAAAATTTTTTTAGGTCGAGCTAATTGATTAAGGGATTGTCTGATCAATTAGATGAATTTTTGTAACTATATAATCAATTAGCCCTACTCATCTAATTGATTATTTTCACTGTGTTGAGTCTAAAATTGATTGGTACATTCTTTTAATGATTGGTAATGATTAAGCATCTTCCATTTGTGACTTGAATAATTGATTATTAAGGTGCAATAATTGATTGGCCTAATCGATTATTCCATTTATTTGACTCATGAATTATTTTCGTTTCTAGCCTCATTTTTTCTATATAAAGGAGGTCTTTTCTCATTTGAAAACACACCAAAATTCATAGTTTTTCTATTTCTCACTATTTCATTACTCTCATCTCTCTCTTTAACATTTTTCTTTACCAAAGTTGTGAAAGAATCGTTGTATTGGTTTTGTGCCATTGTTTGTTTCAATAATCTGATTCTCTTGAAGGTACTTTTTTATTTTAGAAATAAACTAGTGAAAATATTTGTTTGATTCTAAAACTCAATCTGGTAAAAGTTTTGTTTAGTTATTAAGATTAACCGGTAAAATCTCAACTTGGTTTGTGAACTCAGCCTATGGAAAAGCTCTTGTTTGGTTTGGAGGATAAGTCAATAAAAATAAATCTCGGTGTCATCTCTCTAACCATACCTCTTTACTTAATGTCATTTACTTTATTGTTTTATTTCTTTCCGTTATTTTTCTCTCTACTTTTCCAATATTAACACAAATTGTTGTTTTAAGCAAGAATTTTGTAACTAATCACGAATTTTAAATACCACAATTCATCACCCCCCCCCCTTGTACTTGGAGTCACTTGTAAAACATAAAATGTTCTTGAAACAAATCTAAAATTGTAGAAATCCCAAAATTCCCTGATTAATCCTTCCACATGTGTTTCCCTCGCAAGTAATTATCTAATGGATCATTTGAACACACACAGTCTTTTTTTTCTTCAAACAAATAGTCATTATGCCTAAAATATCCATTTTAGGAAAGATGCTCACAAGAGAATAACTTAGAAGAAAATTCATAGTCATTCCTATACAAATTCTAAATATTTTAGTTTCAAGAGTAGAAAATAAGACATACCTTCTTGATAGTGCATTTGTAATAATATTGGCTTTACCTTTTTTATGGTTGATTACATGATAAAATTATTCAAAACACTAAACTCACTTGACATGTCTCTTATTCAACTTACCTTGTTCCTTCAAATGTTTCAAGGAATCATAGTCACCGTGAATGACACACTATTTGAGCAGCAATTAATGTTGTCAAGTTTGTAATACCCTAACCAATGCATACAACTCCTTATCATATGCAGAACAATTAAGGACAAATCATAAAAACTTCTTACCTCACTTATATTTTTGGAAGGTAGCCACTTTTGTATGACTTTCACCTTTTCCTCATCACGGTGAACTCTTTTAGAGCCCACAATGAAACTTAAGAAAATCACATGATCGGTGAAAAAGACAATTTTCTAGATTAATATACAAATTTTTCTTGTCTTAGCACTTGCAAAACATCCCTTAAATGAATGTGATAATCATCTAAGTTCTTGTTATAGATCAAAATACACAACAACAAACTTAATTAAAACTTCCCTTAACACATGGTTCATTAGTCTCCTAAAATTACTAGGTACATTAGTTAACCTAAAAGGCATAACATCCACTCATACAAATCATATTTTTTTTAGAAGTAGTTTCTCATTCATCCTCTTCCCTTCATCTAATTTGGTGATATCCAATTTTCAAATTAATTGTAGAAAATAAGTATGCACCAAAACAATTATCAATTAAATCATCTAGTCTAAGAATATGATGTCTATATTTAATTATAATATTGTTAATGCCCGTACAATCACTTCACATCCTCCAACTAACATCTTTTTTATGGATTAAAAGTATAAGGACAACACAAGGATTGAAACTTTTTCTTATCTATCCTTTATTTATCAATTCAGTCACTTGCCTTTGTATCTCTTGAGTTTGTTGTGGATTGCTTCTATATTATGGCTTATTAGATAAAAATGCTTCCAGATTGAGATCAATATGATGTTCAATTTTTCTTATAAATGGTAATCCACTTTGTACCTTATTTAGAAACAAATCTTTAAATTCTTTCAAAACAAACTCAGCACAACTTGGTAATATTTTTTTCATTAGAAATTGTGGTTTGCAAATACACCTTCTTGCAAAAGAGCAAGTATAGCGGCTAGTGTGACATACCTCTCCTTTATTTTTATATTGAAATCTCTTTTTTTTTCTTTTTTATCACTTTTATATTTATCGTTCACTTTCTTTTCATTCTTTTATTTTTCATTTTCATTCTTTTTTTTTCTTTTCATTCTTGATCATTTTTCTCCCTTTTTCTTTTGATCTTCTCGCTCATCATTAGGATTTAACGATACAAGATTGATCTTTGACCATGATGCATAAAATAATATTTACTATTATAATAGTGATGCACCTCCATATTTCCTAGGCTCTTTCTTTTGAGTTTTTGTTCTATTTTGATAGCTTGATACATCAAATCATCTACTTCTACATAGTGACACACCTCCAAATTTCACTCATGTCACAATTTAAATCATGAAGAAATCTAACCATGGTTGCTTCATTGTCTTCCTTCACATTGCCTCTTATCTTTTCAACCTTATCTTTGTAATATTCATCAGCACTTTTAGAACCTTGAGTGAGTCTTAGAATTTTGTATGCAAATCATGATGGTAATAGAAATGAACAATTTTTCTTCTTATAGTTATTTTCATCTCTCCTCCCAGGTGTTGATGACTGGTTCTTCGCACATTCTTCTTTTTTTGACAACTTGATCCCACTACACAAAGGCATATTCTATAAATTAAAGGATAGCAGCATGCACTATTTGAACATTAACGTGTCTGTGTGTGTTACAAGCAAAAATTTTGTTCAATTTTTATTTCATACACTAAATAAACCTCTTAATCTTTTTTCCCTTAAAAGGTTGAAACTTTAACTTTTATACCACTCAATCTTTCCGTTATATGTCTCCCTTATCTCATTATTCTCAATCTTTCCTCCTCACCAATAGTATTTTGTAGACTCTCTAATTAGTCAATTCTCTCATGTATTTCTTCGGTTTGTTCGCTCACCATCTCTTTCATTTGAGTTGTGAGAGCTCTCAACAATAATTTATTAGCTTCTATTTGACGAGGGCTACTATGACCACCTGAACTTAACATGATTAATCACATCATAATAATAATAATAATAATAATAATAATAATAATAATAATAATAATAATAATAATAATAATAATAATAATAATAATAATAATAATAATAATAATAATAATAATAATAATTCTCATGTGTTTACACTCAAATTTGTTTTTTCTTTATAATGGACACTCTTGTATTTTCCCAATCAATTGCTTTTTCAGTATTACTTTAAAAAAAAATCAAATTGAATTACATAAGAAAAAAAATTAAATGGTAAATACTCAAAAGAGTGAAAATGAAAGAAAAAGAAAAATAAAAGAGAAAAAATGTAATAAAAAATTAAATAAAAAAACTATAATGTGACTGCAATATATATATATATATATATATATATATATATATATATATATATATATATATATATATATATATATATATATATATATATATATATATATATATATATATATATATATATAACTCAACACAAAATAATAAGAAAGAAAATTGAAATTCGCAGTAAGAGATAATTGTATATGAACCTTGCTCTTGATATCACTTGATAAATAACCAATTTAAAATTCAACAAATTTTTTTCTTCATATTTTGATAAATTTAGGTAGCTAATGATTTAACTCGTATTTGAGACAAAAGAAAGATTGAAAAACGTCTTTTATAGGTGTATAGAGAAACACACTACTCTCCTTGTAAAACACATGACGCATTGTGTTTATGTAAACACATTGTGTTCCACAAATACGCATTGTGTTTATGCAAACACATTGTGTTCCTCGAAGGCTCGAACACTACTCTCCCTAGAAAAATGTTGCCTAAGTTTTATCCTATACGTTGACTTTAAAATCTATAGTGATATTAATTTATCCTTCAACCACCTTGGTGCTCTCTCCAAAACATAAATCACTCTTCAACATACTTAATCAAGTCTAATCAATGCTTGAAACCATGATCTTATCAATGATTTGGTTAACATATTCACTCGATACTCTTTTGAATCCACTTTCTGAACCACAATCTCCCTCGACTTGATCATGCGTCTTATAAAGTGCAACCAAATGTCAATGTACTTTGTCATCTCATAATACACTCGATGATTGGTCAAATGTATGACACATAAGCTATCATAATTTTAAAGGTGTTTGTGGTGCGGTTTAGATATTTTTATGCAAAAGCTCATATGATCTAAAGATAAAATTACTCACTGTTCGGTTTGGCTTTGGATGAATAGTTAAAAGAATATGATTCGATCCGAACCAATTTTATGCGGTTTTATTTGAGTTGGTGTTTGAATATACAAATTACAAATTCTTTTTATATTATTAATATTATAAAAATATTATAAAATAATAGGTTTGATGTATTATATAACATATGATAAATTTAAAGTAATATAACAAAATGATAGTAGTCAATTATACTTGAAACAAATGAAATATAAAATATAAGTAGATTAAATTAAAATAATAAATAATATTTTAAAATTAAATATAATAGAATAATATGTTTATGTAATATATTATACAATTAAAAAATAAATTTATTATTAAAATATATGCAAGTGGTTCAGTTTGAATTATTTTTAAAAATCAATATGAAAAACGTGATCTAATTTGGATGGTTTTCACAAAAGGATATCCAACACACATCCATTAATATTCGACTTTTTGCGGTTTTCAGTGCACAATATGCAAGGGAGATTAATGTTTGAGGACAAAGCCAGGACTTCAATGAAAATGGACAATGATCTATTTGAGGAAGCAGTCAATTATGAGCGACCAAACTTAGGCATTTGAATGGTTGAAGTAACAATAATGAGATAAATAGAAGAAAATATATCAAAGATATGTCAAATAAAATATAGCAACTTAACTTTGAAGAGAGATCAAGATAAATCCTAAGAAAAATACGCTCGAAAAGTGCAAAATTGAAGAGTGAAGAACAAACACAGTCGAAATTAACCCTTTTCATTTTCTTAAAGATTCATACAGGAAGTTTTTAGGAAATTGATATGTGTTAAATATGTCTAAATTTCCATACCAATTCTTGACACTGTTACGCTATTTTCAATACTTTTCTTGATTTAAGTTTCCTTGTTTGCTTGATTTTGGCTCAAATGTAGATTATTGTGGTATATGTGATAATTTTGTTAGTTTTGCAGCATAATAGGAACAAATGGGCCACAAAAGCATGTCCTTGTGAAGAAGAAAATATGCAAAGCAAATTGGTGAAGTTTTAACAATTTCGCCCGGCAAACTAGTAGTGAGAGAGAAGCGAGCTCGCCGAGCGAGCAGGGGGCAAGATGATTTTGAGATTTTCCAGTAGCTATTGACTTGACATTCAGGGAAGTTCGCCCAGCGCGCTTGGAGAGATGAATTTTCCAGGAGAATCTTGGGCTCGCCGGGCGAATGCAGATATTTTGACCAGTAAAGGTGAAACTCACCAGTCAAAATTTTAGCTCGCCAAGCGAATTTGTCTAGACAGAATGTGTATAAAAGCATCATTGTTATATATTTTGAGAGAATTCCATCTTTGCAAATATTTT
This sequence comes from Vicia villosa, assembly GCF_029867415.1. Classification (NCBI taxonomy): domain Eukaryota; kingdom Viridiplantae; phylum Streptophyta; class Magnoliopsida; order Fabales; family Fabaceae; genus Vicia; species Vicia villosa. The sequence goes on along the minus strand of NW_026705165.1, from coordinate 490,830 downwards.
CTGACCTAGAAACATCGTGTGATCAAGAAAAGAATATAGAAATCATTTAATCGGTTAATTAGAGCTGGATACGCATTCTTGATCGATCAATTATCTTGGATGCTCATTTATCTCTCTTCTTACTTGTAAATTAAGCTACCTTGGTTATGGGTATCTAAACCCTTTTTGTGTCAAAATTAGAAGTAGTTGATCTAGATAATATGCATTTCTTTTGATTTTTTATATGTGAACTAATTTTATGATCAATATAGATGAATATCATTGCTTTTAATGTTATGTTTTGATTTGAATCACCATTGAAAGATATTTTTCAAACCTTGACCTAGGATACTCATCTATTAATGAACAAACTCTAGACATAGATTTGTGAGTTGATATTCACTTGTATCAAGCTTTAAGATTATTGTGTTGATTGTTAGCATGAGACATCATCTAGTAATTAATACGATAATATTCACGATATCGCTTTAGAGATAAACGGTATTGAGAGGATACATGATTATAATGATCATAAATAAGTTCACATGCTCGATTAATAGGATATGTATGAAATATGTTAATGAACCCTAATCTTTACATGCTTTCTAAACCATTAAAGCTTCAAATCTTTTACTGTTTTTACTTGATTAATGCAAACAACACTTTCCAAAACAAAAACCCTCATGAAACTTAACTTATTAGCAATAGAAATTATGGAACGGCGGTAGTATCGCACCAATCCCTGTGGAGACGATAAATAGTACTTGTGAAAACCCTATTTTTATACTTCATCAGCAGTTAAAATTGACTTATCTAAGCATATCCATGTGTCAGACATGCTTATAAAGATGTTTAGTATGAGAAAAAAGGATTAGCCCCTAGAGCAATATAATTTTTTTTCTTCTTCTGAAAATCTAGCCATAACATGCTCGTATCTACCTCTATCAAGATCTAAAGCATTCAAGGCAACATGAATGAAGTATGTAACTCATTTTTATCTTTTTAATTCAAACCAACTTTTGACATTAGTTCTTGTTGATACTTAGTCATGTTCGAATTTTAGTTACTTGTATATCGTTAAGATTAGTCTCATTATTTTCAAATAAAACTCTTATTTCTTATTCAATCCATTAATGCTTCTGACTTGAATTGTAAATCTATTAATTTGAAACTCTCAAGGATTTGACTCAAATCCTAAATTGATATTCGAGTCCATTTGTTGGTAAAATCATATTTTATAGTCAGTAGACACCAGAAATTTTAGGAGAATTTTGCATCGGTAGCCCAAAATAAGCTAATTTACGCCCATTGTATGTGATAATTATTTCTCAGGGAATCTCCCTTTAGTAAAAATTAGATTTTTGAGATGATTTTAGCTTCAGTAAGATTCTTATATGTAAACAAGTTGTTTCTTATATCAAATAAGGCCAATAATAGGCGGTGAGTGAAGAAAAAATAGTGGATGAACATCGAGTAAAGGTAGTATACGACTTCATCTAGGGCCATGTATCCTCAATGAAAGAGTTTAAAGTAGGTGAACTGCAACTTAATGTGTGTTTGATTCTATGGTGAAGAAAATTGATTTGGGCTAAAAGTGAGTTTAAGATAAAATGATTTACGTTTAATTAAATTTTGCAAAATTGAGTTGAACAAAAAACTTTAGTGTAAAAAATCATGTTTAAACTCATAAGATACAAATCCAAACTTCAAGTAGAATCAATTATGCAAATCATAATCAATTATACTCGAGAACAAACAAACATGTTAAAATCAACTATACACACACAAAATCAATTATGTATGTTTCAAACGTGAATCCATACATACACTTCATATATTAAAAATGAATGGTCTTAACATAAGCTCGACTAAAGCTACCAATGAGACCATATAAATAAGAAGCATTATGGAGAACAATTTGTAGAAATTTGTTGCAATTCAGACCATATATTTTCCAATGTGAGACACTTAACACACTCTTTCCTGCTAATGAATGAACATCTGGAGCGCAAAAAAAATGGTGGGTGACTCGATAGAGGTGACCTGATAACAGGTGACCCAACATATCTAGAACCAGATTTGATACCATGATAGAACTAGAGTTCAGCCTAACTCATCCTATAAACCGGCTTGTAGGATGAGGATTGTCCCCACTTATAAATACATACGAGACACTTAACAAACAAAGACTTAAGCTTTAAGTCTTTTATTTGCTTCAACAGCTCTCCCAATCCACACTGAACTAATCCTTTATCGTTAGATGTCTAGTCATAATTTTCACACTCTTATCAATTATATCTCTATTTAGGTCCGCAAGACTGGTAGTAACACTCGGTTAACATCTTCAAACTTTGTCTCTAATTTACTTCTTACTAAGGCTTTCAAGATCAACATTAATTTTCCCCGAGCCCCCCAAATCAAGTGAGTGCTTTAGCAGCCCTCTTTTGGAGATTGGTTGAAGTGAAATTATGATATGGATTTTTCATCTAACTCTAGTGGAGCATGGGGTATTGTTATAAACTCCAAGGGTGACTTTCTCTTAGCTTTTGCAAAGCCTTTAATTCAGGTTTCCTCTCTTCATGCTGAATTCACTGTCGTGCTTAAAGCTATCGAGTTAGCTAATGATAATGGTTGGGCATAGATTTGGATAAAAATAGATTCTTTTTTGGTGGTTCAAGCCTTCTTCAATGACAAACTTGTTCCCTGACACCTTCGCTTTCGTTGGCATCATTGTAAGGCTTTAACTCTAACAATGATTTTCTTCATTACTCACATATATATAGAGAATGAAACTTGTGTGCGATTATTTTGGCCATTTTGAGTTGCACTCTTCCTACATTGACCATTTTTTATACCGCACCTTTGAACTTAAGGAAAAATTTTGTAAAAAATAGGCTAGACCTACCTTTTTTTTTTAAGATTTGTTTCGTTTTGAGAGGATCTTAACCTAACCCCCTCTTTTTTGTGTTCCATCTTTTCCTTCCTCAATGGTTTATCTGATTTAAAAACTATTGTAATTTCTTGTAAATCATATTATTTTTTATTAATATTTGAATATTTTCTCAATTGATAATATAGAAATAACTTCGCTGAGCCTAAATTCTTTACTTATTCGTAATGTGTAATGTATATTCCTAGAAATATGTATTTTATTAATTTAAAAAATATTATGATTAAAAGCTAAATTGAATAATTTTTTATAATTTTTTAAAATCTTTTGACAAACTTTATTTTTTATTTTTCAAATACATTAAATAATCAATATATTTAACTTTTGAACTATATATAGTATATACATCCAAATACTCTCTTAGGAAATTCTATGAAACTCCAAATTGTATTTTTGTGTAGAAATCTACACACGCCAATGTTTTCCTTAGCACACTCATACATACCTGTCCTCTACACGGTTCATTTACTTTGACATTTTTTTCTTTCAAATTTCCTAACTTTCTCGTAATTCCAAACTTCCTTTATTATATGACTCATTCATTTCCATCTTTCAAACTTTACCAAATCTCAAACCCAACACACCCAAAAAAACCCATTTTTCTAAACCATGAAGAACACTTTCAAAGAACAAGATCACCACAATCTCCACTCCTCCATAACCTTCTCCAAGCTCATAACCTTCCTCTTCCTCTTAATCTCAATCTCATACCTTTTCTATTCCCTCAGATTCGTCACTCATAGCTATAATTGTGAAAGTAACCAACCTCATCAAAACAACCAAAACCTCCAAAACCCAGACATATTACCCATTATTCATAACAGCCACACAAATTTCAAACCGCAAACAGAAAACCCATTTCAAGAACAACCTACCAACATCTCTCACATAGTATTCGGAATCGGCGCATCAGCGAAGCTATGGAAGAAGCGAAAAGAGTACATCAAACTCTGGTACAAACCAGACCAAATGCGCGGCATTGTTTGGTTGGAACAGAAAGTGAAACCAGATCCTAAAGACAAAAACCTGTTACCCGTTATGAAAATCTCCGAAGACACAACGAATTTCAAGTACAAGAACTCGAAAGGTCACAGGTCAGCTATAAGGATATCCAGGATTGTGTCGGAGACAGTGCGGGTCGGGATGAAGGATGTGCGGTGGTTTGTAATGGGGGACGATGATACGTTTTTTGTTGGGGAGAATTTGGTGAATGTGTTGAGGAAATATGATCATAATGGGTTTTATTATATTGGGAGTTCTTCGGAGAGTCATTTGCAGAATATTTATTTTTCTTATAATATGGCTTATGGAGGTGGTGGGTTTGCGATAAGCTATCCTTTGGCTGTGGCTTTGGAGAAAATGCAAGATAGGTGTATTCAGAGATATCCTGGTTTGTATGGCTCTGATGATAGGATTCAGGCTTGTATGGCTGAGCTTGGGGTTCCTCTTACCAAGGAGAAAGGGTTTCATCAGGTTAGTTCCGATATAACTGATGTATCTAGTCTATATATTATATCAACTCTGAATAGAATCGATTTTATTGAATAATTGATATATCTGATCGAATTTGTTGGGATTATTTTTAAGTTAGCTCATGATTGATTCACTAAGTCGAAATAGGTTTTTTTTGATAGATATTGGTTGAGTTATTTTTGGAATGAGTGGAAATGGAAATTGTTTTTAGAAGATGTAGAAGAAAATCTAACTCATTTAAAAAAGAAAAAAGTTTGATTTTTTAATTCATATAATTTACTATAAAATATCTAGAGGTATAAATGGAAAATTATAGGTTGAGTTTTTCTAATGAACTAGGTTGATTTTTTTTACAAATTATCAATGATTAATTGAGTAGGACTTCCTCTCGGTTCCAAAATAAATATCATATTTGTAAAAATTATTTGTTCTAAAATAAATGTCACTTTTCTAATGCAATTTTAGCTTTTATACCTATTTTTTAATTATCTTCTAATTAATATTCATAAACTTTTTTTAAAAATATTCGTAATTTACTATTTCTCTCATCTTGCATTAATAATAATTAAAATAAACTAATAAAAATAATAAGTTAAATTTTTTTTTATTTATCATATTTTTTAAATCTGTGTGAAAATAAGTATGACATTAAGGAGTACTTTTTATTTGAAAAAATATTGTGGCTTTTTTTTCATTTATTTTATTTAATATTTTAATATGAGGGACAGTACAATGGAATTTGCTTTCTTATTTTTTTTTTACATAAAATGGTCAATTTGTGAAGAATTTTGATGTATTTATTTATGCGGTGAACCTTCCTAGGATAATCTGTGACTTGGATAAATTTGAGAGGCAGATGCAATATTATTTAATAATCAAGTAACGTCAATGTTAATAAGAAAAAATGTGCTACTTGGCAATGGATGGAACAAGTAATAACCGTTAGATTAGATGTAATAAATTCAGGAAAAAAAAACTTATATAAAAAATTAAGGCAAAAAAGACAAAGAAGTAGATGCTAGAAGTTACTCCTAGATAAGTTACATTAAATGAAATGTTTTTCTGTTAGATGCTATTGAGAAAATTCAAATAATTGTTTTGGATAATTATAGTCTATACTAGTAAACTACCCGTGCTGCCGCACGGGTACATTTATTTGATATTATATATATAATTTGTTTAGATATTTAGAATATTGAATGATAAATATAATTATATAAAAAATTAGATATTTATGAATTTGTACAGGTTAAAATAATTTTGTATAGTTAATTTGTAGTCAAATGCATATTGAAAGCAATTTTTATCAAAAACAAATTTGCGTGAATTTAACTAATCGTATCCCGTTACAAATTTATTTAATACGATATAGATTAGATTTAAATATACATGTAAATTTGAAATGAGTTATTTAATTATAAAATGAATAATAATAATAATAATTTAAATTTAATTTGAATATTTGAAAATAAGAATTTCATATCTCAAATAAAGACAATTATTAATTAAAATAAAATGGTTATTTTATTGATAGTGCCCCGTGAGAAAAATAGAAAATTTTGACATTTGAAAATAAGAATTTTGTGTCTCAAATAAGTATAATCTTAATTAAAATAAAATAGGTATTTTGTTCATAGTGATCCGTGGGAAAAATATAAATTTTAACATGTAAATATATTTTCTTTAAAAATTATGAATAATTTTGACATTTGAAAATAATTATATTAATTCAATTTATTAAAATTTTGAGAGAAAAAATTAAAATGAAAGTGAAAATATTGGAGAGAAAATTGTAAGAGAGAGAGAAAAGTAAATAGAAATGAAATGAAAAATAAATGTGGAGAGAGAAGTGAGATAGAATAAAAGTAATATTATAAGAGGATGAAATTTGAAGGAGAGAGAATGAATGGAAGATAGGTGGCAAAAGTGGGTTGAATGTGGGGTGAATAAAATGAGTTGATTATGAAATGACAAAAATAACCTTTTAGCTTTGAAAATTATTTTTAAGAAAAGGGCATAATTGGTAGTGTGGTGGACTTTAACTTTAATTGCTTGATAGTAGAGTAGATGGCCTAGATCATTTATCACTATTTAGAGATGAATTTCAATCACAATTACTCACAAAAAAGTGTGATGTCATTCAAAAAAATATCCACAAAGTTTGAATTTGACTAAAAAATTATGGGAATTAATAAAGTTGACCATAGTATTTTCTCTTCCAATTTGTATCTCATTTAAATTTTTTTTAAACTAGTTATCTCAATGTAAAATTCATTTTAAATTATTCTTATTCATTCACTCTTTTCTATACATATTTTAAATGCAACAATTCTAATACTACCTCCGTAAGAGACAATTCACCTTTTTAGATTCATTGAATAATCAATGTATCTGATATGTATATTAAATAGATACATTAATTAATTAATGAATCTAGAAAACGGAGGTAGTATATTACTACTCCTTCCACTCCTTTGCAATGATAAATTCTGAAGAATAGTTAAGGAGTCGCACAACTAGAGTTGCTGTTAAGATGCTTCATTTTGTGAGAAATATTTAATAGTACAAGCATTTACGTGTCACTTTATTATGCTTTTAATGTGCATTGTATTTGGTGTAGTTGAACTGACACCATTCAAATTTAATATTTATAAAGTACTCATAGTCACACCATAAAGCACGTCACAATCTCACCATGAATATCTAAGCCACAATAACCTCCATGATTGGTTAACCCTAATTATACTTGTAACTTGTCGGCAATATAACATAATCCTTTCTCCCTTTTCCACTTCACCTAAAATCTTGTCTAGTTTTGATCAACTTGTCATACTTTTGTTTTCTCTTTTTTATTGGTTTGGTTGGTTTAGAGAGTAGTTGTTCAGACACTGGAAATTGACACATATCAGACACCAGACACCCTTCCTTGTATTCTTCCTTGTATTTGACTGTGTGAAAAAACCGTATGTTTATACAATGTCGGAATGTGTGTGAAAAAACATTTTATGGTTGGTTTAACATGCACATTTTCTAGTAGTTTGCTCATTATCTATTATACTTGTTCTTGAACATAATTTGACATTGATTTGTGTTTGATTTTGCTAGTTTGATGTGTATGGGAATCTCTTTGGGCTTCTTGCAGCCCATCCCATTGCACCATTGGTATCTCTCCATCACTTAGACGTAGTGGAGCCCATCTTTCCAAATGTTAGTCGGATCCAAGCCCTAAAGCGCCTTACCGTGCCCATGAGTTTGGATCCGGCCGGACTCATCCAACAATCAATTTGCTATGATAAATCACGGAATTGGACTGTATCTGTGTCATGGGGCTACGCGGTTCAAATTTTCCGTGGCATTTTCTCGGCTAGAGAAATGGAAATGCCGGCAAGGACCTTCCTAAATTGGTACAAGCGAGCCGATTACACTGCCTATCCGTTCAACACACGTCCCGTCAGCCGAAATGTTTGTCAGAAACCGTTTATATTTTACTTGTCTAATGCAATACAAGATGAGGATTCAGATGAGACTGCTAGTCGATATGTTCGGGTTCAAAAGAATCCGGATTGCAAGTGGAAAATGGAGGATCCAACTCAAATCAAAGTGGTAACAGTTTATAAAAAATCCAACCCGCATTTATGGGACAAGGTATTTTCAAATTTCTCTAATTCATAAACTTAAATACTCCCTCCGGCCTTATTTATAAGAAGATTATTTTTTTAGGTTCATTGAATAATGAATTTATCTGGTCTATAATATATTTGACATAAAGTTGGTTAATGAAATGATTATGATTTTGTTGTTTTGAGCAGTCTCCAAGAAGAAATTGTTGTAGGGTTCAAGATACCAAGAGGAAAGGAACTATGGTGATTGATGTAGGGGAGTGCAGAGAGGATGAAGTTGTTGAATTGTAGTTATAGAGCTCCAACTTGCTTGTTGATAGTTCTTGACTCAATGATTTAATTTATATATATATAAAGTTGTTTACAAAATTCTTTACTTTCTGATTTCTTTTTGAGTGGTAGAAGTCCAAATTATTACTTTATTTTCAACTTTAGAAAAATTGTAAATTTTTTACCTAAAAGTTCAGAAAGAGACAGAAGTCAAGTTCATTCAAGTTAGATTGGGCTGTGCCAAACTTAGTGGAAACTTATCATTCTACAGTCCAACTGTTATTATACTTTGATTTGTAGGTCAACTATGGTGGACATGAGCTCACATTTTAAAGAAAATAATAAGATAAGTAATATGAAATTACTTTATAAGTCTATATATAATGTTTAACTTTAAAAATATGAATTTTTTCTTTAAATTTTTATAAAAGATTCAAAATAGTAGAAAAAGATTTAAAATTTAAAGATTACTTTTAGTAACCAATAATATAATTCTGACAATTTCTCAATGCACTCCATAGATTTCTCACACACTGCGCGAAATTTCAATTATTTCCGCTGTTTCTCTAAATGCACTTTCGAAAGCATACACTTTGTTAAAAAATTTAGTTTTTTTCCGTAGATGTATTTACGAAAGCGTTAAAACATAGTGAAATATGAGATTTTCCGAATGTTTGAAAAGAGAGTATTCCGTAGATATATCTACGGAACATTCTGATTTTCTCAATTAATTGAGAAAATTTCACTATGTTTTAACGCTTCTGTAGATGCATCTACAGAAAAAAATCGATTTTTTTGAAAAAAATGTACTTTCGAAAGTGGATCTACAAAAATTAGAGGCATTTTTGTCAATTTAATAATGCGTGAGAGGTCAATGAAATGTATTGAGAAATTGTCTATAATTATACATTATTAAATATTAGAACATATTAAAATATTAAAATTATATTAGTTAAAAAAAATTAAAATTACTTTTTATATAAAATTATTCAAAATATTTTTTAATTTAAGTAGTTTTTAAATTAAAAATTATAATAAAAAGACAACATGGCTAAAACAATATTTTATAAAAAATTATTTAAATTACTTTCTATAACTAAAGCATCTGAGTCTCCTTACTCTTACCGGAAGAACACATATATACTTTTTGACCCATGCAATGACGTCTACTGTGGGATTCCGGTAAAACTAATTTGGGTTACACTTCATGCCTTTCTCATTGTTATTTCTTGTATATATAGAGGCTACAAAGCTATACAAGTAATTACATTAAATAATTACATTTAATTATAACAAATCAATTTCTAATTTATTTATCTTATTATAAGAACAAACCCTTATTCTAGGAACAAACTAATTCTTATTCACACCCCCTCAAATTGATGTTGCTGGTCAAGGAGCATCAATTTGCTAACATGAAACTGATGACGTGGACGCATAACAACCTTGGTAAGAATATCTGCAACCTGCAACCGAGTATTAACATGAGGAAGTGATATTAGTCCGTCATCATATGCATCACGAATTGAATGACAATCAACTTCGATATATTTGGTGCGTTCATGAAAAACAGGATTCACAACGATTTAGATGACACTTGTATTGTTAGCATAAAGTGAAGTTGGTTCTAGTTGAGGAAATTCAAGTTCATCCAAAAGACCATGAAGCTAAATTATTTCAGAACAAGCAATAAACATGTCATGATACTCAAATTCAGTAGAAGATTTAGATACTCTCACTTGTTTCTTACTTTTCCATGAGATCAATGAAGAGCCAAAAAAACATGCATCAACCAGTGACAAATTATCGAGTATCAATATTTCTTTTTTCGGAAGCCATAAAAGCAATATTACTAATAAAAAATACTTAATAACCAAAGACAACACATGGCCAAAAGAAAGGTGCACGTAACAACAAATGTGAATAAGAACTTAGTTGTACAATTGAAAACCCTCTACCAAGTGAAAACTTAAGGTCTGGAAACAAAACAAAACAAAAACGTGAGACAATTGTGATACAAGATGGAAATCTTCTAGTGAGTAGGAATATTCTACAAAAACGTGATACAAGATGGAATTCTTCTACCGAGTCCAAATCACGGAAACCAAACAGAAATATGCTATCGAGTCCAAATCACATAAACGCAACACAGAAGGAAATACTTGTCGACACCAATACGACAATGTAACCAAACTGAACACGATTTTTGAGCCAGGAGGAATTAGAAGAAATTACCGAAAATCGAGATTTATCAAGATGATTTCAAGAGCGAACCAATGTGGTGTCACTAGATAAAGCCAACATTAACCTAAAATTCATAGGTTTGATTGAAAACCTACCAATATCATGTCAATAATTCTTAGCTTCGTGCCTTATCATTGTTATTTCTTGTATATATAGAGGTTACATGGCTATACAGGTAATTACACTAAATAATTACATTTAATGTGAACAAATATATTTCTAATTTATTTCCCTTATTCTAGGAACAATCCCTTATTATAGGAACAAACTAACTCTGATTCACAATTGTATCACCATCAACATCATCCTTGGGCGACTGGCTATCAACTCCCTTGGAGCGGTCTTATCTTTGATGGGCGAGTCGGTACAATTCGAGGGGATAAACAGGCGGCTCGCTAATGCTACACGAGTAGCATGGAGATACCTAGAGAAGAGCCCGCCCTTGTAGACGTTCTCCCTTCCAAAGTTTCAAATACCGACTTCGAGTGTTGGGACTAGATGCGGAAAGTATCACTCTCACAGAAGATTTGAATGAGGTTTAGATAGGTCCTCTCGTCTATCAAGATACGAAGATAGGTACATTTCTATCCGCAGAAGAGGAAAATGAACTAGTTGGCAAACTTATTAAGAATGTCGACTTGTTTTCCCAGGCTCTCTCCGACATGACATGAATAGACACCAAAGTGGTGAGCCATAGCCTCACCATCCACCCTTTCGCCAAACTAGTGCCGTAGAGGAAGTGAAAAGTTAGCGAGGAAAAGAGTGTCGTTATAGGTAAAGATGTGGGAAAGTTATATGACGCCGGGTTTATCACGGGAAAAAGTATTCCACTTGGTTGGCTAACATGGTTCTAATACGAAAAGCTAACAACATGTGGCACATGTGCATAGATTTTACCAATTCGAACGCTGCTTGTCCTAAAGATCCGTACCCAATGCCATACATTGATCTCCTCATTGATAGGTCATCAGGATACCACATATTGAGCTTCATGGACACATACTTAGGGTACAACTAGATTGAAAGGGATCCCATGGACGTACCCAAAATAACCTTTATGTCGAATCATGGCAAGTACTACTACAATGCCATGCCTTTTAGTCTCAATAACGTTAACGACACCTACTAGTGCCTCATGGATGCTGTTTTTGCCTATCAAATATGGATAAATTTGGAGGTCTACGTCAATGATATGATAGTTAAGACTATCGAGGGGTGAAATCATGCAGAAGATTTGGAAGATGTCTTGCAATCTGTTAGAAAGTATGGATTGCACCTAAACCCCTCAGAGTGTTCTTTCGGGGTCTAGGAGAGGAAGTTTCTAGGGTTCATGCTGAAATGGAGAGGTATCGAGGCCAACCCATACAAGTTCCAAACAATCATCACGATATGGAGCCCCACTAACTTAAAGTAAGTACAACAGCTCACATGAATGCCCCTCGTCCTGACTTGTGTAACGCCCTGATTTATTTAATAATTTTTCATAAATAAATTATGTGATTAAGTGTATTTGTTTATGATTTTATGTGTTAGAGGAACCCTTATGTGTGGGATAGTAGCCTTAGAAATGTAGGATTTAAGGTGCTTGGGGTGTATGAGTAAAAATGTAGAGATTTGAGGGTAATAGAAGTGAAATTAATTACTATTAGTTGATTAGAAGTATTTTATTTAAATAGTATTAGGAAAATATTATATAAATAAATATTTAGTAGGAATTATCATTTATTTTATTTAGGTGGAATAAAGTTTTAATTAGAATTTTAATATAATAAAATAAGAAAAAAGGAATAGGGGGAGAGAACTGTAAAACGTGGAATTGAGCAGAAAGGGAAAAGAGAGCTAGGGCATAGGAGAAGAAGAACTTCAATTAGATAAGCTTCAAATTCATCCTCTAGGTAAGGGTGAAATTTCCTCTTGTATAAGGGATTGTATGATAACATGTGTGTGTGTGTGTGTGTGTGTGTGTGTGTGTGTTTTGGTCTCTATGTGACTGCTTTTCTCTTCTCTATATTTTGAACAATTTAATGTGTGATGATGTTGTCCTGTTGTATGTTTGGCTGAATTATGTGTTTGGGGAGTAATTAGGATGTTGTGTATTGTGGGAAATTAGAGTGTGAAACTTAAGTAAACGATTTTCACGAAAATTGGAGTTTTGGGGATGTTTTTGAACTAGTTTTCGTAACACAAGAATTGCGGAAAATTGCTACTAGTTCAGTGGTAACCGGTTACATGTGTTAGATGTAACCGGTTATGTCTAAAACATTTTTTTAGAAAACTCAATTTTTCCTGCATGTAACTGGTTACTTGTTTTGATGTAACCGGTTACACTGTTAACAAAATGTGAAAGCGGGTATTTTTGAGGCATGTAATCAATTATCTGTTTTGATGTAACCGGTTACGAGTGTGAAAAATTGTGTACTCTATTTCTGGAATTGATGCCCAGTTACCTGAATTGATGTAACCGGTTACCACTGCTATGTCAAAACTAAATAAATTCATAACTTGAGTTATGGGTATCCGATTGAGGTGTCGTTCGAAGCGTTAGGAAGCTGACATAATGTACTTTGATTTAAAAATAGTCTTAGATCTTGGAAATGATTAAATACTGCATAATGGTGTTGCATGATGCGTGGTTTGTATGTGGTGCTGTGATAAATGTGTATTGATGGTATGTTGTCACACGACGTGTTACTATAATGATAATATTGAATGCTTGTAGCATATGAATGGTATTTGGTAGCTGGAAATAGCGTGGCACATTGAATAAGGTGAGTATATTTATACGTGTTTGATGTTGTTGCATGTCATTTATGAATCATGCATCATGGTGTTTGGACAGTGGTCCGCTTTTGGTGAGTCTCAATCCTATGATGGGGATTGGGAACGAGTAGCTAATTCCAAGTAGGGATCGGTGAAGCGTTACCTATGGTAATGATAACGATTATTTTTTGTGTGTTCTGATCCTATTGTGGGGATTAGGAGCAAAATGAACTTGAGAGTTCATAATTGGTTCCACTTGCATTGAGTCATGGTGTTGGGTCTCATTGCATTGTATTGTATTGCATATATGTTGTATTATGATGTTTGGATTATATGAGGTGTGAATGGTTGGATGGGTGATCATGTATGTGATAATTATGTGCTTACAAATTATTATGCAGTTTTATTATATAATTGTGGTTTCTCACCCCTTTTGTTTGAATGTTGCCTTTTCACGGGCATCGTGCATATAACCCGTAGTAGAGGCGTGGAAGTGAGTGAAAGAGATTAGTCTTCCTTATGCTTTTGTTGAGTCGACATCTGCTCGGATATGTAACACTGAGGGGATGACGCCTGTTCTTTATTTTGTGTTGGTGGAGATTATTATGTGAATCTTCGATGTTTGATAAATTCTTATGATTACATTTTGTTATAATCTGTGTTTGAGAATTTGAAACTATTCAGTTTGTTGATGTTTTCCCGCTGCTAATAAAATGTTGGAGTTCAGACTTGTATTATGATTCATATTAGTTTTAAAATCCATATATGTTACATATCCTATTGTATGAGTAGGTTATAGTTGAATATAACATCCTAATTAATTAATTGTTTTAATTTACTCTAATTTTATTTATAAATTATGCTAGGGAAATTAGGGTGTTACAACTCGTCCGAGATAGGGGTCGTTATTGCTGCTCTAACTCTCGGTCATTGATCAACCGATGGACTCATTACTCTTCCAAGGAATCGACAAGATAGAGAGACATGTGTATATCATAAGCAAAGTGTTCAATATGTCCTGAGGGGGAGCATCAAGTCATAAGCTTTGGCAGATTTTGTGGCAAAACTCAGTTTGCTTATAGATGAAGAGACACCCACAGAGTGGGCGCTATCTGTAGGTGGTGCCTCTAACATAAAAGGGAGTGGTGTTAGAATAGTCCTAGAAGGACCTGGCGACATACTCGCCTAGCAAGCTTTAAAATTCGAATTCATCGCCAGCAATAACCATGCGGAGTATGAGGCTCTCATCTATGGAATGATCCTCACCTTAGAAATGGAAACTTCCAAATTAAAGGCCGAATCTGATTCTCAACTGGTCACCAACCAAGTCTCTGGGAAGTGCCAAGCCAAGGAGCCTCAGTTGATTAAGTATCTACAAAAGGTATGAAGGATGGTGACCAAACTTAAAGACATCTCAAGCCTCATTCAGTATGAGACTCAGGAGTCCATTGAAGTGTGTATATGATCGATTTATTGGGAAAAGGATCTTGAAGGCCTCCGAATTGTGAGAGAGAGGAAGTGTGAAAGTTTGCATGGCCGTGTCTGTCTGAGTGACCGGAGTTTTGTAAAAGTTGGAGACTAACTCTTAAGATACTAAGGCAATTCTCTCTCTCTCTCTCTCTCTCTCTCTCTCTCTCTCTCTCTCTCTCTCTCCCCCTCTCTCTCTATCACACACACACAAACACACACACTTGAAATCCTTTTTTAATTATAAAAATCGCTTTAAAATGTTTTCAAGTTGAACTAGTTGATTAGGATAAAATCAACTTCCTTTTAAAAGCATTTTTGAACTACCTAATTGATTGGGAACTTAAGCCAGTCAATTGGAAATATTTGTTTTAACTATCCAATGGCTTGTGACCTTAATCCAATCTATTAGAATAAGCCTAAATGATTGTACAATGTATTCTGATAGTGTTTAAATGACTCACAACGACTCTTTATCCAAACTTTCCAAAATAGGCCAGAATAAAGGATTATTATACTCATCCAATCGATTGGAACAAGGAGCCAGTCGATTGGGACATTGAATTCTCCCATGGATCCTTTAATTTTTTGGTTCTCTCATCTATTATATAAATGATGCACAAGTCTTCCTCATCACTCACAAAATATCAAAAGCTTCATATTTCTTTGGAATTTATCTCTCTATTTTCTTTATCTTCCTCTACAAATATTTTTCTTTCATTTAAGTTTCCTTAGTGCTTTTGAGTGAAAAACCATTTGTGAGGAAACAATTGTGTTGGTGTTGTGTTGTTGTTATAATTATCAAGAGTGAGATACTCTTGGGAAATAAAGTTTGGTTCTTGAGATAAACATGTCTTAAAATCTCTGTTTGGTTCAAGAACTCTGCTGAATAAAGTTCTGTTTGTTTATTGAGATTAATCAGAAAAATATCTAATTGGTTCATTAGATCAACTAGATAATAGCTTTTATTTTGGTAGGGGATAAGCCTTTGTAAAATCTCAAGATCATTTTGTATAAAGGTTCGTGATAATAACCTGTAAAAGCTCAAGTTTATAGTCAAAATCTCAAGAAGATCTCTTGGGGACAGAAGTAGGTAAACACTCCGCCTAACCTATATAAATTGATGGCGCCATCTCTCTAAACCCTTATCTTTTAATGTTTTCAATTTACTCCAATCTTAAAGAATGCAAACACGATTTTCGTATTAAGAAAGAAAATCTTAAAATTAGTCGCGAATTTTGAATACCACACTTCACCCTATATCTCTTGCTTGAAGTCACTTGTCTAACTAGAGTGGTGTGCTAGTGAGATACTATGAGACACTATGATATTTGGCTTAAGTTTTAGAAATATAACATTGGGTAAATTAGTGGGTTAAGCCCATTTGATTTGAGAAAGATAGTAAGGAAAGTTAGGTTAGTGTCATAACTTCAATTTGGGGGGAAAGAGAAAAAAGAATAGAAGAGAGAAGAGAAGAGGATTGTGAGATTTTTGAATAAAGGAGGAGATTAACTAGAGGTAAGGGTTAGAATCCAATTTAATATATGTTTATATGGTTGGGTAATTTTGTGTGTTGCTTTGTGTATACTCTCTTAATCTTTCAATTTCATGGATTGGAAAATGTTTGGGTTTATGCTAGATTTATGAGATTTGTGCTATTATACATGTTTTAGTATAGAATTTTGGTAATATATACTAATGGTTGTAAATGCTATTTCCCATTGTATGAAAGTGGTTTTGAGGTGTGGAAATGCCATTTCGCAGAACTGAGTTCTCTGCAATTTTTCTGCATTTTCGCGTGTCTGCTAAGCGAGCTCAGGCCACTAAGCAAAGTCCGGGAGCAATTTTAGAAAATCACGAGTCCGCTAAGTGAGACTGTAAAAGTTGAACGTTTCTGGATTTAGTCCGGGGAAGCGCGCTGGGAGGCCGCTGAACGAACTTTGCTGTATAAAATTTTATGAAACTTCTATATGTCATAACTTTTGATTTGTAACTCCTTTTTATGCATCGCTTGAAGTGTTAGGAAGCTATTTTGATATCCTACTAGTAGAAGACCTGTGCGTCTTCACGGGTAAGTCAAATCTTAAGATGAATAATGTATTACAAACGCAAAAAAAAAAAAGTTTAAAAATTCGAATGAAGAATGTTAATTTAATATTAATAAAACATAATATAGATGGAATGAATCTCTATATAGTAGCTATGTAAAAAAAACATGGAAATACAATAGTCTTTCATATATTAAGTAATTTGATAAGGCTAGATTGTTGGTGATATACAATTGTTATTATAAAATCACTAATAACTGAAAATATTTAAAAAATAATTATTATCAAATCACCAACATGATAAATTTAATATGTCTAATAACTATAAATATTTTCAAAAAAATTGTTGATTAAGATTAAAAAAATGTATTGTGGTGATAGCGACCCGTGAAAATAGTGAGTTTCAATGATGAAATATATTTCAATTATTTGATATTGTATAAAATATATATAGATACATATAAATTTGAAATAAGTAACTTAATTATAAATGAATAATTATCATAAAAGTTCAATTGTATTAAGTAATCTTATAAAAGAAGGACATGTGGGTTGGAGAAAAAAAAGTTTTTAGCAAATAAATTTTTACTGAACTATTTTTTAAAAAAATAAAACGTACGCACTGTATGTATACGAACACGGTGTTAATGTTAAAAACGGTGTCAAGTTTATCATTTCTGATTTTAAATATAAATGCAAACAATAATTAAAAAATAAGAATTTTGTCTCTTAAAGTAAGATAATAATTGATTAAGTTAAAATAGATATTATGTTGATAATAACCCATGAAATAAATAAATTTTTTATTTTATTAAAGTTAAAAAATATATTATATTATCATGCAATTGATATGGTGTAAAATTATTTAAGTATATTATTTAATTATTAAAGCTATAATTATTGCATTATCCTACCACAATAAAGGAAAAAATTGTCATTACTGATAGTTATATAGTACATTTATAAGAGTTAGAGAAAAGATAATTCTAAACCATTTTCTAACATCTACAACGTAATGTATATATATATGGTCTACTAATTTTAGTTTTTAAATAATTCATTGTAGTTTGATTTCTGTGCACAACCACATTTTGCCTTAAAGCCGGAGTACAAATAACATAGCTCAGTTAGAGTTATAGTGCATTAATAAGATAGATGTCAATCACAAATAACTAACAAAGTTATTGAAATTTATTTTCAAAATATTTAAATAGATATTTTTTATAATAGTATCTAAAGCAGCTAGCATTTAATATTTTATAATTTTTTTAATAAATTACAAATTGTATATTTTTTATAAAAATATTTAACAAATTGATGCATAAAACATATTTATTAACAAATTTTAAATATATTTATTATTATTTTGCAAAATATTTTTTTTATTAATATATTTAATTTGTTTTTAAATAAAAATACATCAGTATTAAATGTATTTATATTAAAATGATAATTTAATATTATATCATAGTATTTTTTAATATACATTAAACAAATGGCATTTTATAATTAAATATATCTACTATAAAGCTAATACTAAACAATTGACCAATCTTCCTTATTTGCCCTTCTATTAAAAAAAATCTGCACTATAAATTGGACATTTACGTAATTAACAAATTAACCATGCACTTTTGATTTGGACTAATAAAAGCATGACAAGTGGTGCATTATGTCAAAAAAGCCAACACTTGTCACTTTATCATTGGCCATATTTTTCCTTTCAAAATTATCCATCTCTCTTCTTCCTCCTCACTTTCATTCTCTCTCGTCTTCTCTTTCTCTCTCTTTTCCCTTTCCCAGTACAGCAACAAATCAATAGCAGCTGAAACAAGAAAAAGAAACAAGAAGAAGAAGAAGAAGTGGAAAACTAGATTGTGCACAAATCCGCAGTCAGCCTCACCGGACTTCGATAAAATCCACCACACATAGTCGACGATGTCTCTTTTACCGGTCACTCCGCAACACGGGACCAAATGACAGCCACCACTTTTAGATCTGATACGAGTATTTCTCTTTTCCTTTCACTCTATTGATTTCAGGGTCTGATTATTGATGTACATGCTTTGATATTTCGGTTCGCTTTTGTAAGTGGTTTGAGTGAAACGATATTTTTTTTTGTTTTCATTGTGTTGATGGTTTGGGTGATTTGTTTCATTTTTTCTTATTTCATCGTTTTTGGTTTCAGATTTTGAAATGTTTGTAAATGTCACAACAGTTGCTACATTTTTTCTGTCACAACAGTTACTATGTATTTTAAAAAATGGTTTTGTGTAGTCTTTATTAAATGTTGGAATAATACATTTTTAATGTTGTTTACCTCCACTCTCATGCTCTCTCACTCAGTCACCTCTCCCATACTCTCTTTCCATTTTTGTGATATCACCTCTCTTACTACATGAGTTTTGTATTAACTCTTTTTCTTTCTTTGCTTTTTTCAGAGGATTTATCTCTCTTTATGTGAAAGAGCTTCAGAAAATACTAGACATTTAGAAGAAAAAACCATGGAAATGAAAAAGGAAGAACATGTAAACGGGTTAGAGATTACTTTCTATTGGTGTTGGATCTGCCATATTGCTTGGAGTAGTTGAAAGAAAAACTACACTGATCTTGCAGCAACAAAGAGACTGCATCAGGTATAAATTTGATATCCTTTCCTTCAAAATTTAGGAATTTGTTCTGCTTGATCTTATTCTTCATGACCTAGAAAGTGAAATATTTGTTGTTCTTTTTTCGTAACAAATTTGGGATAATCTTTTAATTATTCTTGAACACTATCATATTTTTAATTAAGTTCTTGTGCGTTATTTTTTTACTTCACTTTAAGTGGATCTTCTTAGTTTAAGTTTATTTTATCATAAAAATTGTAGATCTATTTTAAAAAATTTATATAATTTTTTAGAGTATTTTGTTACAATGTTCCATGAAGACCAAGATCCTTATGTCTATTGTGTTTAAAAAAATTTAGTGTTCCTTAAAACCACTTGACACAAGAAATTTATCAGGTGCTATGTTTTAAGCAGGATGGAAACCTTATTAAGTTTATGAGTTTTAGCCTCATTATTTAATTCTGGTCTAACACTGAATTTCTGAAAGTTATAGTGATCCTTGCTCTTTTTTTTTGACAGATTGAATTATGGCTCTATTGCATGAAAAAATCACTGTGAAGCTTTAATCTCTTGAAGGATTGTAAAACTCAAAAGTGGTGGTGGAGATTTGGTATTCTCTCCACTATCTCTGTTACTTATTGATATATATTACGTTTAACATATTATGTGCGTATATTTTTTTTCAAAATACTCATCTTACTAATTAGATGAATATATTGTGGCGGTTTCTGAACTTTCTCCAAAGGCTATTGTTGGATTCCTGATGAAAATGTCCTTGTAGACTCAGACTAAAGCCATTAGCATTCATGAACATCACAACACCAGCCACCAAGTACATTTAAGATTTGTACCCGATGGGATTTATCATGTTGTTTTGCTTATGTATCTCATTTTAATTGACTATTGTAATACTATACTTCTATAAAGTTAATGTCTACATCATTATGTGATTGTACCTGCTGCCAAAGTTATACATTTATCTATTGTATAACGTATAAAACTGATGTATATTTTATGTATACATGCTGAATAATACTCTGATACATATCATATCCCATCTCTGCTAATGGAAAGGAAAACAGGCAAGAGGAACTGAAAAAATATATGTTATATTTATTTTTATAAAATTCACATTGACTGTTGTATAATTTTCAACCAACAACATTTGCTAATAATAACATGGTTCAGCAAAATTTGCATGCTTACGGCGGGTCTCGGGATTCAATGCATAGCAGATATAAACATTGCTTTTTCAATGTTTATATGGACTAGCATAGAAGCAATACTATAAAGCCACACCATTCTACTACTATTTTTGTTAAATGTATTATCTATTGTATTATTTTAATAGATGCAATCTAGAAATTGGATATGTTTCCTACCTACTTTTTGAACCATTTTTCATGCTTTTTATATGTCAAATCCTAACATTTAATGCAACCAATATTCATGTTCACATCAAAGTGTTGAGGTTGTCCTTGATTTCTATTTTATAGCTACAAAAATAGCTTTCATCTCTTGCAAGTACTGCATAATAACTTGACTACTTTCAATAAAAGTCACCTTCAATTGCAGAGCTATTAATGTTTTCGATGGACACATCATGTACTCGATAATCATAGATTGTTGTTCCAAATTGTTTAAGCAATGCTTTCATTATTTTTCATTTTAACAATGCACTGTTACATATATTTAACAGTCTAGAACTATAACATTTGGGCTATCATTTTTCAATGTTCATACTCATAATTTAAACACACACAAAATTCATGCTGACTTTTAAAATAAATCAATAATAATAGTTTTAAATAATGTAGTTCATGATCTAAATATTTCACTTACACAACATAAAAGTTAATAGCGGAATATGTATTCTGCATTTCTGCTCACGAATTATTATCAACATAATATATTTTTTATTTTAATTAATAATTGTCTTTATTTGAGATGCCAAATTTTTATTTTTCATGTCAAAATTTATCTTTTTTTTCTCATCTCACCAATATTTTTTTTGCACATTTTGTATAATTTTTTATTACAATTGAGTTTATATGATCGTTGTTTATTTTTTAATTAAATAATTTATTTCAAATTTACATTTAAATTTAAATATAATTTTTATGGTATCCAATAAATTTACATGAGAGTGATATTTGTAAATTTTACTAACTGATCCTATGAATTTTATCACTAAAACTCACTATTTTCACGGGTCACTATCATCATAATACTTTTTTATTTTAATCAACAAAATATTTATAAATATTTAACATTATTAGTGATATTTGTAAATATTTATACATATATATATATATATATATATATATATATATATATATATATATATATATATATATATCTTTTAAAATATTTTCAGTTATTAGTGATTTTATAATAACAATTATATCAACAACAACCAAACTTTATCAATAATCTAAGATATGAATGAACTTACCCGTGCGGACGCACGGGTCTTCACTAGTTCTAACAAAAAAAATACATAATGTGACCACAACGTGATTTTTAACTTGGGTCTCAAGGGTTTACTCCCCTTGAGGTCCTGAGTTCGAAAGAGTCTAGGACCAATTTTCAGAGGCTACGTGGGGCAGTAATACTCTCGGGTGGATTAGTCGGTACGGAAGGAAGAGGACCACTCTATAAAAAAAACTTGTACCACTCCTGCCTACTGTTGCTGTTAAAGATAACTTGCACCATATTTAAATATAATATCATTATCATATTTAAATATAATATCAATAAATAGCCTGCAGTATGTTTACATATAGCTAGGGCTAGATAACAGGCTGGGTTGGGCGGTTTCGGACCCAAAAACTTCACCCAGCCGAACCCGCGGTTGATCATATAACATGGACCACTAAGCGAACTTGGACCGTTAAGCGATACTGTAAAAGTTGAACGTTTCTGGATTTAGTCTGGGGAAGTGCGCTGGGAGGCCGCTGAGCAAACTTTGCTGTGTAAAATTTTATGAAACTTCTATATGTCATAACTTTTGATTTGTAACTCCTTTTTATGCATCATTTAAAGTGTTAGGAAGCTATTTTGATATCCTATGTGATAGAATAGGATTGATTGGCAATCATTTAATTAATTATGATGTTAATATGTGGATAACATGTAATTATGAAAGTGTGTGTTATGGGTGAATGAATTTATGGCTAATATTCATGGATATATTATGTGATATGATAACCATGATATATGTGATTGAATTGCTATGTGCTATTTGATACGTTGGTGAGTGGTTTGAAATCATGTTGTGTATATGTGTTGCAATGTTTGAAAAGATGTGATTATGTAGTTTAAGAGGTAGAGATCGTCTTAAATGCATGAGTCTTGTTTGTTGCACACTTACACAAGCATGAGTCTTTTAAATTGGCAATGTCAGGTATTCTCGCGAAGATTATTTGCTTTTCCCAAACCTAAGGAATATGGGGTTTGAAAGCTTAATGAGTATGGAGGTTTGAGGTGGTTATCTAGTATGTAGAGAATGACAATTGGCTTGCTGGAAATGATAACAGAGGAATCCACATGCATATCACATAGAGTCACACTTGAGTTGTACGTGTCGGTGTGAATTTTGTTGTGTGTGATTATGTGATATGATTGTGTGAAATGATTATTGGTGAATATGCATATATGTGGATTGTTGGATTATTATTGTTGGATTTTGGTAACTGGTTATGATTACCCGAGTTTGGAACTTGGTTGAATGAGCTAAACATGTTAACCTTGATATATGGTATATGAAAGCATGTTTTGAGAAGAGTGATGAATTGGTGAAATGTATTCTTGTTGTGTTTTGTATTTGCCATTATTATGTTTATTTAAAATAATTTGAATTCTCATCCTTCTGTTTGAATGATGTTCATCGTGACATCGTGCAGGTTCCGACCGGTAGTGATTTTATCTGAGGATTTAGCCGAGGAGATTTCTTTTTGAACTCATGTTTTGGATTATTTGGATGTTGTTATCTTTTCATATTTGATATGATATTTGGATATGTTGTTAAAGGCTATGTTGCCTAGAATTTGATTTCGTTTAGCATAATTGAATATGTTATTATGATTTTGGTAGATGATTATAGTATGAGATATAATCATTGAAATGTTTTTAAGTTATAATTCTTCCGCGTGCGTTATGCATGATTTATGAAAGCATGAAGTTCAATTGTGTTATGAAATGATCAAGTGCATGTTTGACATGTTTGTTTTAGGTTTTCATTTGTGATGAAAATAACATGTGACACCCTTTTTATCATATGCATATTATACTCTATGAATAATATTTATTATTATTTAGGGTTAGAAAAGGGGTGTTACACTTTGGGCGGAGCAACTCCATGAATTATTGTGGTCATGTCATACCACTCCACACTCAACCACCAAAGAGAATTCCTTTATAATTGTTTACGGCGCTGACACCATGCAACCTGTCAAAATCGACACACCCACATAAAGGCATTCTCAATTCAAAGAAGAAGAAAATGAGGCAAGACCTAGGTGTGCAACCGACTTGTTCGATGCGACCCGCGATATTGACCGCATTAGGAAATTCACTACTAAACAAAGGGCATCTAGAAGATACAAATCAAAGGTGGTTCATAGAGATATTCAAGAGGATGACCTCGTGCTCAGACAAAAGGTCGTTCATGCTTAATAGGGAAAACTACAAACTAACTAGAAGGTCTCATACTGCATTTTTCAGAAGCTTCCCATAAAGCCTACAAGGTCGAAGAGATGAACGGACGACTCAGTTAACCTGAGATATCATTATAGTTAGTTGTTTTTCCATTAGTTATTTTTCTATTATCTATTTTGAATATGTCGAAAGGTGCTTAGCCAGATAATGTATGAACTCTCTTAAAAGCTGATTATTAATATATTTACATATAAAGTATTCCCATCACCAAGTTGATATAAATGTTGGACTTGTTGGAGTAAGCCCTAGAGGCCAATAAATTTATTAAAACTTGGTACATGTATTAAATCATTTATTTATAATATTAGGCATTTATTTGTTATGTTGTTTTTTGAAAAATAATTAAGTCCCTAGAATAGCTAGTCCGTTTAATGAAATATTTAATGCGACTTAATCATGAGATCTCATTAAACATAGGAACATTATTCTTGAAGTATTGCCAGCCGATCTTTATTGTGAAGTGTGATAAAATTAAAGAATCAAGATTATTATATGGATAGATTGATGATTACATCTCATGGATCATGGATAAAGAGTTATCACTTATAAGGAGTAATATTTATACTAGATTGATCCGCTATGAGAATACTACATAGAAATTTATGCAAGTGTCATAAGTTATTCTCATGGTGATACTAATGTATACCACCCTTTCCACTATTTTACCTAAAACCACTAGGGACCTTAGATATGGAGCCAAGTACTTTATTTCTGTCAAATAGTTTTTGTAACAAGATGAACATAAAGATGGTTTATGGGTACTCCATGAATTATGTTGAGGGACAAGAGTGATCTAAACGGAATTTGCCTATCATTCATAACATACTAAATTTAAAAGAGTCCAATATTGAGCTGGAAAATGATGACAGAGTCCATGTATTATTTTCAATATAGATATGAGGGGAAAAGGATAATTGTACATACAAACATAATCACGAAGACGATTTGTCAGACCACATAACATTTTTGTGACTTGGGTAGGAGTGATGTGTTGCCAGATACCACTTACTATTTATTATATTAAATGTATGATTTATTATAATTTCCAACGTCACGAGAACCTACAAGGTAACACACATAAAGACATTGATTATAGATTAAATAAGAGAAATGTGGAGCACCATAAGGTACAATATGAACTTAAAATAATTACGGAACACCGTAAGGTATGGTGCACTTAACTGAATTGCAGAACACCTTAAAGTACAATGCACTAAAGTGAGATACGAAATACCATAAAGTATCGTGCACTTAAGTGAAATACAACATATTGTAAGGCACAAGGCTCTTAAGTGGCCTTTTTCAGCTTGCATCCCACAGAAGGGGTTCTATAAATAGAACCTTATGCAAAAGTTTTGACACTTGTTGGAATTTGGTTTTGAACCCAAGCCGTATCCTTTGTCTCTCTCAATGTATTTATTCAGAATAACTATCGTTGAGATTGAAGCTGCTTCTTTTTGTGTGTGCTGAGTAGAGGCGTTATTCTTCGTTCAACATTTGTGATTGTTTTTCTGATTCTGCATCAAAGGTG
This sequence comes from Vicia villosa, assembly GCF_029867415.1. NCBI lineage: Eukaryota > Viridiplantae > Streptophyta > Magnoliopsida > Fabales > Fabaceae > Vicia > Vicia villosa. The sequence continues at coordinate 465,160 of NW_026705165.1, read as the reverse complement.
TTAACTGCTACAAGAGGTAACCATTTTATTACTAATCATTTTTCGGTAAAGAGCAACTTAAGGGAAAGTTTTGTTTTACATTGCATTTTAAATTGCAATTTCCCTTCAAGACTTTCACTGGAAGATCCTTGCCACCCTTAGAGGCAATATAAATGTTGAAATCCCACTCAAAGATCCTTGCTGCTCTCAAAGGAAATATAAATGTTGGACTTCCACTAGAATATCCTTGTCGCATTCAGAGGAAATATAAAGTTTGGACTTCCACGAGAAGATCCTTTCGCCCTTCAGAGGCAATTTAAATATTAGACTTCCATTGGAAGATCCTTGTTTGTCAAATAACAATACAGATGAGGAACCTAACTTAGAAGTATTTCATGAGGGACTCAACATAAAAGTATCACCTAATGGACTTAACTTTGAAGTTTCGCTTGAGAGACTCAACTTAGAAGTCTCTCTTGAGGGACTCAACTTAAAAGTCTCGTATGAGAGACCCCGTTTAGAAGTCTCTTTTGAGGTACTCAAGTTAAAATTCTTGCTTAAGGGACCTGACTTAAAATTCTCTCCTGAAGAATTCAATTTAGAAATCTCGTCTGAGGGACTCAACTTAAAAGTCTCCCCTAAAATACTCCCTTAGATTTCTGGATAGGGGTTTAAGACTAAGCCACTTTCCCCTTTGCAAGACCTTGTGCTTGAGAGGTTGTGTACTAGTATAGTTGTAAATGACATATAGGAGGCAACAAAAGATGGTACAAGGACAGGCACATAATATCCATCACCCCAGATTAGGGATATTGGTCACTTGTTTATCGATTGGTGCACCAATTTATCATATGGCACACCATATATCATAACACACACCCATTATCTGGTACACTCTCCTATAACGGTATGGGAGATTGTCAAAGAAAGAAGACACGTCCCCATAATCATATGGGAGAATAACAGTTGGACTTTGTACGCTTATAAGAGAGGAGAATATTGTAACCGCTTTCTTGGGTCTTAAGATCTAGGCCCGAGAGATTCTTATAAATATCTCAACTCTAGAGTTGAAGGAGGACATTCAATTTACTCAGCAATTACTTATATGCATAGCTTTTCACAATTCATGCGTGGGCTTATTCTAACACAACAACAACCCTTAAATTCTCAGACAACTCCACATAACTAAGAGTTGTCACTAATTGTACTTTTAGCAAGTTCATATAGTTTTAATATGTTTGAAAAAACATACAAATAGGGTGTGTTTGATTTGCAAAAATAAGAAGTACTGGACAAAACAATACTAGACAATACATAATAGTATAAAACATCTTTTTATGTTGTACTATATTTAATTGTCGATGCACTTGACACATTTTTTTATCTATCTTTTTTTTTTTTGTAAGCAAGATATTAATAAAACGGAGAACTAAATGTTCTCAGAATCCGATTACACACAAAAACGGGAGAAACCCCGTCTACAAGAAAAATTACAGACCAATTAGAATTACGAAATAAATAACAAAGGATCTTTGACAAAAAGATATAAATTTTACTATGATATTCTTTATTGATCTTTAAGATATTAATATTTACGAATAAAAATCAAATAATAAGAAGGAGGAGAAAAAGAATAATGAAAATTTTTTTCTTAACTTTACTTTAGTTGATATGTTTATGTATCAGACAAAAATAATTTAACTTTTTTACTATAATATTATTTATTAATATATAAATATAAATATTATATTTATAAATCAAAATATAAAATAATGAGAATTATATTTATGCGTGTGAGAGAGATATTAAAAATTGTATTTTAATTTTTTTTATAATTTGTGTTTGGAATAAAAAAAATTTGAGGAACAAAAAATTTAGTATAATATTATTTATTAATATATAAATATTAATATTATATTTATGAATAAAAAAACTTAAATAATGAGAATAACTATTAAAAAAAATTTTTACACAAAATTATATAACATATAAAAATTATTTATAAAGAAAACCAAAACAAATTTTCAAAAGTCTGTTTATCTTGATGCTTCTAATAAAAAGTTTAACTTCTAGTGCAAGTTTAACTTATAAAAAAAGTTCTCCACTTCAAAATATTCGTTTTAGGAATGAAAGTGAAATCAGCAAAATACGATAATAATTTTATATGATTTAAGTGAAAAGGAAAGCATGAGAAAAATTTGCTAGACAAGCATGGTTTGTGGCTTCAACTATGCTGTCATGTTATAATGAAACATCATTTGTGAGGGCATTTGCAAATTGAAATTGTTTAGATTTTCTTAAGTGAATCACTAATTAAAAATATACTCTTTAGTGTATATTTTTTAATACATTTTTTATTTTGAAATATATTTTAAAATATTTATAGATGGATATCATCATACCATGCATGACATGATAACGCAATACAATGGCTAACCTTGTAGATGATTCTTGTTTAAGATGGCATTAATCAGAACATTAAACGGTTACCTTCCATTCATGTCAACTGTAATGTCTCTGTGACTCACATTAATATTTTCGGTGTCATACGTAATGTACACTAAAATAATACTACTATTATTATTATATTAATTTTTACATTCCAAATTTACGTAGCGGTAGCATAAGGACGTGAACCATGCTTTTTTTGGATTTTTCCTTCTCATGAGCCTCATTGTAGTGTTTACATCGGTGTAATCTAATCATAATTTAAATTATTGTTGCAATCTAATCTAATCGGCATATTTTTAAAATATTATTAATAGTTAGGTTATTATATAAAGTTTAAAATTATATAATTAAATAGAGTCTCATAAAATATTTGTCACATTTATTTATATATATTAAAGATACATTTGAATTGATGGAATGTGACAGAACCGAGCGAAATGGAATGGTAAATAATAAGATTTCATTATATAATTTATAAATAACGGATAGAATGGAATGAAATATGATGGAATCTATTCAATCTCATTCCATCAAATCTTTCATTTTTCGCTCCATTCAATTTAGGATGTATGCAATGTGTTGTAATGAGCACCATCAACAACAAACTAAAACTATGAGAAAGATTGAGTTTCTTAAACAAACACAAGAAAACCTTTAGTATTAGAGAGAGAGAGAGAGAGAGAGAGAGAGAGAGAGAGAGAGAGAGAGAGAGAGAGAGAGAGAGAGAGAGAGAGAGAGAGAGAGAGAGAGAGAGAGAGAGAGAGAGAGAGAGAGAGAGAGAGAGAGGAGAGAGAGAGTGAGAGAGAGAGAGAGAGGGGGGGGAGCAGGATTAGTTATAACTGTTTTACTATTCACTTTCTTAATTAGGGTTAAAAGATTACAAGTGAATAATAACAACCAATGCTCTCTCAAAAACTTGAGAGAACCAATTTATCTATAGACTACTAAGCTAAGTTTAACAACAAGCTAACCTAAAATTGTACTAACAGACTGGCCCAACTCGACATGCTAATAACATAGCATATTTCGACAACTGCATGCTTGAACGGACTTCGACTACAGTCAAACCAACCCTTGTCGAGACTAATGTTCGATCCAATTACCACAAATCTCCACCTTGGAGCAAACTCTACAACAACAAGGGAACAAACTAGCTTTCTTCATGCAACTTTATTAATTGCATGCAGCGGAAAATCTTGCAACTTGGTATCAGCAAAACTGTCTCAATTCGAAACCTTCATCACTTGGACTTCTCCAAACGCTCTATTATCTCTCAGACAAAATGCAGTCTCACATCGATGTGCTTAGTTCGCTCATGATAGGCTGAATTCTTCAACAATTTTATTGCACTTTGTCTGTCACATTTAACAGTGATTGCTCGACCTTGAAGTTTCAGCTCCTAAGCTTCCTTTAAGCCACAATACTTCTTTCACAGCTTCACTGAGGGCAATATATTCCACTTTCAGTGGTTGATAAGGAATCAACCTTCTGAAGTGTCGCCTTCTAACTGATTGTTATGTCAAATATAGTGAAAACATATCCAGAAATAATTTTTTTGGAAATCATACAACCTGCATAATCAGAGTTGACAAATCCTTCAGGTTTCTCGATCAGTTCCCAAGTGTGGTTATCATGAAGATATTTCATCTCATCATCCATAGATTTAAGTAATTCGGTCTTGTTTTGACTCCCCACAGCTTCCTTATAATCTCTAGGTTCTTCATCAAGTACCTCACTAGCAGAGATTAAGGCATAAGCTATGAGATCTGCATAACTAAGTCTCTGAGGTGGCTAAATGACTCTTCTCGACATGTCTCTTGCCAATAGGTAGTCATCAACATTTTTCTTAGTATATTAAGCATCTTGCGCTTCTTCCTCGACTTCGTCTGGATTATGCAAATCAACATTAACATGCTCCACCTCAACAAGAATATCTTCCTAGTCTAACTCCTCTTCAGAGATCTTCGTACTTCGACCAACATCTCAGTTTTCTTGAAAGCCATCTCAACTTCATTGAAAACTACATCTCGACTCGTGATACACCTCTAGTGACCTGGCTCTAGGAACCACAGTCTATAAACTTTAACTTCTTCAGGGTATCCAAGGAACATACCTCATAGCTCTAGGCACCACAATCTATAAGCTTTGACTTCTTCAGGGTATCTAAGGAACATACATCTCAAAGATCTATGTTCAAATTTGTCTTACCTAATGTGAGCATATGCTACACAACCAAATACTCAAAGTTTGTCGAGGTCCGGTGGATTACCTAACCAAACTTCTTCGGGTTTGTTCAACCCCAAAGCAGTCGAGGGATACCTATTTATCAGGTATGCTACAATCACATCAACCTCGTCCCAAAACACCTTCTTCAGTCCATCACTAACCAACATGCATCTAATTCTTTCAAGGACTATTTGATTGTATCTCTCAGCTAAACCATTTTGTTGAGGAGTACCTGCCGTAATTTTGTACCTTCCAATACCACACGCAACAGAATAGCTGTTGAAAGCCTCATTGCAAAATTAAAAACCATTGACAGTCCTTAACCTCTAGAACTTTTCGCTAGTTTGGTTTTTGACCAGAGTCTTCCAACTTTGAAAATTTCAAAATTTTCATCCTTAAATTTCTGAATGAATACCCACAACTTTCATGACTAATCATCAACTATGGATAAAAAATATCTTGCACCTGAGTGTGAGGGATTCCTTGCAGCCTCCCAAAGATCAACATGAATATAGTCAAGGGATCGATGTGTTCTCTCTTTGCCTTTTTTAAACTTCACCCTAAAGGATTTACAAAATACACATGGTTCACAAAACTCGAGTTTTTCGACCTTATCACCACCTAGCATATTTTGCTTTCCTAATTTGATCAGGTCCCTTTCACTGACATGGCCAAGTCTCATGTGCCATAACTCAATCTTCTATACAAGTTTGGTAGATGTTACATCTGCTGAACCATTTACAACTTCGGACTCAAAGGTATACATGCCTAGCCTCTTGATACCTCTCAAGACTTCCTTAAATCCCTTAATTACTCTTAGATTACTTTGCTCTCCTTTGAAAACATATCATTTCTTATTAAATTCACCAAGAGAAATCAAATTCCTTTTAAGATCAAGTACATACCTCACACCAATCAATAACTTTATTAACTCATCATGAAGCTTGAATCTAATAGATCTAATTCCTAAAATCTTGCATGCTTTGTTGTTTCCCAGCAGCACTGATCCACCATCTTGATCAAATAATTCCTAAAAGAAATATTTGTTAGGAGTCATGTGCAAAGTGAAACCTAAATCCATAATCCATTCCTTGCTCGAATCTCTGCTAGAAATCACAAAACATTAGATGATTCATAATCATCTTGAACAATGGTTGCATTGTGAAGGAAAATTGAGATCTAAAACGCAGCGGAAATTAAAATTTTCCTTTAGCGATCCTTACGAATGAGCATGGTCAATGATAGAAACTATTACCTCTTGTGGCTATTTAGACCTTTGATGATGTGATCACAAGCGTTGATGAAGAACAACGCCTCTACTCAGTCCACACGAACATATCACCTTTATTCTCAGTGCTAGCTGCTATGAATGAAGACTTTGAGTGAGAGAAATAGAGAAATTTCGGCAGGGTTTCACAAACCTAATTTCATAAAAAATGTCAACGCTTATGCACAAGGATTATATTTATAGCCCTTGTGTGGGCTGCAAGCTAAAAAGCCCAACTTAAGTGAACCATATAATAATAATAGTAATAATTTTATTATTATAATAACTATTATTATAATAAACATATTTTATTATTATATTTTATAACTATTATAAAATAATAATAATAATAATAATAATAATAACTATTATTATATTATATGATGTTCCATGTTTCACTTAAGTGCATCGTACCTTACGGTGTTCCATAATTCTCTCAAGTACACCGTATCTTACGGTGTTCCTTATTTATTCTATCTCTCATCAATCTGTTCTTATGTGTGTGACCCTGTAGGTTCTGGCGACGTTTGCAATTATATTAAATAACACATTTAACATAATAAACAGTGGGCGGTATCTAGCAACACATCACTGCTACCCAAGTCACAAAAATGTCATGTGATATGACAACATATTTCCGTGATAATGTTTGCGTGTACAATTACCCTTGTGCCCTTATGTCTATATTGAACACAAGGAATATACCGTGTCACCCTTGTCCAGTTTAATATTGGGCCCTTATACATTTATCCTATTATGCAGGATGAGAAAATTCCATCTAGATCACTCATGTCCCTCAGCATGCTTTGTGAAGTACCCATCAACTGTCTTTATGGTCATCCAGTTACGGACGATGTTTGATCAGCAATAAAGCACTTGACTCTACATCTAGGGTCCGTAGTGGTTTCAGGTTGAAGGGTGGTATACACCACTTATCACCATGAGAATAACTTATGACACTTTGCATAACATTCTATGTAGTATTCTCATAGCGGGTCAATTCAGTATAAATATTACTCCTAGTATTTATACCCATGTCAAGACTTGATAACTCCTTATCCATGATCTATGAGATGTGATCATCAGTCTACCTTCATAATAGTCTTGATGCTTTATTGTTATCCCGCTTCACAATAAAGCTCGACTATGAATACTTTAAGAATAATGTCCTTATGTTTAATGGGATCTCATGATTAAGTCGCACTTAACATTTCATTAAACAAACTAACTATTCTAGGGACTTTATTATTTTAACAAAAACAAACATAATAAAGAAATGCCTTTTAATTATTAATAAATAATTTGATACAAGTACCAAAATTATTTGCCTCTAGGGCTTACACCAACAATATCCCACTAGCACTAGAGCCAATCAGGCATATATCTAATACCCATTGATCTAGTATGGCCATCATGCTTCTACTGTGCACGAGGCTTTCTTAGTGGGTCAACGACATTGTTAAGTGTTGGTACTATGCATATCTTCACATATACAATTTCTATTTTCTCTCGAATGAGGTAATATTTCCTAAGTATGTGTTTGGATCATTGGTGAGATCTAGGTTCCTTAGCTTGTGTGATAGCACCACTGTCATCACAATAGAGATCAATGGGATTCACAATGCTATGGACTATGCCAAGTTCATAATGAACTTCTTGATCTAAACAACTTCCTTTGTTGCATTTAATGAAATAATACACTCGGCTTTGGTTGTAGAATCAACAACTGTATCTTGCTTTGAATATTTCAAGCTCACATCACCACCATTTAAACAAAACATATAGCCAGATTGCAATCTAAAGTCATCCTTGTCTGTCTGGAAGCTAGCATCGGTGTATCCAATTACAACAAGCTCTTCCTGAACTCCATATATCAAGAATGAGTCCTTAGTCCTTCTTAAGTATTTAAGAATATTCTTGACAGCCATCCAATAAGCATCACCGGGATCATATTGGTACCTACTCGTTGTACTTAAAGCATGCGAGACATTTTGTCGAGTACACAATATGACATACATGATAGATACTATTGCATATGCATATGAAATATTATTCATGCGATCCCTCTCTTCCTCAGTTGAAGGAGATTGTATTTTTGATAGACACATGCCATGTTGCATAGGTATGAATCCTTTCTTGGAATCATGCATATTAAAGTGTCTCAGCACTTTGTCTATGTATGTACTCTAACTAGGGCCAAGCAGATTTATGATCTATCTCTATAGATCCTGATTCCTAATATATAGGCTACTTCACCTAGGTCCTTTATAGAAAAGCATTTCCCTAGCCAAGTTTTCACTTGTTGCAAGGTAGGGACAGCGTTTCCAATATGTTATCTACATATGATACCATGAAGACGGGAATGCTCCCACTAACTTTATTGTAGACACAAGGCTCATCTTTATTCTTTATGATTCCATATTGTTTTAATGTTTCATCAAAACAAAGAATCTAGCTTTTGGAATCTTGCTTCAGTCCATAGATTGATCACTGTAACTTACATATCTTTTGGGCTTCTTTTGGTATGTCAAATCCTTCAGGTTGTGTCATGTACACATCCTCAAGAAGATTCCCATTAAGGAAAGTAGTCTTGACATCCATCTGCCATATTTCATAATCATGATATGCAGCGATAGCAAGTAAAATCCGAATAGATTTAAGCATTACAACTGGTGAAAAGGTTTCATCATAATCTACCCCATGAATTTTCTTATAGCCGGTTACTGGCACACAAATTTTGTTTTTTCAGTTATTTGACTTGTTGCTTGTGTCCTAATCCACTTGTAATTATTTAAATACCTTGTAGATCTTATTATCAAAGTTAGTGAAAATATACATTTTCACCCTTAATTATATTCTTTCTCTATTTTTCTATCTCACTCTCACTCTCACTCTCCACACTTAAACCCTCAATTTTCACAAACCAAGTGATTCTAAGTTCTAACATTTGGCATTAAGAGTCTGGTTCGTTCAACCAAACACCTAGTGTGCTTTATGAATTCTATCTCTAGTGAAATAATCCCTACAAATCTATTCGCCCTTAATGCAAAGAATTATGACAAATGATTCAAGCAAATGAAGGTGTTGTTTGTCTACCAAGATGTTCTTGAAGTGATCAAGAACGGGGTGAATCCTCTTGTCGAAGGTACAACATATGCACAACGAGCAACACATAAGGAAGCGAAGAAAAAAGATTTCAAGGAGTTGTTTTTGATCCATCAATGTGTGGATGATGACAACTTTGAGAAAGTTTGTGATTGTGAATCGTCAAAGAAAGCGTGAGAAATCTTGAAAAAGGCATATAAAGGGACTGACAAGGCGAAGGTGGTGAGGTTACAAATCACAAATGTCAACTTGAATTAATTCAAATAGAGGAAAAGGAAAAAAAATCAACGATTACACGACAAAAATTACTCAGTTGGTGAACCAAATAAAATCATGTGGATAAATTGTTACGGAGTAGTATGTTGTTGTAAAAATCTTGCATTCTTTGACAACAATATTTGATAATATAGTTATAGTGATTGACGAATCGAAGGATCTCGCGACGATGAGAAAATAAGGGCTATAAAATTGTCTTGAGTCTAATGAGGAAAGGATGGGGGAGAGAAATAGTGACAAGGAAAAGACAGAGATCACTTTTCAAGATCGTTTCAATGAGAAAAACAAGAAGTCGAAAGGAAAATGACCCATGAAGAGTAAAGGGGATTTTCAGAATTTTGGTGGAAAAGAGTCCCACAGTTCCAAGAATTCAGCTCATCAAAAGGGTGAGAGCAGCTACAACAAGAATGATGGTCAAGACAACTTTAGAGATGAAATGAAAAGGATTGACAAGAGCAATTCATAATGTTTTTCTTGTTAAAAGTTCGGCCATTTTGCAAGAGAGTGCAACAAGAACAAGACATAAAATTAAGGGGATGAAGCAAGGTTGTAAGACAAGAGATTGATGAGGAAAACACATTCTGGGCCATGATGACCAAGAGGGAATGTATCAGTAATAGGCTGTGGGACAATATTAGCAACAATTTTGGGAATATTACAAAAACATGTTGTAATCGGCTGAGTAAAAGTTGTAACCTATTACAGGCAGAAGAAAACATTATGATAATACAATAGAGGGAGTTCAATGCAGCAAGGAATGATACTCGGACTCTGGATGTTCTACACATATGACGGGGAGGAAGGTTCGGTTTGTCAAAATCAATCGTGCCATGAAGAACAAAGTGAAGTTCGCAGATGACACCACTCTAGTGGCGAAAGAGGTCGATGATGCATCGATCGAGAGAAGGTATGGTTGACATTCTTTGATAAAGGATGTGTTGTATATTCCCGAAATAAAGTGTAGCCTTCTAAGTATTGGCTAATTTCTTGATAAGGGTTACAATTCGAATTAAAACCAAGGCGCTACGCGTTATGGATGCAAATAGGGTTTTGATCCTTAAAGATCCTATGGCTGCCAATAGAACCTTCAAGGTTGAGCTAAAGGTTGTGGAGCATAGGTGTCTTTCTACACAGGCTAGTCGAGAAGAATGGATATGACATTATCGTCCTAGGCATCTCAATTTCCTAGATCTCAATGTATTGTAAAAAACAAAATGGTAATGGGGTTACCATTCATCAACATACCAGCTGAAATTTGAAAAAAACATGTGCAAGCAAAGGAACATAAGGGTAAATTCAGAAGTGATGCATGTTGTAGAACCAAGCATCGCCTTGAGGTGGTGTATTCTAATGTGTATAGACTGATGCAACTTGAATTGATTGGTGGCAATAGATATTTTGTCACATTCATCAATGATTATAGTAGAAAGCTATGGATGTACCTAATAAAGAGAAAGGATGAGGTATTTGAAGTGTTTAAGAAGTTCAAGTCCATGGTTGAGAGGCAAAGTGGTCACAAGCCTAAAGTTCTCAAAACAGATGGTGGAGGCGAATACGTCTCAAATGACTTTGGAAGGTTTTGTAATCAAGAGGGGATAATACATGAAGTAGTACCACCCTATAGACTGCAACAAAACAGTTTTGATGAAAGCAAGAATTAATCGATTATGAATATGGTGATAGGCATGTTAAAAGAGAATAACTTTCCAAAATATTTATAGGGAGAAACAGTATCCATAACTGCCTATTTATTGAAAAGGTATCCAACAAAGAAACTTCAAAAGATAACTGGAAGAGGTATGGTCCGAATTTAAACTGAATCTGAACCACTTGAAAGTTTTCAATTATGTAGCATATCGACATGTTCCAAAGCAACTTAGAAAGAAGCTGGACGATAAGGGAGAATTTATGATACATGTTAGGTATCACTCCACCAGAGGTTACAATTTGTATGATACAACAAACATAAGGATTCTGATCAACCGAGATATCATTTTTGACGAAATAAAGAAGCTACAACAACTTGTAAATGGTTACCAGAAAACTGTAACTAGTTGCAACATTGAAATTTTAGTTTCTAAAGAGTTTGAGAGTGCAGAACAAGCCCCGTTGAAGCCCGGATTGAAGAGAACGTAAGAAGACTAACAAGGCAAATATGTTTGCCTCTAAGATTGTGAGATGTTCTGAGACAACAAAGTCAATAATGATGGTGATTTCATCCATTTTGCAACTATGGCCGAATCTGAATCCGTTAAGACGGAAGAGAGATTGAGTGATCCAAAATGGACTTGTTCTATGAAGGATGAGTCGGAATCCATTGAGAAAAATAGTACTTGAGAATTAGTTAATCTATCGGAAGAAAAGAATCCAATTGGTGTCAGTGGGTATTCAAAGTGAAGGAAAATCCCAAGGGTAAAATAATCAAGCATAAGGTTCAATTAGTTGCAAAGGGATTTCCGCAAAGAGAAGACATAGAATTTTAAGAGGTATTTGCACCGGTTGCTAGAATTGAAACCATTAGATTAGTTGTTGGTATTGCGAATAACAATAATTGGTCCATCTATCAAATGGATGCCAAATTTGTATTTTTGAACGGACCGCTTAAAAAGGAAGTTTATGTAGAGCAGCCTCCTTGTTTTGTTGTGTAAAACCAAGATTCAAAGTTATACAAATTGAAGAAAATATTGGGTGGTTTGAAATAATCTCAAAGAGCTTGGAATAAGAGGATAAAATGTTTCATAAAGGAGACTAGCTTCAAGATGTGTGTATGCGAATATGGCCTGTATGTGAAGAGGGATACAAATGAAGGGGTGATAATCCTTTGTCTATACGTAGATGATTCGTGGATTACGGGCAACGACAGAAAGTGCATTTCTAAGTTCAAAAGTGAGCTTATGAAAGATTTTGGGATGACCAACCTTGGCCTCATGATATACTTCCTTAGTATTAAGTTCCACAAGTCCAAGATGGTATGCGCTTGAGATTTTGAAGAAGTTTGACATAGAGCATCGTAATGCTACCATTACTCCAGCTGAACTGAGGCTACAATTGTCGAAGAATGAGGATGAGCAAGATTTTATTCCAAATCAGTATAGGATTCTGATTGGATCCTTGCGTTACTTGTAAAATACACGACCAAATTTGGCATCTAGTGTTGGTATTATGAGTAGATTCATGGAGAGAACGAATATGTCTCACTTGACAACAATCAACAGGATTTTAAGATACATCAAAGGATCTACTGGCTGTGGAATTCTCTTTTCCGCAGCGAACACGGGCAAAAAAAAGTAATTTACTCAGTTTAAATGGTTCTAATTGGCGCGGAGTTTTAGACTATCGAAAGTCTACAGTTGAATACATCTTTATGTTTGGTGGAACACCAATATCATAGTGTTTGAAGGAACCGGTAGTAGCACTTTCTTCTTGTGATGCCGAGTACATTGTTGCTTCGTTGTGTGCGTGCAAGTCGTGTGAATAATGAATCTACTGAAGGAGCTGGGCAGCGATGGGGTGATGTTGTAACGTTCATGGTTGATAATGTTTCCGCGATAAACATTGCTAAGAACCCAATTACACATGGGATGAACAAGCATATTGAGGTGAGGTTTGACTACTTGAGGAAACTCGTCAGTGAACGAAGGTTGATATTGAGATATTGTAGAAGTGAAGACCAAGTGGCTGATTATTTTACCAAGGGGGTTACAATTGAAGTGTTAAGGAGATTGAAGATGAACATAGGCATGGAAGACATGGAGCACTTGAATTAAGGTGGTGTGTTAAGTGAAAATTGATAATTCAAGTGTTGTAACCGGTTATCACGAGGGTGTAACTGATTACAAACATGTGTAAAAAGTCAAATAAGCTGAGATAAAATGATTCTGGCGTTGGTGTAACCGGTTACGCATTCACAGTAAACGATTATCACTGATAGTGTTTTTTGAGTTTTTAGCAGCTACAACCAGTTACAAGTTTTGTGTAACCGGTTACAGGCACACAAAATTAATTTTTTTCCAGTTATTTGACTTGTTGCTTGTGTCTCAATCCACTTTTAATTGTTTAAATACTTTGGAAATAGTATTATCAATATAGATTCGCACCCTTAATTATATTCTCTCTTCCGCATTCAAACCCTCTATTTTCACCAATAAAAAAATTCCAAATTCTAATAATGGTAAAGAGACAAAATAGAGGGAAACAATGTCGACAGAAGGCTGATAAATTTGAATGCACAACAATCTCATCGAAGTGGGATGGTGCGGAGAATCTCAAAAATAATTTTTATGATATTACACATTTTTTATTTAAAAAATTTATGATTTTTTTTTAAATCTTCAAATAAATATTCATTTAAAATAATTTTTCATATATTGTTATTTGAGGTCTTTTGTATATTTGTTATCATTTTATTTGGGTATCAAAATTTTGAAAAATTACTTAAAATCTAAAGATATTTTAAATATTTCTTTGTAATTTTTTAAAATATATATTCTTAAAAAGTAATTTTTTTTACTGTATTTTAACTTTTATAATAGATTTTGACCATATTTATTAAAAAGAAAAACAAACAAGTTCATAGTACTTCTTTAATAATCTAACTAACCAATTTATATAACTATATATATCTTAATATATAATAATATCATTCATAAGAAAAAAAATGAGTGAGAGAGATCCATCAAATCAAAACATTCTTAAAATATTTTGTCTACATTCTGCCTATACATGAAAATAAAATACTTATATGTTGCTAATCGTCCCTTTGTAATTATAATAATAATATTTCTATTCTAATTTTTTTCTATAAATACCCAAAGTTCCTTTCAAGATTCTCATCATTTAGAATCGTCTCTTTCTTCTCTCGAAACAGTTAAATTTACACACAAAACACTCAAAAGAAAGAGAAGAAAATGGCTCAAGAAAATGTGAAAAGATCACCTTCTCAAATAAAATACACCATGGTTAAATCTATCATAAAATTATTTGTGATTTTAGTTTCTCTGGGTTTACTTTTCATTTTCATTATGATGCCTACAACAACTTTCAAACAAAAATGGATTCCCAAAATTCAAGCAAAGACTAATTCTACTTATCTTGGTGTTCAAGGTTATACTCTTTTATTTTCCTTCAATTATTGTATTAATAATTTATTTCATATTTTCATGTTGATTATTAATTAATAATAATGTTGTGATTTCATTTCAGGGTTTAGGATTCTTATATACACTTTTCCAGTCTTGTTGATTGCCACTCTTGGATGTGTTTATATCCACATAGCCAAAAAATCAAATGAAATGTAACGTTTTTCTTCTCTTAATCAATAATCAATGGTTTTCTTTTAAACTTTATGTTTAATTTAATTTGAATTTAATTAATTTTTTGTAAAATCAGTGGCAATGGCAAGAAACATGAATCAACAATATGGAAACGTCCATTGCTTGTAAAAGATCCTCTTGGAATTGTTTCAATCACTGAAATAACTTTCTTGCTTATGTTCATTGCTCTTCTTGTTTGGACCCTTGCAACTTATTTACATAATGACTTTGTAGCAATTACATCGTCACCCGTGGAAAAACACGGCCCTAAAGTGTAAGTAGTTGTACGCAGAGAATATTCAATTTATAATCATTAAAAATTTATAATGAAACAAACTCAGAATCGTGAATGGTAGAATTCGAACCTTATTTTGTGATTTGTGACAGGTGGCAAGAGAAATTGGAGAGTGTGGGAATAAGGTTAGAATTGGTCGGAAACATATGTTTGGTGTTGTTGTTTTTTCCGGTGGCACGTGGCACGTCCGTGCTACCAATGTTTGGGCTCACTTCTGAGGGTGGCATTAAGTACCATATTTGGCTTGGGCACGTGCTCATGACGATTTTCACAGCTCATGGAGTTTGTTATATAATCTATTGGGTAGCTACTAATCAAATTTCACAGGTAATTAATTAGTCATTAGTTATAATTAAGATTAATTTATATAATCTATGCTTACGTGTGATGTATGATATGAAAAGTGTTTTACTGTTTTTTTTTTATTGTTTATGTTAAATTTTTAGAAATTTTGTACAGCAAAATTAGAAAAATATAAAAAAAAAAACTTTTAAATCTTGACCCCTTAGTTTTGGTTTCCTCTTTTTTGTTTTCTATTTTGATAATCTTTATTTTTATTCATAAAATTTTAAATAAGTATTTTTTATTATTTATAAAAGAAATATTTTTAGATTTGTTAAATAAATAATGTATCTGATCAATATATTGTTTAAATACATTATTTATTTAACATATTTAAAAAACAAAATTTTTATTATAAATAGACTTAGTAATAAATAACTATAGACTTGTCCATGTAAGTTTTATTTATAATGTTAGCATGATATATTTTTATTATTAACAAGTATAAAAAAAATTTGGTTGAATATTAAGAACAAGTATTTTTTTTAGTATAATAATGACATGTATTTTAAAATATTAATTATATTAACAATTTTTTAGATAGCTACTACAAGGTTAAAATCAATCTTAGTGTAATAGAATTACATAGATAATTTTGTAAAGCGTGATGAATTAATATTTATAAAACGTATTAAGTTTCTCAAATAAAATTACCATGAGTGGAAGTAGCTTATGAAAAAAAATGAAAAGATTAGGTTATGCTAAGAAAGAAGCATTCTCTGGTTTATTCTAACTGCATCTCCATGAAATTTGTCAAGTAGTTACGTATCATAAATATTATTATGATGTATATATTAAGGATGAATTATCCTTGTTAATCATTAGTAATAGAATATAGAAAATCAATAAGAGAGTTGTCTTTGTACTGAAAAAAGAAAAGAAGAAGAGTGTTATCATCTAAATTAATTTAAATTAAAATGCAAGCAAACCAATCTAAAAAGAAAACAGAAAATGCATTAAACTCTATATATTTTAATATTTTTGAAAGTCATTTTATGAAAAATGTTTGGATAAAATCAAATTTTAAAATTTTCTTTTAAAGTTGAATCTATTTTAATTAATAATATATAAATTTTCTTATAAAAAAAATATGCATTGAAGATAACAATTTGGTACTATCATAACAACAGATTCTTTATGTATATGTACAATAGTTAATATATTTTCAATAAAAGATAGAAAAAATGTTCTTTAAATTTATCATCTTACATTATACTTAATGAATTTGTTTTATATAATGATCACATAAATTTTTTAGAATCATTTAATTATTTATTTAATTCATTGCAGATGCTAAAATGGGACAAAGTTGGAGTATCAAATCTTGCTGGAGAGATATCTTTGCTTGCTGGTTTGTTCCTATGGGTTGCAACCATTCCAAAAATCAGAAGAAAATTTTTTGAACTCTTTTTCTACACTCATAACCTATACATTATCTTCATCATCTTCTTCATCTTTCATGTTGGCATTTCTTTTTCCTACATTATGCTCCCCGGTTTTTATCTCTTCATGGTCGATCGATACTTAAGGTTCCTCCAATCTAGGCGCGAAGTTCGTTTAGTTTCATCTCGTGTTTTGCCATGTGAAGCCGTTGAACTCAACTTCTCTAAGGGTCATGGTAATTAACATTGTCTTTAAGGAATACGATATTTTGTTATTCATGTAGCTGACGCAGACTCAGACTCGGCCTAATGAGATAAGATTTGATTGTTGTTTTTTTTTTTACAGAGTTGAGTTATAATCCAACAAGTGTGATGTTCATAAATGTTCCAAGCATATCAAAGTTGCAATGGCATCCATTTACCATTACTTCTAATAGTAACTTGGAGCAAGATAAGCTAAGTGTTGTCATTAAAAGTGAAGGAACTTGGACACAAAAGCTCTACCAAATGTTGTCAAATCCTTCGCCGATCGATCGTCTTCAAATATCCGTTGAAGGTCCATATGGACCCGCTTCAACCAATTACCTAAGGTCTATATCAAATATACGCATAATAATCATGGTTAATGAAGTTCAAAATCGCAATTAACTATGTCCCGTTAAACGAATTCAGTTGCTAGTTGTACAGGGACATCAGATCAGATGCAGGGTTTGAATTGCATTAACCATCTAATTTGTTGTCAAACATTCGATACTAACTCTTGCTTGTTTTTCTTTCAGCCATGATACACTTGTGATGATAAGTGGAGGAAGTGGCATCACACCATTTATCTCAATCATTAGAGAGCTAATATATCTAAGCACTACATTCAAATGCAAAACACCAAACATTCTCCTAATTTGTTCATTCAAGAACACTTCATCTCTCTCAATGCTAGATTTGATCCTACCAATTTCCGCGACACCACACGACATTTCTAACATGCAACTAAAAATCGAGGCCTACATCACAAGAGACAAAGAGTTTAAACCAGATACTCCAATTCATCCTCAAACTCTATGGTTCAAGCCGAATCCAACAGATGCACCAATCCGCGCTATATTAGGTCCAAACGGTTGGATTTGGCTTGGTGCCATAATCTCGTCCTCTTTCATCATCTTCCTTATCATAATTGGGATCATTACTCGTTACTATATTTTTCCCATCGATCATAACACGAATAAGATATTCTCGTATCCTCTAAGGTCATTCCTTCACATGCTAGTAATATGTCTGTCGATAGCTGTTGTAGCTAGTGTTGCAGTGCTTTTGAACAAGAAACAAAATGCTAAAGCTAAACAGATTCAGAACATGGAGGGGGCGACGCCGACAGTGTCGCCAAATTCAATGATTTATAATGCAGATAGAGAATTGGAAAGCTTTCCATATCAGTCACTTGTTCAAGCTACCAATGTGCACTATGGTGCAAGACCTGACTTGAGCCGTAAGTCATCTGTCTCAGAAAAAATTCTCATATATTTCAAAGCTGTAATAGGCCGAATGCAATATATACGTTATTTATGGTTCTGAGACCTTTCTATGAATTGAAATCGCTCTTCTTTTTTTACAGGACTTCTGTTAGAAATCAAAGGGTCAAGTGTGGGAGTTTTTGCATCAGGACCTAAACAACTGAGACAGAATGTTGCAACCATTTGCTCATCTGGTTTAGCTGAAAATCTGCATTTTGAATCAATCAGTTTCACCTGGTGATTTTACTCGTTCGAATTCAAAGTGTTCAATCCGTTTTACCTGGTGATTTTACTCGTTCAAATTCAAAGTGTTCAATCAGTTTTACCTGGTGATTTTATTCGTTCTAGTTCAAAGTGTTCAATCCGTTTTACCTGGTGATTTTACTCGTTCGAGTTCAAAGTGTGCAAATCATTTATGGTCAATGTGTAAGGTAGAAGCTAGAGGTCTCGGCTAGCCTTGTGGATTTCATTTTAATTGCCTTGATTCAAAAATCTGTAAAATTTGTTTGTCAACAATAATTTGGCCTTATTGTCTAGCATATATCATATGAATGAAATTTCGTATTTTGGTTCTAAGAAGTATCGGTCCTCCAACAAACTAGTGTAAAATTACACCGTCGGTTAAAAACGCACAACGAGTCCCGTCTAACTCTTAACTTCAAATTTGTTTATAAATTACATAACATCATTTGCACAGCACTATATGAAAAAACCAGAGGTACTATAATGAGAGAGCCTAGTAATAGTTATCGTACATATCTTCGACATCTTGCTTACTTACAATGCGACAACCGCACCCTACAACTTGCAAAGAGTCGCAACAGTAAGTTTTCAAGACAAATTCAATTTCACTGCAGTCACCGCCATCATAAAATCTGTCGCGGCATTCATCAATTGTAAGATAGAGAATATAAAGGTGACGAACATACGGTTCCATTGGAGGCAAATCCCTGGTTGTGATAAACAGCTTACCTTTCGGTCCAAACAAGTAACAACTCACTTCATGATCACATATCTCAGGTTGATCATCAAAACTTACCAACATGAAACACAAAGCGAATCCCACCCATTCGGTTGGAGGACAATTACGAGGGACCGACATATTTGTAACTTTAACATATTTTGAAGGTGTGAACCATGATGGAATTTCATACCCTGTGATAAGCATGTCGAATCTGTCTTTTGGTAGACCATGTTCCTGTGCCTGTATGAACATGTCACAAAAATTCATTTATCATTCTCTATGAAAAACGCAGGCGTATGAACACAAAAACATTATTTTGATAAGGTTAGAGAAGCATGGTGCAAACCTCCAAATATTTCTTTAGTACTACAGGCAAATGCGAGTGTCGCTGTGTCAGAGATGCAAAGAGACTGCATGGCATAGATAGATTGAATTTGGAAGTTTCCAATGAAGCACAATTACTCGCATCCAATACCCTCATACTTGATGGAAACTCTGGAAACTTCTCAAGCATTTCACAACAGTTTAGGCTAAGATATTCAAGCTTTGGAAGTTTCGAAATGCTACTTGGTGGCCTAACAAAGTTGTTTCCAGTGAGATCTAAAGCAACCAAGGAAGATAAGTTGGAAAAATCTTTCGGCATTGATTCTTCAGATAGATTGCAGTAACTTAAGTTTAAGTTCCTCAACGAAGGTAGGCACAACTTTGGTGGTAATCGAAATCCAGTAGGCTCTTGTGGACTACTTAACAGCTCGGTAAATGGTAGTAAAAATGAATTCACTGACTTAGAAACCGGTCCTTTGCATCCAGAAAACGATATAACTTTGAGGTTTTCTAGATAAAAAACAGATGAAGGTAGTTCTTCAATGGCAGTTTCATTTGCTAAAAGTTCGGATAAAGATTTGATTTCCTTTAAACCTTCTGGAAAACTACGGAGTCTTGAGCAGCAAGAAACATTCAGAATCAAGAGGGACTTCAATCCACCTATTGTATCTGGAAGACAAGTGAGATTCTTGCAATTTTCTAAATCCAAGAGAATAAGGGACACGAGAAATCCGAGTGAGGATGGTAGTTTTTTTATCGCCCTATGCCGCCCATTCCCCATATGCCTATGAAGCAAACATCGCTTAATCTCATTCCTAGAAGCGAATACATTTCCTCTATCCGCGAATCAATTCCAACAAGGCTATCTTTGCAAACACGCAACTTGGGAATCAATTTTTTATGAATATGTTCAGCAATTGTTTCCACCAATGATGCCTCCTTCCTGCATAAAGACGGAAACGAGACTTGTATTAAACAATAAGTAAATAAAGCAACCGATTGATAGCGAAAACAAGTCATTACCAGCCTTTGGAGTCCCAACCAGAGTAACTAGCAACTTCTCTTAAAGAATCCCTCCACATTTCAATTTTGTTTCGATCTTTTCTGAATTTTTCTTCATGTTTTCTAAAAGCTTCATCAAGGCTTCCTCTCTGATGCCTAACATCAGACGGATCAACACCGTGGAAGATTGGAAAAACAGCCTGACCGAAACTTTTGCTGCATTCAACAATCTTTTGTAGCTCATCCAAACACCATGTTGAGGAAGCATAGTTTGGTGAGAGGACAATGATAGCAAACATAGACTCTTGAATGGCTTTATTGAGTTCTACTGATATCACTTCACCTCTTTGAAGATCATGGTCATCCTTGAATGTTTTGATTCCTCTTCTTTCCAATGAAGCGAAAAGATGGTCGGTGAAACCTTGGCGAGTGTCTTCGCCTCTGAAACTCAAGAAAACATGGTTAGTCCATTTTGATGGTGAAGATGAAGAGGCTTCATCTTTGGTGGTGATAGATGCCATTCAACTATGAATTATCCTTGCAATGATAATGGTTTTATGCCAATGCAATTCAATATTGTTTTTTGATGTAAAATGAGTATTAATTAATGATAAGTTGACTACATGAGTGTTTACAAAGTCATAAGTCTATGTAGGAAAGTGCATAGAATTTTGGTTGCTTGAAATCCTCACCTACTTAATTGTTGGTCAAATAAAGTCACAATACTCTTTGAAGGTTTCTTCATAGGAATTTCACATTGCTTGAAAGAAAGATAAAGGCAATAGGAAAAAGAAAGTTCCATCAATTCAAAAAGTATCTTAATTATTGATGTGAAATAGAGGTAGGGAATTGTTCTTTGGAGAATTTTCCTTTGAATAAGGGTTTTTCTTCTTTTTCAAAAGGGCACTATGGAGGTTTCTTCATAGCAATTTCCCATTTCTTCAAAAAGAGATGGAGAATGATGCTTCTACATGTTTGATAATTTGTCTCAGAGAGAACCATGGTTTCAATTTCAGTTGCTGTTTTTGCCATCTTGAGTGCAAAATTGTACTGGTGTAGAGAAAAATGGACTGAAACAGATATTAACAATTGGGGTCCATAGTACAATGGGATGACTACAAAGTGCTGTGAAACAGATATTAACAATTCACAATTGTGATCCATAGTAGAATAGGATGACTCCTAATTGCTACACAACTTATGTTTGGGTAGGGGTGGCAAACCGCACATCTAAAAGAAAAAAAAAGTGGGAACATAGTAGAGAGTGTGGGTAAAAATTTAATCCGACTCTAAAAAACGAGAGGGTGGCGGGCACCGCACCCCTAATCCGACTAAAGTTTAAATAATTAAAAAATTTATGTTAATGTCTTTGTCTGCAAAAACACGCAAAATAATGGAGCAGATCAAGACGAGCATAATAATGGGTACGGTCCAAAAACCTTGACTCGTTCTGCAAAAAAAATGCAAGCAGAACGATCAATGCCCGGCGACCAAGTCCGTTTTACCACCCTAGTTTTAGGTATATGTTAATTATTAAGTACACTCTTTGGACACTATTATATGCAAATTTTACTTTTTTGGTTCATTCAACAAATGATGTATATGGATTATATATGAACTAGATATCAATGTATGAATGAACTAAAAAAAGTCAAATTTGCTTATAACACTGACCGGAGAGTGTATATCTATATATAAAATAAATACTTGGACCGATGGAGTATATATTAAAATAATACTTGTTTCGCGAGGGAACCAGAAATGTGAGATGGATTTGTGTGGTTGGACTTCTGATGTAGTGCATTGAGCTTTTTGATATAGAGACACGGGAGTGTGCCTGCAAGATTAGCACTTCATCGCCCAAGTCAGTGAGATAATGAGAAATTGTGGGTAATGGAGATGGATTTGAATTACTTGTAAAATGGTGTGTTCTTCTTTTCATATAACAATGGTGGTTATAACCGCTTCACGTGGAATGTGACGTGTTAAGTTGAGGATTTCCTGATTGATCTGAACGATGTGTGATGAGCTAAGGGTTAGGATTTTCTGCGTTCAGGATGATGATGGCCTTCCTTTCTTGCACACAGTCCTTAATAGTATTCACTTTTGGCCTCTCTATACAGGGTCTCTTGGGCAGCCCAAAATAGTTTCCTTCCAAGCCCTTTCCTTTTCCTTGCAAGGGAAGGGTTTTGTCGTGCATGCCCCGGGATAATTTGTTGTTTAGATCAAGTGAAGGGTAATGATAAGTTACCAGTAGCGTTGGGAACTCACGCATTAATTTATTTTTTGTGCCATATGTCTTTCTGTTGAGGAACCATTGACACGTGTCTCCTCGTATGCCAAAAATGATAATCCTTTGACCTTAGGATACTTGATTATCTGGGGTGATATTCAAGGAGATCTAGATCGTTAGTAGTGCTTTCTTTTGTCCTATCTGTATGAGACCGTGTTGCTCTCGTACCGGGAGTACTCATAAATCCTTTTTGCTTATTTTTCCTTACTTTTTGTCATATGATGTTCTAGAGCGTTCTTTTTTTCCTTCTGTCTTGTTTATGATCACCATCAGAATTCCTAAACTCTTGGTTTTGCTTCCTATTCGTTCGTGTTGCAATTTCCTTTGAAATTTTCTCTTAGTTTCACTGTCCTAAAGGTAACGTTCATTTATTTTACCTTTTGGAGGAAGATTATTCCTATTATTTTGCTCTGACTATGGTTGCTCGAGAGGAGGATTTATCTAACTTGGAAGCAACTAATAAAGGTTCTCAACAACAACAAACACCAACTTAGAAGCAAGTATAAACATCAAATTTGGACAATTTACACTATGATATTCCTCATACTCCGCCAACTAAAATTGTCCTCAACACCATCTTCAACAACCAGTAAGCTCACACCAGAACCTTAAATCGAATAGATGCCAAAGTTGATTACTTGGCTCACAAGCTTTATGACTCCTGGGCTTTTTGATGATAAGAATGATGATGATGACACTCAGTAGCCTTGTGCTTGTTTTCTTAGTTTGTTTCTTATCTACTTTATTTTTCTATTTTTTCCAATGTTTTCCCATTATAACTCTTTCATTTATGAATGATTAATTATTGGATTAAATCCTTCATCTTTCATCTTCATTGCTTTATAATAAATATTGTCCCTTCTAATGTTTTGTTTGTTTCTAATTTTATAATATATGTGATATATTTGTTTGTGTTGTTTATTTATATACATTTTGGATAATGCCATAATGGGAGAAATATATCTTTGAGGGAGTAAAGTGTTGCTCTCTAACATGTGTCACATACAAGTATACATGTATGTTTGAAATGCAGCAAGTGATAAAAGTAAGAGTGTCGAACCCATAGGGAGTGAAATTGTTACTTAGATTGATTTTGCAAATAACTATCCTTTGAAATTAAGCATGAGTAGAGAGAGAAATAATAGTTGATTGTTACAAGTTCAGTTTTATCTTAAAACAGATCTAACACAGTGCAGGGTAAGAATGAAAATATATCAAGAGTGAAAGAGTTAAGCTATGATCCATTAGTATTATGGACGGAAGTATGTGTTTATGATGTGATATGTCGTTCCAGGCAAGATTAAAGTGATCTTAAGGTGTATTTCTACAACATCAAAGTATGCATAAAAAGGACAAAGGAACAAATCTTTAAATCTCGCTTATAACCCTAACATACATCTGTTTGTATTCTGAATTCCTTAATAGTTGTAGTTCTTTATCTCTAAGTGAACTAAGTGAGTGAATATCTTTATCCTACTCATTTCAACCATTTTTATTATGAAATCCACTTGTTGTTAGATCTCTCACAACAACAAGCTTTTATCTTTTTCTAAGTTGATCAGTCAAAGAAACAGATTTATAAACAAGTTACCATATAATAAAACAAGGCATTCAACAACACATCATTCAACATAAAAATGACTTAATATTAACTTCAGATTGCTCAACTACAAAAGGTTTAGCTCATAATGAACTGAGTGCAAACTACAAGCATGCTCTCAAAAGGAACATCCTTAAACAATTAATGAAAAAAAAATATAAACCCAGAGAAACTTGAAGACTCCTTGAAATGGATAATCAACAAGGGATGACTCCAATAATGTTAGAGCTCAACATGTGCTACAGGATTGGGTGAGAAAAAGAAAAATCTATATACTCTCCACTATCCTAACACTAGTATCTTTTGTATTTTCTCTTTGAATTGCCCATCCCCTTTTGAGCTAGGGTTTCTTGTGATGTCTTGGATCAAGGGTCCAATATGAGGAAATCACATCAAGCTCATGTAATAATCAATGCCATCACCTCATTTCTTCTGCTTAGCCAACAAGGAATCAAGTACGAGAGAACATTGGTAGGGGACAAGGTGTCTTGTGGTAGATTGTCAGAGCAGGGTGCAAATGGCGCTGCAGTCTGCGCAAAGTACTATTGTACTATATTTTGTCTTCAAGTACCTCTAAGCCTTATCCATTTGATTCAAACAAAATTTCTTCTAAACACAACAAATATTCTCTCCAATGCGGCTATCCTTCCATGTTTGCCCTAGAAACCAACTAACTTCTCAATTATTCTTCCTTAGCTAAGTCAAGCTCCTTGCTTTAGTTTGTGCTCCCAGTTACTAACCACAACAATCTTTCTTCAGCTCGATAAAGTTAACCTTGAATTAAGCACAAACACATTAAAACAACAAAAGGGAGCACACCTATTCTGCTCCAAGTAAATTACTATAAAAACAACTAAAATGAAATAAAATAACACCTTAAAAATCAAATTAATTATTATAAGAAAAAGAGATTAATGTATGTATTAACTCACAAAATGTGGGTTAACATAGAGAAATGTATTGGCATCATCAAAAGGGGAGAGAAAGTGGATTTAGGTAGGTGTTATGCAGATATAACCATCAATTGGTTTCGACAAGAAAATCGATGAAAACTATCAAGCAACTTTTAAAGATGATAATTCCATAAGTCATACGATTTTTTGATTTGATATCAACTATCCAGTAATTCCCGATAATGGCATATAATTAAGAAGATATCTCAAGCCTTATCAGTCAAATATTTTAAAGTTTAAGATTGGTTAAGTTTTGAACACTACTAATAGTTGCGCTCTTTCTTTTATTTCAGTTTCATAATATAACCCAACCGAAAATCAAGCTAAACCCAAGATGTAAACATAAAGTAACTAAAATTTTTCACACCATATCTTCACTTATAAATTTATTCATTTATATAATCTTTGATTAAGCCATGCATAACTAATGTATATTTTTTTTATCTTTAAAAATGAATGGATATGAAACAAAGACATATCAGCATCAAAAAGCACGTTGAAAAGAAAGATGACACAAAAGGAACAATTTTAGAAGGGGACTAGACATATATATGTGAGAAGCAAAAGAAGAAATGAGATTTAGAAGATCCAAATCAAGAGTCAAAAGAAGTGGAAATTCACTTACCTTAGCATGTGAATGAGCATGCAATGCATGATAGGAATCGATAAGATCCAAAGACAGACAAGAATAAAACATCTTGTTCTTGCATTGGGTCCATTCAATTTCGTTTGTGTCTCTTCACCATTAGTCCCTTTAAATAATTCATAATATCTCTATGCGATTATAATGGAAAATTCCCCTTATAGATTCATCTACATGTTTATTTTATTGGTGCATCCTTTTCACCCACTTCAAATTTCATCACCTTGATGGTCTCTTAACCAAGTCATGATGCATGCTGGTTGGTAAGGGTTTTCATCACCGACGCACCATATTTGTCCTGTGTCTCTTCTACTAACCCTTGAGGACTTTTTGATTCACTCTGTCCTCTTTACCAAACTCGTTTTGGGCTTTTTAGTGGAAATGTCCCACCTTGTTTCATTTGGGTCCATTACTATTATTACATGGGATTTTTTTATTCTATCTAATGCACAAAAGAAAGACCCTTTACAATTCCTAAAATGTCTCTTTAAAACTGAAAATATATTTCCGGTTCGCATTATTTTTTATTAAAATTGATTGAAAATCGGAATTATATTTTCAATACGCGCCATCTTTATTAAAATTGATTGAAAACCGAAAGTATATTTGCGATTTTAAACCGACAATATATTTCCGGTTTTAATGTTACCAGTAACAGAAACATTTTAGACAGACAAATATATCATTTTTAGCTTTAATATATTTACGGTTGTTTCGCAATAAATACAAATAACTATACAATCGGAAGAAAGACATAAATATATAGTGCAAAAATGTAGTACCAAATACAAAAATGTAATTCATATACAGTAACAAAAAACTACAACCAAATAACAAAAAATTCAACAAAAACTACTAGGTATGGCGGACGATGAGTCGGCATGTCACCCTTAAGGCGTCTTGCCGATGCCTCCTGTAACAGAGCCTCACGAGCCTTTGTCATGATGGCATCCATAACATCTCTAGCATTGGATCCATCAAGAAACAAACCTCTGTCAATATCATCCCACGCAAGCTCCATGATACGATGACACCTGGGCAACAAGTCAGGCGCATGATCAGCCCTAGCCTGCTCCTCCTCTAGGATCTTCTGATGAGCTGGCTTCGGTGGGTTCCCTGGAGCATCCTGTATCATGTATGGATGTGACACCCGAAAGAATCAAATCATGTAACCGTACTCGTAGCTCGAGTCGTCTGGTGCTACGGTACTCCTGGCCTATTCAGGAACAAGATGATTCTTAAAACATCAAACAAATCATCCATATCCCTCCTTATCACCGTGAGTGGAGCAGATACAATAGGATCCCGTGAAATAGTCTGGGTGAACCCGAACTGACGCATCACCCGCTCTGGCATATAGGTAACCGTCTTGTGAATCCCGCAAGCCAACCAACTTGTAAATAGCGACACCTCGTCAAATGGTATCATCTCACGGTGGTCGACGTATGAAGAGAAGTGTATGTATTCATGCACCAACCGGTCAATGTACACCCAGAACAACTTTATCGCCTGGTTCCCTCGGAGCAGGTCATATGCGCAGGCATGCGACTCATCTTCAGTATAACTCGCTGCCAGTGACCAACCCGAGATGCGGAGGAAGTGTTGTAGGATCCATCCTTGAAATAAGAAAATTAAATAGTTAGTTTCCCGAATCAAAATAATTAACAAAGGCCACAAAGAAAAAGAAGTTATACCGTCATGAGTGGCATGTTGCCGGTTATCTACTTTGTATCCCACTTAATCCCTTCATCCAACTTCGTGTACAAGTATACGCAAGCAGGCAATCCCTCCAGTTTCACTGGTTGGTCATCTCAAAATCAGCAAAAAAAACATAGGTACATGATATTAGTGTAAGTGGCACTAGTGTCCACAAAAATCTGTGTGCCAACAAGATACAAAAAATATGCTCTCATAGAAAACCTCCTGTGAATGGTAACCTGCTCGGCATCACCACCAGCCTCTCGTGCACGATATATCTCATCCTCGAAAACTTGAGCCAAATAATTGTACCTGACGTGACTACCTCGGGTTTTATCAATCTCTCCTAGTGCACTCTCAGAGGTAACTCCCAACATCTCAACCAACAGATCCAATGCCTCTTCTTTACCGATCCTCTCATGATCCAAGAATATCCCTCTGATCGAAAGATGCAGCAGACACGCGATGTCGTCGAGTGTGATCGTCATTTCATCATGTGGTATGTGAAACGGCGACGTCCATGGTGCCACCTCTCAACGAAAGCGTTAATCATACCCTAGTTGACCACACTGTATCCACACTTTGCCAAATCTTTCAACCCTGTAAGCAGTAAAAGCTCATCAAACCATGGCTTAACAGGTGGTATCAGTCTACTGATCTTCCGCTCATGGTTAATGACCTTGAGCGTATCACGTTCCTGCATAAATATGTAGACGAATTTAATCAACAAACCAAATTTCAAAATTAATAAAAAAATTCATAATTTAAAACGTAATAGAAATCAAAATTTAAAATTCATATTTGTCCCTCTAAGATACGTCTAGCAACATGTCAAGGTAAAGAGAAAGAAGGGGTAAATCAGACGGTGCACCTCTAAAAGACTGAGGCGCCGCAGGCGTATACTGTGCACGCTCAGGTGCAGCCTTATGAGCACGCTCTGGTGGAGGCTGGGATGGGGGATGTGATGGATGAAGGATAGAAAAACACTTAGAAAGGGGGGGGATTGAATAAGTGTGACTTTAAAATCTTGGGCGATAAAAATAAATTGCACAATTATTTTTATCCTGGTTCGCTGTTAACGAAGCTACTCCAGTCCACCCCCGCAGAGATGATTTACCTCAACTGAGGATTTAATCCACTAATCGCACGGATTACAATGGTTTTCCACTTAGCCGCAACTAAGTCTTCCAGAGTCTTCTGATCACAACCTGATCACTCCAGGAACAACTGCTTAGTTCACTCCTAAGACTTTTTCTAGAGTCTACTGATCAACACGATCACTCTAGGCTTAGTTCACTCCTAAGACTTTCTGCTCAGCCAACTGCCAAGACTTCCTGCTCAGCCAACTGCTAAGACTTCCTAGAGTATACTGATCAACTGATCACTCTAGTTCCTTACAACTTAATGTAATCTATTCAAGAGTTTACAAATGCTTCTTAAAAGCGATAATCACAACTGTGATATTTCTCTTACAGTTTAAGCTTAATCTCACTAAAATATTACAACAGCAATGTAGTGAGCTTTGATGAAGATGAAGATTCTGAGTTTAGATTTGAACAGAGTTTCAGCAAGTTTGATATGAGTTGTTTTGGTGCAGAATCGTTAACCTTGCTTCTCATCAGAACTTCATATTTATAGGCGTTGAGAAGATGACCGTTGAATGCATTTAATGCTTTGCGTGTTCCGTACAGCTTTGCATTTAATGTTATACGCTTTTGTCAACTACCTCGAGCCTTGTTCACGCTGTGTCTACTGACGTAGCCTTTAGTAGCTTTAACGTTCCTTTTGTCAGTCAGCGTAGTCTGCCACGTGTACTTCCTTCTGATCTGATGTTTGTGAATATGACGTTTGAATATCATCAGAGTCAAACAGCTTGGTGCATAGCATCTTCTGATCTTCTGACCTTGAAGTGCTTCTGAGCGTGATACCATCTTCTGATCTTCAGTGCTTCTGATCTTATGTTCTTCTGATGCTTCCATAGACCCATGTTCTGATTCTGCTTCGACCATCTTCTGATGTCTTGCCAGACCATGTTCTGATGTTGCATGCTGAACCATTTGAGACACAACTTCTGAGCGCTGAATTATGCGTACTCTTTATATATTTCCTGAAAGGGAAATTGCATTGGATTAGAGTACCATATTATCTTAAGCAAAATTCATATTATTGTTATCATCAAAACTAAGATAATTGATAAGAACAAATCTTGTTCTAACAATCTCCCCCTTTTTGATGATGACAAAAACATATATAAATGATATGAATTTGCGATCAGAAAGAGTAGACGGCAAAAGACAAATTACACAGCTATAGCATAAGCATATGAATATGTCTCCCCCTGAGATAAATAATCTCCCCCTGAAATAAATACTCGAAGAACTTTGATAAAAGACTTCCCTGATTATTTCGGTAGAGACGATCATATAAGCTTCTGTCTTCAGAGAATTCATAGCTTCTGACTTCTGCTTCCATTGGACAGCTTCAGAACTTGAATTTCTGGATCTTTTAGAGCATTCACATCTTCTGATTTCTGCTTCCCTCGGATAGCTTCAGAACTTTGAATGTCTACCAACATCACTTCATGCTAGATTTGTATCAGAACATTGTTGAATGTACCAGAGCTTCATCAGAGCATCTCTACATCCTGAAATGTTACAGAACAAAAACTAAACGACAAAAGTCAGCATGAACGAGTTAGAACATAAAATGTATATTCAAATACATGATATGTATCAGAGCCAAATGTATCAGAGCATTTAGGCTAAAAACATGTATCAGAGCAAATAATGTATCAGAGCCATAACATTATGTGTATCAGATCAAATAGAATTTTGTCAGAACAGGATAGACAATGATATTCAAATTCTATTATCAGTGCTTCTGATTCATTCTTCTTTCTTGCTTCTGATCTCTGAAGCTTGATAGCACTCAGCTTGCTTCAGTTTCCATGGTTTTGCTTCTAGTGTTTGCTTTGAAGATTTTCTTCACTTCTCTGTACCTGCAAAACACTTAAACCATATAGAACTTGCAGTTCTTGTTAGTGAATGTGTGGGAGCCTTTACCCAGCAACTGATAGATTTAATCAAATCATTTATCATTTATCTTTCTCCCCCTTTTTGTCATAACATCAAAAAGAATATAAAAAAAACGATTCAGATGTATAAAACGACAAAAGAAAACATTTACTGGAATGTAAAACAAAGAAACTTTTTTTATTGATAATCAAAAGATATTACAAAAGGTTCCTATGTTTATCAAGATGAGAAACATTCCTAGCAAATACAAAACAAGCAGAAGCAGCAAGGAAAAGAAAACTACAAAGTAGAATTTCCAAAGAGGAAATGACTACAAAAATTAAAAAATACAACATTCGGTCAAGAAACTCAACATAGAAGTTGAGTATATCTTCCCACAACTCAAGAAAGTCTTCTGTCTTTGGATGAAAGTTGATAACAACATCAAAGAAGAGTCTGACTTGAGAGGTATTAGAAGAGCCATCCCGAGATGCACAGAGATTTGTCGCCTTTGAGTCATGGAGCTTCAACAGGCTTAAGATGAACGCTAGGTTTTGAGAGAAGAAATGAAAACCGAGAGAGAGAGAGAGAGAGAGAGAGAAAAAAAAAATTTTTAAGATGAAAAACAAAGAGATAGGAAACCAAAAACCATTTTGAAGAGTATTTAAAAGAAAATAAAGTGAAACGAATGATGAAAAGCATTTAATGTTACGTGACGTGAGGAGAGATAATAAAGACGAATGAGGTGACTAGCACAGTTACCTATGGTCGGCGTCCCTTCAACTGCACGCGCGCTTATCTATGAATAGTAACGACAGGTTTACCATCCCGAGATAAAACGTAACAGCTGTTTTGCTTTAAAAGAGGTTCTGAATCAACTTAGACAATGAAACGTTAGTAATAACCGAATCATAATTTCTAAAAGAATTCAATCAGAACTTCTGATTAAAAAAAATGTTCCACATTCATTTAAGAAGATACTCATACATGAGAACTTCTCATCTTCTCATTCTGGGCATAAATCCATACTGATGTTCTTCAGAATGAACTTAAACCTATCTTCAGCCAGGGGTTTTGTAAAGATATCAGCCCATTGATGGTCTGTATCCACAAAGTTTAAAGAAATAACACCCTTCTGAACATAGTCCCTTATGAAATGATGTTTTATCTCAATATGTTTAGCTTTTGAATGAAGAATGGGATTCTTAGATAAACATATAGCAGAAGTATTATCACAGAATATAGGAATGTTACTCTCATATATCTGATAGTCTTCCAACTGACTTTTCATCCAGAGCATCTGTGTACTACAACCAGCAGCAGCAACATATTCTGCTTCTGTTGTTGATAGAGCAATGGTTGCTTGCTTCTTGCTGTACCAGGAGATTAAGTGACTTCCAAGAAATTGGCAACTTCCTGAAGTACTTTTTCTTTCAATTCTGTCTCCAGCATAATCAGCATCGCAGAATCCTACTAAGTTGTATTCTTTAGATTTTCTGTAAACTAAGCCAACATTAGTAGTACCTTTCAGATACCTTAGAATTCTCTTAACAGCAGTTAAATGAGATTCTCTAGGATCTGATTGGAATCTAGCACACAAACAAACACTGAACAGAATGTCAGGTCTAGAAGCAGTCAAATATAGAAGAGATCCAATCATACCTCTGTATAACTTCTGATCTACCTTCTTACTTACCTCATCCTTACCTAGGATGCATGTTGGATGCATAGGAGTTTTGGCTTCTTTGCAGTCTAGAAGATTAAACTTCTTCAGAAGTTCCTTCACATACTTGGTTTGGTGAACGTACGTTCCTTCTGATGTTTGATTTATTTGTATTCCAAGGAAGTACTTGAGTTCTCCCATCATGCTCATTTCAAACTCAGCCTGCATAGACTTAGCAAACTCCTTTCCAAGTGTAGCATTAGATGTTCCAAAAATAATATCATCCACATATATTTGACAAATTAAAATATCCTTTTCAAAGGTTTTACAGAAGAGAGTAGTGTCCACTTTTCCTCTAGTGAAACCATTATCCAGAAGGAAAGAACTTAAGCGTTCATACCAAGCTCTGGGAGCCTGTTTCAATCCATACAATGATTTCTTTAGTTTAAAAACATGATTAGGAGACATAGAGTCTTCAAAACCAGGAGGTTGATGGACATAAACTTCTTCATCTATATAACCATTTAAGAAGGCACTCTTAACATCCATCTGATAGAGAGTTATGTTATGTTGAGTGGCAAAAGAAATTAATAGACGAATAGACTCTAACCTGGCCACTGGTGCAAAGGTTTCTGTGTAGTCAATCCCTTCTTGCTGACTATAACCCTGAGCCACCAGTCTGGCTTTGTTTCTTACCACTTCACCTTTCTCACTGAGCTTGTTTCTGAAGACCCATTTTGTACCGATTATGTTGAATCCATCTGGTCTAGGAACAAGATCCCAAACATCATTCCTTGTAAACTGATTTAGTTCTTCTTGCATAGCAATTATCCAGTCTGGATCTTCTAGAGCATGATCAACAGAAGTTGGCTCGATTAAAGATACAAGACCTAATTGACAGTCTGCATTGTTCTTAAGGAATGCTCTTGTTCTGATTGGATCATCCTTCTTTCCAAGAATGACATCTTCTGAATGACCAGAGATGAGTCTGGATGATCTTCTGACAGATGGTTCTTCAGATATGCTTAGATCTTCCAGAGAAGCTGATACTTGGTCTTCAGATTCTTTGCTTCTGAGAAGCTCTGCTTCTGATGCGTTGCTTCTTGGCTCAGCAACTTCTGATATGTCAATATCATAACCTGCAAAATTATCAGACTGCTTTGGTTTTTCAGAACCAAGCTTATCATCAAACCTGATATTGATTGATTCTTCTACAACCAATGTTTCAGTATTGTATACTCTGTAGCCTTTTGAGCGTTCAGAATATCCAAGAAGGAAACATTTTTGTGCTTTAGAATCAAACTTACCAAGATGATCTTTAGTGTTCAGAATAAAGCATACACATCCAAAAGGATGGAAATACGAAATGTTGGGCTTTCTATTCTTCCACAATTCATAGGGAGTCTTATTAAGAATAGGTCTGATAGAGATTCTATTCTGAATATAGCATGCAGTGTTTATTGCTTCTGCCCAGAAATGCTTAGCCATATTGGTTTCATTGATCATGGTTCTGGCCATTTCTTGCAGAGTCCTATTCTTTCGTTCTACAACCCCATTTTGCTGTGGAGTTCTAGGACAAGAGAAATCATGGGCAATACCATTTTCTTTGAAGAATTCTTCAAAGGATCTGTTCTCAAATTCACCACCATGATCACTTCTGACCTTTATGATTTTACACTCTTTTTCAGATTGAATCTGAATGCAGAAATCAAAGAACACTGAATGAGTCTCATCCTTGTGTTTTAAGAATTTTACCCAAGTCCAGCGGCTATAATCATCTACGATGACTAATCCATATTTCTTTCCTCTGACAGATGCTGTTTTGACTGGTCCAAACAGATCAATGTGCAAGAGTTCTAATGGCCTTGAGGTAGAAACAACATTCTTAGACTTGAATGCAGGTTTGGAGAACTTGCCCTTCTGACATGCTTCACAAAGAGCATCTGATTTGAATTTCAGATTAGGGAGTCCTCTGACAAGATTCAGTTTGTTAATCTGAGAGATCTTTCTCAAACTAGCATGACCTAATCTCCTGTGCCAGACCCACTGCTCTTCAGAAACAGACATAAGACAAGTCACCTTCTGACTCATAAGATCTTGCAGATCTGTCTTATAAATGTTGTTCTTCCTCTTGCCTGTAAATAGGATTGAGCCATCCTTCTGATTTACAGCCTTGCAAGACTTTTGATTGAAGATTATATCATAACCATTGTCACTTAATTGACTGATAGATAAGAGGTTATGAGTTAATCCTTCTACAAGAAGTACATTAGAAATGGAAGGAGAGTTACCAGACTTTATAGATCCAGAGCCAATTATCTTGCCCTTCTGATCTCCTCCGAACTTGACTTCTCCTCCAGACTTAAGCACCAGGTCTTGGAACATAGACCTTCTTCCTGTCATGTGCCGCGAGCATCCAGAGTCCAGGTACCATGACATGTTGTGCTTTGTCCTTCTTGCAGCCAAGGATATCTGCAATAGGAATAATCTTATCCTTAGGTACCCACATCTTTTTGGGTCCTTTCTTGTTAGATTTTCTCAAGTTCTGATTGAACTTGGATTTAACATTATAAGCAATAGGAGGAACAGCATGATAATTTTTAATATGAGTTTCATGATATTTCCTAGGTTGTGTCACATGCTTCTTAGTGTGTGTAATGTGAAAACTTTGTGCATGTGAAGTGTGCCTAATATCATGTGAGTGGCCATACTTGAACTGATCATACAATGGCTTGTATGCAATTTTCATTTCATCAACAGGTTCAAGTTTGTATGGGGTTTCACCCTCAAAACCAATGCCGACTCTTTTGTTTCCAGACACAGCATATATCATAGAAGCTAGCTGACTTCTGCCAATACTTCTAGATAAAAACTTCCTGAAACTTAAATCATATTCTTTCAGAATATGGTTTAGACTGGGAGTGGAGTTTTCTGAATCAGAAGGAGATCCAACATCATTGGATAATTTTAAAAGTTTTTCTTTTAATTCAGAATTCTCCAACTCAAGCTTTTTTGTTTCAAATTCAAATTGCTTTTTCAGCTTTTTGTATTTGAGACTAATCTAAGACTTGAGTTCCAGAAGTTCAGTTAGACCGGAAACTAACTCATCTCTAGTAAGTTCAGAAAATACCTCTTCAGAATCTGATTCTGATGTAGATTCTGATCCGTCATCTTCTGTCGCCATCAGCGCACAGTTGGCCTGCTCATCTTCTGAATCATCTTCTGACTCATCCCATGTTGCCATAAGACCTTTCTTCTTATGAAACTTTTTCTTGGGACTTTCCTTCTGAAGATTTGGACATTCATTCTTGTAGTGTCCAGGCTCATTGCATTCATAGCACATGACCTTCTTCTTGTCAAATCTCCTTTCATCAGAAGATTCTCCACGTTCAAATTTCCTTGAACTTCTGAAGCCTCTGAACTTCCTTTGCTTGGTCTTCCAGAGTTGATTTAGCCTTCTGGAAATCATGGACAGTTCATCTTCTTCTTCAGATTCTGATTCTTCAGGATCTTCTTCTCTGGCCTGAAAAGCGTTAGTGCATTTCTTGATATTTGATTTTAATGCAATAGACTTACCTTTCTTTTGAGGCTCATTTGCGTCCAGCTCTATTTCATGACTTCTCAAGGCGCTGATAAGCTCTTCCAGAGAAACTTCATTCAGATTCTTTGCAATCTTGAATGCAGTCACCATAGGACCCCATCTTCTGGGTAAGCTTCTGATGATCTTCTTCACATGATCAGCCTTGGTGTATCCTTTGTCAAGAACTCTCAATCCAGCAGTAAGAGTTTGAAATCTCGAAAACATCTTTTCAATGTCTTCATCATCCTCCATCTTGAAGGCTTCATACTTTTGGATTAAGGCTAGAGCTTTGGTCTCCTTGACTTGAGCATTTCCTTCATGAGTCATTTTCAAGGACTCATATATGTCATAGGCCGTTTCCCTGTTAGATATCTTCTCATACTCAGCATGAGAGATAGCATTCAGCAAAACAGTTCTACATTTATGATGATTCCTGAAAAGCTTCTTTTGATCATCATTCATTTCTTGCCTTGACAGCTTCACGCCTCTGGCATTTACTGGATGTTTGTAACCATCCATCAGAAGATCCCATAGATCACCATCTAGACCCAGAAAGTAACTTTCCAGTTTATCTTTCCAGTATTCAAAGTTTTCACCATCAAATACCGGCGGTCTAGTATAACCATTGTTACCGTTGTATTGCTCAGCAGAGCCAGATGTAGATGCAGGTGTAGGTGTAGTCCTTTCACTTTCATCAACCATCTTTTAAATGAAGCGTTTTTCTCTTCCTGAATCTTTTCTAAACACGGTTAAGTGCTTGCACCTTAGAACCGGCGCTCTGATGCCAATTGAAGGATAGAAAAACACTTAGAAAGGGGGGGGATTGAATAAGTGTGACTTTAAAATCTTGGGCGATAAAAATAAATTGCACAATTATTTTTATCCTGGTTCGCTGTTAACGAAGCTACTCCAGTCCACCCCCGCAGAGATGATTTACCTCAACTGAGGATTTAATCCACTAATCGCACGGATTACAATGGTTTTCCACTTAGCCGCAACTAAGTCTTCCAGAGTCTTCTGATCACAACCTGATCACTCCAGGAACAACTGCTTAGTTCACTCCTAAGACTTTTTCTAGAGTCTACTGATCAACACGATCACTCTAGGCTTAGTTCACTCCTAAGACTTTCTGCTCAGCCAACTGCCAAGACTTCCTGCTCAGCCAACTGCTAAGACTTCCTAGAGTATACTGATCAACTGATCACTCTAGTTCCTTACAACT
The DNA here is from genome assembly GCF_029867415.1 of Vicia villosa. Lineage (NCBI taxonomy): Eukaryota > Viridiplantae > Streptophyta > Magnoliopsida > Fabales > Fabaceae > Vicia > Vicia villosa. The sequence continues at coordinate 428,061 of NW_026705165.1, read as the reverse complement.
TAATGTAATTTATTCAAGAGTTTACAAATGCTTCTTAAAAGCGATAATCACAACTGTGATATTTCTCTTACAGTTTAAGCTTAATCTCACTAAAATATTACAACAGCAATGTAGTGAGCTTTGATGAAGATGAAGATTCTGAGTTTAGATTTGAACAGAGTTTCAGCAAGTTTGATATGAGTTGTTTTGGTGCAGAATCGTTAACCTTGCTTCTCATCAGAACTTCATATTTATAGGCGTTGAGAAGATGACCGTTGAATGCATTTAATGCTTTGCGTGTTCCGTACAGCTTTGCATTTAATGTTATACGCTTTTGTCAACTACCTCGAGCCTTGTTCACGCTGTGTCTACTGACGTAGCCTTTAGTAGCTTTAACGTTCCTTTTGTCAGTCAGCGTAGTCTGCCACGTGTACTTCCTTCTGATCTGATGTTTGTGAATATGACGTTTGAATATCATCAGAGTCAAACAGCTTGGTGCATAGCATCTTCTGATCTTCTGACCTTGAAGTGCTTCTGAGCGTGATACCATCTTCTGATCTTCAGTGCTTCTGATCTTATGTTCTTCTGATGCTTCCATAGACCCATGTTCTGATTCTGCTTCGACCATCTTCTGATGTCTTGCCAGACCATGTTCTGATGTTGCATGCTGAACCATTTGAGACACAACTTCTGAGCGCTGAATTATGCGTACTCTTTATATATTTCCTGAAAGGGAAATTGCATTGGATTAGAGTACCATATTATCTTAAGCAAAATTCATATTATTGTTATCATCAAAACTAAGATAATTGATAAGAACAAATCTTGTTCTAACAATGGAGGTCGGGGATGGGGGATGTGATGGAGCTGTGACAAGGCTATGACTGGGCCTCAGGTATCTTATCATCACCAATCTAAAAGACAACAACTACGATCTAGAAAAATATATTTAAAAACAAAAGAAAAAATGAAAAATGGTGAAACAAAAATCAAAACTCATAAAAATAAAATGACTTAAATCTTAAAATTAGACATATCACATCTATTACACTCAAAATTCAACTTAATAAAAGAGAGAATATTATCATATCAAGTATACCAACGAGAGATAATACCTAAAGAGGTGAGACTATCAGCCCAACCATTGTCTACTTTCTCATAATGGAAAATTGGAGAATCTCTTATCCCACCCTTTAGGATTCTTAGGCACCATGTGTGCTTCCAAAATTATCCCTCTGCTTTTGGAGATGTATCTCCGGACGCACCATTTTTTTATTCAGCGCCAAAATATTCCGTAAATGCATCTACAAAATATGTCCATATGTATATTTATGGAAGAAACACACTAACAGAAAACCAGAAAATCAACATTGCAACGATAAAAACAACATTTATAAATTAAAATTGGTACTACATCAATAGAAAATTAAATATTACATTTCAATAGCCCGGTGGACGCTTGCACATCTCTAAGATTTGCTCGGCTGTTCTTCATATTGTCGCTACCCAACTCAAACGGGATTTTCTCTTCAAAATCGAAATACATTCGCCACATCGCCAAAACATCCTCTCGGTTCTTGAGCTCAAAGTTGCTGTTAATGACATTCCCTTCGTTGTCAACTTAAGATGAACGATACTCAAGCTTCACAACCTTTTGTTTGTCTCTGTAAGGTAGGCGTTAGTGGATTTTGTCATTGATATCGCTGAGCAAGGTGTAATCGTTGAGTTTGAATATTCGCGTGGGTGTCTTGCCGTTGTTGTAGAAGACACTTGCGACATACCAACGGATGTTGATATCATATTGAGACATTTTTGTGTTTGTGTGAAAGACAACATAAGAAACCCCAAGTTTATAGAATACCTAGGTGAATATGGATCACCTATTTTCTATCACAGAACTTTCTGTAGCTATATCCACGGAAAGAACCTAGATATTTTGGTTCCGTCGGTATATCTACGGAAAATACCAAGAGTCTGCAAATTAAAAACCTTCCATAGTTACATCTATGGAACTTTTACTGTTACACTTTTACAACAAAACAGAATAATAAGGAACCTTAGCATATTGAAATGTTAAAAATTGATTATATTGCAATGTTAAATAGTGACTATATTACACTTCCAAAATTCAAAGCAAGTGTCGTCGGCTAAATCTATTGGTGGTTACATCTTTGACTTTTCCGCATTCGATTCCTTTTCGATATTGTTCAATCTTTTGAATCTGTGCATCCTATCAACAAAAAATTTTGGCCACGTCTCGGTATTTGTGATAGAATGAGTCACCCATTCTGCCGACGTAGGTGGTAATGGGGCATCATGGTTTCAAGTAAACTTGTACAAAATGACTTGATTTTAAAAGCCATCCAATACACATGATGCGATCATTTGGATTCCTAGGTGGTGCGGTGCGGAGCGGGAAAAAGGTTTCCTAAAACCCATAGCGCGTCAAGTCAATGCACACCCTATCATTTGCACAAGCAATAAGATGCTCTATTTTCGGGAATCTCATCTATTTTGACACTGGTGCGTGACCACTCAACCAAGGAACAAGAGATTCGCAAACCGCTTCATATTTATCTTTCTCTCCATATAACCACGCGTAAGAGCCTTTATGTGTCTTCAACTCTTGTATAAGTTAATGACAGACAAGCACATGACTATCCTCTCCCTTACAGAGAAAATCTGAAGCGGTCTGGTAACCGCAATTACCGTCCCCCTCAACATTGACGATTCACTCAATGTATTTGTGCATAAAAACCGACATCTTGTCCATGAATGGAATTTTTAGTGGAGTTGGTGTCGGAGGTGGTTTTCTTATGCGAGCTCCTATCATGAAACTTTTTTGAAATTTAGGAGTCGGTGATTCGGAAAAAAAGTTTATCAACGTGCTCATAATAAGAAGGAGACTGTGTAGTCGAGTTGTCATTCAGTGTAGGATTCATTGATGACATAGAGTTTTTTAGGTTGATGAAGGTGTGTGTTGAAGAAGAAAAGAAACAATAAGGAGTGATCAAGTTGGTTCAAAGTATAGCAGAATGTTTCGTAGATATATCAAAGAAACGTTCTGACGCTAAGACGTTCCGTAGATATAGCTCCGCAAAAAAAAAAACAAATTTTGGCAAAAAAAAGTGCTTCCTAATATGTATCTCCGGAATCATGGGACATAAATGTAATTACGCCAGGTGCCTAAGAGTATCAATGGGTGGATTGAGATATTCTCAAAAATTGAATACAACTTTTTCATCTTGTTTTAATATTTCAAGGAGCAAGTTCAATATTGAACAAGGCATTCAAAATAAGTTTAGAATCATACTCCAACCAAAGAATATTCCAACCTCTTAGGGAATAAATCTCAATACTAGTATGGTCCTTAATAACTCATTGTTAGAAGAAAAGGTAGTAATCAAGAAAGAGACAAAACAAATATATTCATAGCAGGAATTGCTATGAATATGTACTTAACCCCTAGGTACATGGTTCGATTCCTGCGGGAGGCAAAAACAATATTTCCTGGGCAGCCGGTAAGCGGACCTAGGGGGATTATTGATTAAGCTGGTGACATGCTTGGTAGGCCGGAATCCCTGCGGGGTAAGCGGAAATCCAGGGTGTTACAACCCCAAGCGGGCCCATCCAAGATTGATTTGATCCAACCACAATGAGGTTTACTCCATACTATCTCCTTAATTACGGGGTAATTTCTAAATTGACTTGTCTCAACAAAACTATTACATATAGGAAAGTCAACAATGCATTTAAACATAGTTTCTTTTGAAAAAAATGACTTGTCCCAACAAGAATATTAAAAATAGAAAAGTCAACAATGCATTTAAACCTAGTTTCTTTTGAAAGGTTTCAGATAATGATGAGATTACTAAGTGTAAATCTCTTTTAAAAGAAACACTCAGATTGTGAAACCTCAACTCATTTTTCTCAAATGCCAAATCCATTTTTATGTAGCGTTCTTAAACAATTCCCCTCATTGTTACTATAGTGCATGCCTCTTAAAGACATTTTTAGGAGAAATCACCCTCCCACTTTCGTCACACTCGCGAATCAAAACCATAAAAAACGATTAGGTGAAGTATAAAAAGGACAGGAAAGAAAACATTTAAACTGGGTGGAGAAGAAAGAAGGGAAGCCTTAAGGAAAAAGGATTTTAGAACTTGTAAGCATGGAGAAAGAGAGAGTCAATTATGCTTCTGAAAAAATTAGTGGATTCTGGAATGAGAAAAACTACTATTTAAGCAAGACCTTGGGTACACGACGAAAGGTCTTTTAGATAAAAGGCTAAAAACCCTAGTAGTAGAGTGCAATGATGACAATAGGGGCGTTAGAAGTCCCAATAAAAAGTAATCATGAGATGTTAAGTCATTTTTCGAAACACATAAAAACAAGAGTCTAATGGGGACACGTATTTCCCTTGAATTAGCCGACCTGGGTTTTAAGCATTTCACCCCTAAGAGCCTCATGGGTGAAGATATGATCTTGGAGCCTTCGCGAAGGACATCACTGACTGAACAAAGCACTCCGAGCATAGTCGAGATATTCAAGAGGAAAGTTCTGAGGGAGAGAACAATGAGGTACAACGACTTCGATCTCGTGCCAAGCTATTTTTGGAGGGAATGAGGATTAGAGTATGTACCTCAGTGGCACCAAAGAGGTTTATGTTTCTTGAGAATATTGTGGAATTTTATGTTAAAAGATTAACAATATAGGACTTTGTGTCGAGGCCCATAGCTGAGGACTTTGTTATAAACTCCTTAGTGGTCTCGCTATTTGCACGCATATAACACCCCGGGGAGTCGCAAGGTTCAGATCCACAATTTGATTAGCAACAATGTTTGATTAGTCTGGATGACTTCATTCTTAAGCGCTTTGCCCCTCCAGATCTCATGCTTGAGAGTCTGTGTACATTCCAGAAAATTGTAATGATTGAAATTAGAGCATGGTCGAGTAACAAGGTCTAATTATTAGTCTGGATGACTTCGCCCCCTCTAGGCCTTATGCTTGGGTAACTGTGTACATCCAAAAAATTGGCGGTTAACCTCAAAGTTGGCATGTTGGGTCCTATGATTGAATTTTAAGCTAATATTTTGCAGGGACTTATATCATAACACTTAAAAAGGATCTACAAATTTTCATGACAATTTCAATAAGTCTCAATTTATTTTGATTTTTTTATCGAAACAAATAAATGTGTTTTTTTTCAAGTGACAAAATGGGAAATTTAACCCAGTTGATTGTTAAAAGGCTGACATACTTTAATTTTTTCACATTAATGTATCAAATGATAAGGATCTCTCCCACAAAAATTGATTTTTTTTTGGCATGAGGTGAATTAAGTAAGAATTTTTTTAAGTGCCCGCTTTTCCATGAAACGGAAACAATGCAACATTGAAATATGATTGAATTTTGAGCTAATCTTTTTTAAGGAATTAGATAATAACACATAGAAATAATATGCAAAGTTTCATAGCTTTTCAAATAAACCTCAATTTATTTTGATTTTTCGATCAAAACATGTGTTTTGATCAAAAAAATTAAAATAAATCGAGACTTACTTAGAATATAATAAAAATTTGCAGATACTTTATATATATGTTATGATATAAGTCACTGCAAAATAATAACTTAAAACTCAATCATATGTCAAAGTTTTCCTTGTTTACATTTTATAGAAAACTGGCTTGTAAAAAAAATCATATTTAATTTATCTCTAGTTAAAAATTAATTTTTTTAAGAGGGATCCATATAATGTGATAAATTTTCTTGTAAAATATCATGAAAAAAAATAAAGTTTAGATCACAAGAACAACGTGTTTGAATTAACTACAAATTAACTATGATTTTTGAGTTTTTGTATGATGCTCATGTTAGCGAAATTAAATTTACATAAATAATATAAAATGAGACACAAAATACCACATAACACCTATGTCAACATCTTTGTCACACTGATATTGCTACGTATCAGTGTCATATCAACTCTATTAAAAAATATTAACAAGAGCGTTTAAAAATATGGATGCAAAATTTTTAAAAGACCAAATTTTAGAGAAATTATAATTAAAAATGACTAAATATTTATGAGGATGAATAACATATTTAAAAAAAAACCAACAAATAACAACAAATCAAGAAAGCGAAAACACCCGCATCAAACACATGCTCTTTAATCCTTTAGTCTAAATCGATATTCTACTCTTTCATTTATATAAAGAAAAAACTCTACCTTGTTTAAGAATAGATGTATCATGTTATTCATGTATGGTATTGTTATATATTTTCTTCCCAACTAGTGTAACAATATTTTTCAATACCAACACCCATAACAAGACGGAAAGAGTAGTTAAAATTATTTCCGACAAAATCCAAAAGAAAGCATTTATATACTCCAAACCGAACCTTCTCTTTCATTTCCCTCACTTCTCAAACACAAACACTTTCTCTCTCCACCACCTTCTCTCTCTAAACACTCATTTCCCTTTCACTTATCATTGCAACTCCATACTTTCCGATGGGCTTCCCAGTAGGTTACGCCGAAGTACTCTTCCCAAACCTATTACTCCACACTCTAACCCTCCTCGGCCTCCTCCGCAACCTCGTCTTCCACCTCTTTCACTTCCTCGGCCTCTTCGAATTCCTCGAAACCGACGCCATCTGGCCCCACACCAACGCAGAAACCTCTCTCACGCATGAACCTACCAAACCCCCCTCCGTCTCAGCATCCCTAATCAGAGACCTCTTACCGGAGACAAAGTACGGCGACCTCGCCGGCATCGAAGAAGGCTGTTCCTGCGCGGTTTGTCTGTTGGAATTCTCTACGGAAGAAGAGATCCGGTGTTTGAGAAACTGTATACATATATTTCATCGAAACTGTGTGGACCGTTGGATTGATCTTGATCAGAAAAGTTGTCCTCTTTGTAGAAGAGCTTTTGTGCCTGATGAGATGATGGAGGATTATAATCAACGGCTTTGGGAGGCTTCTGGTGTTACTGAACTTTATAGTTATGCAGACTACACTTCTTCTTTTTAACTTTTTTTTTTGTTAGGTTTATTGAATTATGAAGATGAAAATATGAAATGTATATAAGTAATAAAAAAAAGAAAAGAAAAGAAAGAAAAAGCAAATTTTGCACGACCTCATAGTACAGTGTTACTTTTTTTTTTTTTTTTGATAATGATGTTGCTGTTGGATGATGTTCATCCATCCCCACCAGTAGTGTCTTGTCTATTACTAAATTATTTGTGCAGGTTATAATAATTTGCAGATCATTTGTTAATGGCAACAATAGCTAATCCATGGTTGGTTTAGATTTTAGTTTTGTACTTAAATATATAACTTTGATCCTTCTCTTCTTTATCTTTTATATATTAAATTTGGATTCCTTATAAAAAAAATCGGATTTTGGTCACTTGATTCATTCTTTTTTTTGTCTTCTTAAACTCCCATTTCAGGAATTTTTTTTTGCTGAAGTTTAAAATTGTCAATAGAGTGTTATCATTATTTATTTATTATTCATGTTTAATATATTTATATGCTAATTTCTATTAAAAAAATAGTTTAAAATAAAAATTGAAATTCTGTCACGTGCAATACACGGTTAAGAATGATGTTCCAACATCAACACAATATCAAGACAAATGTTATGACATTATCTGCTGACAAAAAACATTATTATCAAAATAGAAACTATACAGAATTAAATTGCAGAAGGTAAAAAAAATACAATTAATTATTAATCAAATTCGGTGCAACGTCACCTACTCTAGGGGCTACCAAGTCATGAAGGAAATCCACTATGACGATAATAATTCAAAGCCTAAACAATCTCAATTTACAACTTTTTGCCTAATCACTACCTCTAAATATGAGATTCCCCTCTCACTTCCTACCAATCACCTCAATAATAAAAACACTCACAAATCAGTGACAATAACAGAAGATGACACTTCCAATAAACAATACTTAGTTTTGCTTAAAAGTTTTAACTAAGAACAATACTCAACTCTGCTTAAAAGCTCGTGAGTGAGAACAATGAACAATACTCAAGTATTTCCTTAAAAGCTCACGAGTGAGAACAATAATCATCTGAATGCTTCCAAAATATATATGATGCATGAATGCTACACAAATAAATGCAATATTCGTCTTAACCTCTAACTCCAACACTCGTCACCGATTTCTCTCAAACCTAAGACTCAGCATTAATACTCAATGCCATAAAAGGCCACATCAATGGTTCCACTGAACCGAAATATCCCAGCATAAAACTCTATATTTTTCTTCTTCATGAGGCAATCATCACAAACTCAACATAATAGTTAAAAAATATATAATTACTCATCAATACTCATCTCATCATCAACATCAACATCTCTTCTCATAAGGTATTCGTCAATTCAATCAATCACAACAATTAAAAGTTCTTTCGTCATCATTAACTATCACATAACATTACACAATATGTAAAATGTTACATTTATATTCTCAAGTACACATTTAACCTCTTAGGACGTTACCATGAAGTACTCCTACGTGTCAGCTTTTCAAAGTTTCAAACCGCGCTTCAATCAGAATTGCAGGGACTCAAGTTATGGCAAAAACAGATGAACCACTAAATTGTCTCGGGGGACCAATCGATTGTTTTGAACATTCTGTCTAACATTTTTCACTCGAAACAGAAAACCAATCGATTGTAGTAGGGGACCAGTCGGCTGCGACATGGAATTTTCCCAAAAATCTCACTTCTAAAATCATCTTCTTCAACCTTTAACCATCTCAAACCATATTCAATTATATTTTAACATGCCCAAATATTTCACACCGTAAATTTAACATCACACATAACATTTAACACATCATACTACACATATTAATTATTTATTTAATCAATTAAACAATAAATTCATCATCAAATTCATCAAATCAAAACATATCAACATAAACACGTCATTCGGGATAAATTAGTTCCAAATTCAAAAGGATGGTCGAGAATTTCCCTTAGAAAATTGGGAGCTACTTTAGCAGCCAAACAATATCCATTCATTCCTATATTATATAATAGGAAAATGTTAGAATATTCAGTAGGATGGAAGTTAAGTCTTAGAAGCTATTTGAACAAGTTGATCGAATTAGTTATTATAGTTTTCTTTCAATGAATTATATTTTTGTTTAATTTACAAGACAAATGTTTTTAAGCACGAGTTATAGAACCTAGCCGCCTCTATTTTATTATTGAGTTATTACCATTTTACCCCCCTGCCATATAGGTCTTTTCTGGTTTTGCCCCTGTAAATTTTTTTTTTTGAAAAACAACCTTGTCATTTCAAAAAGCTAACTTTTTAGCCCCTAAAGTCAAAATTCGCAGGAAAATCTGCAGGTTTCCTGCGGATTTTCTTTCGGATTTTCCTGCGGATTTTGACCTTAGGGGCTAAAAAGTTAGCTTTTTGAAATGACAAGGTTGTTTTTCAAAAAATAAATTTTACAGGGGGCAAAACCAGAAAAGACCTATATGGCAGGGGATAAAATGGTATTAACCCTTTATTATTTAACTATCTCTTCATTCATCATCATTTATTAATTAAGAGCTTTTCGAGCACGAAGTATTCAATCAATGAATTGGCCGTCAATGTTGCATTTAAAAATAAAAAATATTAAAACATTTTGATTCTGATATTTTTATATATTTTTTATTTTATGCTATTAATTTAAATTCGTTTATAAATTAATTTATTTTAGATTTTAATAATGTTAGTTTTTTTATGTCTCTAATTTAATAAACTAATTTTTAATAATAACTATGCACACTAGAGCACGAAATCTTGCATCTAAAAATATTATAAAAATTCTGATTTCGTTAAAGCAGTTCAGTTGATAGTTATATAGATATATCAGATGAAAGAACACTAATTTGAACTTACGAACTCTATTTGTTCACCATGAAAATGATGAATTTAAGTTCTTGTAACTTTAAGTTGGATATCGAGACTTTAACGCAAATTCTTTTAAATTTATTTTATTTTAAAATATATAAAATAAAATATAATATGACATCTCATAGGTCAAGATCGTATCCTAGAAAGAAACTTTACAGTCTATCTTTTCAATATTGAAAATTTTCTCCATCAAACACAGGAGGTCTTAAATAACCATTGTTGTTTAATTCATTTGCCATAGTATGTTCCTTCTTGATCTTTTTCTGACACGGTTAAGTGTTTGCACCCAGAACGCTCTGATGCCAATTGAAGGTTATGAAAACACTTAGAAAGGGGGGGGGGGGTTGAATAAGTGGTTTCTTTTTGCAATATAAAAATGACACAGTATTTTTATCCTGGTTCTTTATAACTCAACTACTCGAGTCCACCCGCCAAGGTGATTTCGCCTCTCTCAGTCGAGGACTTAATCCACTAATCAAAAACTGATTACAACAATCCACGAAGGCAACAACCAACGTCTTCTTGAGAATCTTAACCACAACTTGGTTACTCAAGGAATACAAACTTTGACTTCTTGAGAATCCTAACCACAACTTGGTTACTCAAGGAATACAAACTTTGACTTCTTGAGAATCCTAACCACAACTTGGTTACTCAAGAAACAATTACAGACAGAATTTCTAACAAGTGATCTTAAGTGCTTCTTAATCTAAGCTGTATATACTAAGGCACCTTTTCGCTATTTCCACCCTTTTCTTCCATTGTATGCCAAGTACTTGCACTTCCGAGGACGAGCTAGAACAACCTATAGAAAAAATCGAGCATTTTCATTGTTTGAGATGCCGAATCGAACAATATCGCACCCAACTTACTCATATGGTTGCAATTGATAATCGTCCTCTTAAGGACTACGCCATCCTATCTCAAGACAAGCCACACTCGAGCATTATCCCCCTGCCATTGAGGTAAACAATTTTGAGTTGAAACCTTCTTTGTTGCAAATCGTGCAGCAGAACCAGTTCTCTGGTAACCCTATAAAGGACCCCAACCTGCACATGTATGTGTTTTTGCAGTACGCATACATGTTGAAAAGCGATGACATAAATCCAAAATCCATTCGACTACGACTCTTCCCATTTTTCCTGAGGGACAGAGCTTGATTGGTAAAATAGCAAGTGTACTATTTTGCCTCTGTAGTAATAATAGGGAAATTCCCCGAATGTCGATCTCAAGGACTGCACGTTAATATCGAGTTTCAATAGTGGTTCAATTAAACAAAAACTAATGTTGGGGTTGTGCTTGCAAATTGTGACTAAATAATAATTAAAATAAGCAGAAAAGTAAATTGGCTTTTTGACAAATATGAGTATTATGCTAGGGTAAAGTGTGTGATTGTTCCTGTAATAACCTTGGATTTAGATCTCCTCAACAAGTTCATAGTATTCAATTACCATCCCTTTAGGATATTTTCCCCTAATTCCTTAGCGGGAAAACCTTTGAACATTAATCCTAAATCCTAAGTCCTTAGAGAATTATGATGAAATCAAGCCTTTATGTTATCAAGAGTTAACCGGTAACTATAGGGTATCCCTAGTCCTAGGTGATATCTACTATAGTCTAATCGTACAAAAACCTTAACAACCGCTGTCCAGCTGGTTGTTAACCGTAAATCAATCTTGTTGGTCCGACAAAGAAAGCATAAAAACCTTGTACAACTAAATTAAATAAGAAAACAAATCTATTGATGAACTCAGGAATTCAAAATCATTAAAGAGTCAAATCAGGGACACCCCCTAGCATTAGGGTTTAATTACTCATATTGTTCAAAGAAAACAAATTATAAAATAGATACATTACAAGAATTAAGATGAAAGTTGATCTTCAATCGCTTCCGTTCATGAAGACCTTCTTCTCTCCCAAACCCTTGTTTTCTCCAATCTTCAATCGTGTCTTCTCTTCGCCCAAAAAGTCCCCTTTTTCATCATTAAAACTCTTCTATATAGTGCATACTCACTTAGGTTGGTTAGAAGTACCCAAAATGCCCCCACAGCTTAACCCATGGAAAAAATATGAAAAAATCATAAAATCGGCGTCACATGCTGACACGGGCCGTGTTACCTGACACGGGCACCCGTGTCAGACTTCTGTCATCTTAAAACTTATTTTTTTTCTCCCAGGCCTCCTGACACGGGTGCCCGTGTCAGGTAACATGGCCCGTGTCAGCCCATAACTTCATATTTTGGCTTTGAGTTCTTCATCAAAGTTGTAGCCCTTTTCGTTAGAGAAATTTTGCCACCAGAACCGCGTCAATCGGAGTTACGAAGCTCTCGTTATGATCAAAATACTACACACATGTCACGATGAGAAACATGCTGAAAATTTCCATATCTCACGCTTGCTTACACGGGCTGTGTCAGCCTTCTGACTTTCATCTCTGTTGCATTTTCTTAGCCACGCTTCATCCTAACACGGCCAGTTTCAGGTGACACAGGTGGTCGTGTCAGACCTCATGTAGCATGATTTTTCACTTCCTTCGAAACTACTCTTTTTGTACTTTTTCGCATTGATTTGTCTCGATTTATTCCTTTGAGCCTACAAACAGTAAAATACACAACCAAAGCATAAAATGTAGAAGAATAAAGTAAAACACTTAATAACATAACTTAAAAATACTTAAAAAACAAAGGTAAATATATGTGTGAAAACCACTGATCAACAGAGCCAAAGCTTAGCTGCAGTCCCTGCCATCAAAGTCCATCACTACATGGAATGAATTGAAGAAGGCATACTTAGCCCACTATTTCCCACCAAGTAAAACCAATATGCTATGGAGCCAAATAAATAGTTTCAGACAGAAATATGGTGAGTCTCTTTTTGGAGCTTAGGAGAGATATAAGGATATGATGAGGCTCTGCCCACATCACGGTCTAGAGCAGTGGTAGATTATCCACACCTTTTACAATAGTCTCATGTACAATACAAGACTGGCCATAGATGTTGTAGTTGGCCTACCAAATTGTTTAGTTGATAATTATAGAGAATATCTCAATCCACCCCTTGATACTCTTAGGAACCTATCGCAATTACATTAACGCCCACTGCTTCCTGAGTTACATATCAAGAAGCACCTTTTTTTGTTCAGAATTTGCTTTTTTTTGGAGCTACATCTACGGAAGTAGTTTAAAAAATTCAAATTAATTCAATTCAGGGAAACTTTCTTAGGTGTAACTCAAAATAGAATTTTCCATAGATGTACCTACAGAACCTTCTGCTATATTTTAAACCAATTATATTTGACTATAAAACTCCAATTTTTTTTGTGTAACAAAATATTACATCAAAATATAGTACATCAAAATAGTAGTATGTATACTCAATGTTATACAGTACATCAAAATAATACATAATATACATCATCCAAATAGTCATATGTCATATATATAATCAAAAGAAAGTACATCAATGTAATAAAAATACAAACATCAAAATAATCAGCACGGATGCTGGTGTGTGTGCCAGACAACGTCGACATCCTCTCCTCTGCCTCTACCGTCTCCTCTACGTCTATCACCTCCTCTGCCGGCTCCTCTGCCTCTACCGTCTACTATCCAACATGTCCTAGCGCGATGTCTGCGGCACACCAATGCCCCATGTGCCACCTCAATGCCTGACCGCCCTATCTCAACCATATGATGACAACGAGGCAACACATCCTGAGTATGGTCCAACTGAAACTAAGGGTGTTCATGGTTCATGAACTGCATTGAACCAAACCACAAAAATGGTTCAATTCAGTTTTTTAATAACCACATTAATAATAATTCAATTAACTAGTAAAGCAATTCTAATTCAGTTATAAATTGGTTTAAACCGGTTTAAAACCAATTTGTAATTATAAACTAGTTTTACATAAAGATTGTCTCAAAATCAAATTATTTTAAAGATTTGAAAAACTGATTTTATTGTATTTTCAAAAAAATTAATTTTGTTGTTTTCTTAAGAAAATTCGATTTTAGTGTATTTTCAAAAACCCGATTTTATTGTATTTTAAAAAAAAACCCGATTTTATTGTATTGTCAAAAAACTCGATCTTGCTGTATTTTCTAAAAAAAATCCCATTTTACTGTAATTTGAAAAAACCTGATTTTACTGTATTTTAAAAAACTAAATTTTAATGCATAAAAAAACGATTTTACTATATTTTCTAAAATTCTAATTTTACAGTATTTTTGGAAAAACTTGATTTTACTGTGTTTTGTTTTAAATATCGGATTTACTATATTTTCAAAATACTTGACTTTAATGTATTAAGAGAAATGATTTGACTGTATTTTCAGAAAAACCCGATTTTGATGTATTTTTTGGAAATACTCGATTTTACTGTATTAAGCAAAGTGATTTTACTATATTTTCATAAAAACCATATTTTACTGTATTTTTGGAAGACTTGAATTTACTGGATTTTTAAAAAACTTAATTTCGCATTATTTTGGAAAAACTCGATTTTAGAGTGTTTAGAAAAGTGATTTTACTGTATTTTCATAACAACCGAATTTTACTATATTTTAAAAAATCTCAATTTTATTGTATTTTGGGAATACTTGATTTTAATGGACTTTTAAAAAAAACTTAATTTTGCATTATTTTAGAAAAACCCTATTTTACTGTATTTTGAAAAACTTGATTTTACTGTAATATGGGAAAAAATTGATTTTACTGTATTTTAAAAAAAAACCTTATTTTACTGTAATTTCCACACAAAAAAAATCAAAATCGAATTTTTGCAAAATGTCAATAAAATCAAGCTTTATAAAAATATAGTTAAATCGAGATTTTTGAAAATACAGTAAAATCAGGTTTTTCAAAAAAAAACAATAAAATCGAGTTTTTTGAAAATTCAGTTAAATCGGGTTTTTAAAAAAACTAGTATAATAGAACCTTTTCAAAATATAATAAAATAAGCTTTTTGTAAAACACAGTAAAATTGATTTTTTTTAAAAATACAGTAAGATCGAGTTTTTTGACGATACAATAAAATCGGGTTTTTATTAAAAATAAAGTAAAATCGACTTTTTCGAAAATTACAGTAAAATCAGGTTTTTTAAAAATATAGTAAAATCTGGTTTTTTAAAAAAAAAACAGTTAAATCAGTTTTTTTAAATATAGTAAAATCTGATTTTTTCAAAAAAAAAAAGTAAAATCGAGTTTTCTTAAAAGAAAGTAAGTCAGATTTTTTTGAAAATACAGTAAGATCGAAATTTTTAAAAATACAGTAAAATTGGGTTTTTTTTTTGAAAATATAGTAAATTCGGGTTTTTTGAAAATACGGTAAAATCAACTTTTTTTTTAAAATCAAGTTTTATGAAAATATAGTAAAATCGAGTTTTTTGGAAAATACAGTAAAATCTTGTTTTTTAAAAATACAGTAAAATTGAGTTTTTCCAAAACTACAGTAAAATCTAGTGTTTTATGAAAAATATGAAATATTGATTACATTTCTGAAAACGTAAAAAAAAATTCTATACAAAACATTTATTTAAAAAATGAAAAATTAATTTATATGATTAAACCATTTTATAAAAGGAAACTGGTTTTGAACCGATTTTAAAATGAACTTGAATTGTTTAAATTAAATTTGTTGCTCCTTAATTTAATTTAATTTAATTCTCTCTTAGAAAAATGAGTGAAAGTCTATTTTAGTCTCTCACAAAAACTGCATAGGTCAGATTAGTCCCTGAGAAAAAAAAGTCCCTATTATAAATCCCTTACAAAATTTAACTGAGTCATGTTAGTCCCTCTACTAAAATTTTTTTCAAATCTGTTTTTTCTTACTTTTGAACTGTGTCTGAACCGCCAATGAAGACTCATTTTAATCCCTCACAAAAAAGAGAATCCAAATTAGTCCCTAAGAAAAAAGTCCCTATTTAATTCCTTACAAAATTTAACTGTGTCATGTTAGTCCCTCTTTTAATATTTTTTTCAATTTTTTCCTATTTTTAAACCGTGACTGGACTCCTATTTTACGACTGTTGATTTGAAATTATTTGTGAAGGGATTGTAGATAAATCATCGATACACGATGTTCTTTTTTTTTGTTGGGTTTATTATCAGGCTTATGGGTGGGTGACTACGGTTTTTCTTGTTATGTATTCTTGTGTATTAGGTGTTGTTCTTGTTTCAGTTATTAATGATATTTTAGGAAGGTTTAGTTCTGCTACTGGTCATACTTTTGTAAATAATACCTGTGGCAAAAATAATACACATGATATGTTGGAAGAAAATTGGTTTATACCATATTCCTTAGATTTTGATGATAACAAAATATTTAATGAACAATTAGGTATACTAGGTAACCCAACTTTTGGTAGAAACTCAGACTCTAAAAACCATGTGCAATGAAACTTAACCTCTGACTCGTACTCAATTCCTGAAAGCAGGTCTATCTTGTCAAGTTCAGTCATGGTTTAAAAATAGGAAAAAAAAACGTTTGCAAAAAATATTAAAGAGGGACTAACATGGCTCAGTTAAATTTTGTAAGGGATTAAATATGGATTTTTTTCTTAGGGACTAATTTGGACTCTCTCTTTTTGTGAGGGACTAAAATGGGTCTTCATTAGCAGTCCAGTCACGGCTTAAAAGTAAGCAAAAAACCGTTTTGAAAAAATATTAGTAGGGGGACTAACATGGCACGATTAAATTTTGTAAGGGATTTAATAGGGACTTTTTTTCTCAGGGAAGAAGTAGAAATTTAGTGTTATTTGTGGCTTGCATAACCATGACTTGTACGCAAAATTACAAGGTCATCCTAGTGTATGTCGGCTCAATCCGAAAGAGAAGACATGTATTAGTGACATGTCCTTGAATCTTGTCCAACTGAAAAATATACTTGCCACATCGAAATGGAAGGAACCCGACAACGTATCAAATATAAGGCAACTGTATAACATCCAGTACCGTAATAATAAGGCGATTAGGAGAGATAGAAGTGAGATGCAACAACTATGGAAGATGTTGGATGATAACAAATACGTGTCGCGGTACAGAACTTGCGATGATGGAGTTACGGTCTGAGATATTTTTTGGACTCATCCGGATTCGATAAAGTTGTTCAACACTTTCCCAACATTGCTCCTTCTTTATTCTACCTACAAGACCAACAAGTATCAACTTCCGTTATTTGATATTGTAGGTGTTACATCCATCGAGAAGACATACGCCGTTGGTTTTGCTTTTTTGGAGTGTGAAAAAGAGGATAATTTTAGGTGGGCATTAGAGGTGTGTCAGTCACTTTTGAAGGAACAAGTCAAGATGCCCAAGGCGATTGTTACGGACCACGATACTGCTTTGATGAATGCGATGGAAAAGGTATTTCCTTCTTCTAATGCATTACTTTGTCGATATCACATAACATGTAATGTGAGAAGTAAGGTTAAACCTGCGGTGGAGACGAAACAAGTAGAGACCGAAGGTGGAAAATTGGTGAAGCCCGGTGTGATTGTTGAACAAATAATGGATGCATGGACTCGTATTGCAAATTCTTCGAAAAATGAATTATACGCCGATTCTGTCTTTCAATTTCGGAAAGTGTGTGAAAAGTATCCGGATTTATTAAAATATGTTGAAAGCACCATTCTTGATAAGGTGAAGGATAAGTTTGTGTGTGTGTGGACTCATAATGTCCGACACCTTGAGAATACAACCACCAATAGAGTTGAATCGGCACATGCTAGTTTGAAAGATTTGTTGGCTAATAGCAAGGGTGACTTGTGTCGAGATTGGGACACCGTAAATCTCATGATCAAAAACCAACATAATAAGATACAAACCATATTTGGTTGGAGCATTACAGTGTTGGAACATCGATTTAGAACATTCTTTATTATCAATTGATCGGCAATGTGTCTCGGACCAGGTTAAACTATATTTTTCACGAGACTAAACGAGGTGAAACTGTCAGTTCCGATAGTGTAAAATATGGTTGCACTATTACTAGAATGTATGGTCTCCTGTGTGCATGTGTTATTGCTGAAAAAGCGTGACTAGGTGAGCCAATAAGAATGAACGAAGTTATCCCTCATTGGAAAATACTTAATTTTGATGATGATGATGATGATTGCGTCGAAGGAGAAAAATCGAATATCTCTATTACTTCCGAATTGGAAGCGATACAAGAGAGGCTTTCGAAGGCCGACGACAACATGAAAGTCCACATCAAAGAACATTAATTGAGGAAAATACGATAACCCAAAACAACCGACATGAAACCTCCATCTCAACCGGTTAAGACAAAGGGTGCTCCTAAGAAATTGAAGCCTACACTGAATGACAACTCGACTACACGGTCTCCTTCTTATTGTGATCATGTCAATAAAATTTTTCCCGACTCACCGACTCCTAAATCTCAAAAATCTCTAAAAAGTTCAAACAAAGGAGCTGCATAAGCAAAGCACCTCTGACATTTATTCCACTAAAAATTCCAATCATCGATGAGGTGCATATTCCATCGAAAATTCCATTCATCAAAGAGAAGTTGGTTTTTATGCACCCTTACATCGAGCGGATTGTAGATGTTGCGAGGGACGGTATTTGCGGTTACTGAGCCATCTCGGCGTTGCTTAGTAATGGAGAGGGTAGTCATACGGTTTTCTGTCATCAACTCATCCAAGAGTTGAAGATGCATAAAGAAGCATACATGCAGTGGTATGGAGAGAAAGATAAATTTGAAGCGGTTAACGAAGTTCTTGTGCCTTGGATAGGCCCTTACGCACCGATGTCAAAATGGATGAAATTCCCAAAAAATGAAACATCTTATTGCATGCGCCTATGATATGATGTGCATTGAATTGACGCGTTATGGTTTTTCAGAAACCTTTTTCCCACTCCGCACCGCACCTCTTACAAATTCAAATGCTCACATCATATGTTTTTTATGACTTTCAAAAGCGAATCACTTTGTGCAAGTTTACTTGAAACCGAGATGCCCCATACCACCTATGTCACTGGAATGGGCGCTTCATCATATCGAAGATGTCGAGATGTGGACGGATCTTTTTGTTGATAGAATGCACGAATTCGAAAGATTGAACAACATCGAGAAGGAAGCGAATAAGGAAAAGTCAAAATTGGAACCACCAATAGATTTAGGTGGCGACAGCTCTTTTGATGTATTTTCTAGTTTCAAAGTGTAATGTATGCACTCCATAACATTTTGATATAATCAATTTTTGTCAAATATTAGTCTATGTATTTATACGTTTATGTCTCTTTCTTCTTCCCTCTCTTCTTTCTCTTTTCCTTTATTTCTCTTATTTCTTCTTTTTCTATTGTCTTGTTTCTTTCTTCCTTTATTTTTCCTTTACTGGTAGATAGAAATGATAAAGGATGGAAATGGTTGGAATATATATGGTGGAGGGTAGAAAAAAGAGAAATAAATGAGTGGTTGAAAGACAAAGTTGGTAAGAAAATATCTCTAATGATATTTTCTTTAAGATTATTTCTTACTACTAGGAGCAGTTGACCAATTATTAATGTTATCAAAATGTTCCTTCTTGTACTAATTAATAAAGAACAGTCTCTTTTAATAAGAATTGATCTCTTATGAGTCCCCTGATTATTCTATTTTTTCCAATAAACAACATTTATAACACTTAAGAGTATACGGGATATTTCAGTTATCCCCCCTTGATCTTTCTTATGTTTTAAAGGCTCATTCATGGTAAATTACCAACGAATGAACATCTTTGGTATGCATATGCTCTCCATGTGCAGTCTTTGTAAAAATAATATTGAATGCTTAAGTCACCTTTTCATTGATTATAACTATGCCAAATATCTTTATACTTGGCTTATCAATCTCATAAGCACTCCTATGATTGAACCTCTAGTTGACTGTTGGTCTATGTTGCATGCTCAACCTTCAAACCGCTCCAACTTAATTATGCATGCAGGGAGTTCTAATGTTATATGTGGTATTTTGAGGGTCAGAAATGAAGTTAGATTCAATGGTATTTTTTTGTTGGATCTTCTAGCTAGGGGTGTGCATGGTTGGTTATTTTCAAAAACCAAACCATAACCATTTTAAAACCATTTAAATGGTTTGGATTTATAATCATAACCACATTTTAATCAAAACTGGTTATAAAACCGGTTATAAATTTGGTTATAATTATATAACCGGTTTTTTAAAAAAATCCAGTTTTAAAAATGATTTTTTCCGAATTTTTTTTTTCAAAAAAAAATTGATATTTTGAGAATTAAAATATTTGGATTTGGATAATAACCGGATTATAACCGAATCTAAAATAATTTAACCGGTTAATAACCATTTAATTATATCCGGATTATATGAATGGATAACCAAACCATTAATAACTAAACCGGTTAATAACCATTCAATTATATCCGGATATTTAAAAGTGGTTTAGGTTTGGTTATGGATTTGGACATCAAAACCGGATATTTTGCACACCCCTACTTCTAGCTTGGAAGCTTATGGTGGCTTGTTTCAAAACAACAATGGTATACACATTGGTAGCTTTGATTGTTTACATTGGTCTTGGTAAATTTTCCTTTGTTGATATTGTGGGGGTCATTTTTGTCATGGAGCATGTTATTATCTTTTATTGGCCTTGTTTTTGGTTGGAAACAAATTCTATGCTTGTAATACACTCTTTTTTTATATTTTCTTTGGTTCCTTGAAATATAAGAGTAGGTGGAACAATTGTCTTATCAACTCAATTTCTTTTTTGGCTACTCAGATTATAGGTAAGATAATTAATGTGCAAATATGTTAGCTTGTTTAGTCCTAACATCTAAGAATTATAATTGGAGAATCACATTCATTATAATCAGGGGCGGAGCCAACACCCGGCTAGGTCGGGCAGCTGCCCAGGCTCTTCCCTATCTCTTTCTCAAATTTTCTCTGTTTCTTTTCGTAACCATCTTTGATAAAACGCTTCAACGGTATTTCTTGATTCTTTTTCTTCAATTCTTTTACTTCATTGTTGTGCTGCTGGTATTGTTGTGATGATCATTTGTGGTGTGTGAATTGGCAAAGAATTGTAGTCGACTCGCTGTTGCTACCGTTTTACAACTCGCACGTCACATATTCGACAAAATGTTTCAACCGGTTTCTTTCCTCTTTTTGTGAGTTTAGTTGGAAGCTGTGATGTAATAAGTGGTAGTGCGAATGAATTTTTTGTTGATATGTTAGCAGGTCCTTTCCAATATGATACAAATTCCCTTCGCAGTAATCCAGATTCCCTTGCCAAAGTGATGACAATACTATTTGCAGTGACGCAGAGAAAAAATTTCTGATTCATCATTTTCTCCTATTCATTCTGTTATAGAAATTATGATGCCACACTCAATATGAACATATCAATTGTCAAGTTACAATACTCTTTATTTTATATATCATTTATTTATTTATTTTAATTTTTGAATCTCATTTGTTGTCTTTTTTTCTCAGTATTATATAAGGTGAGAGATTCCATACCTTCAAAAAGCTATGAGAGTTTCATGTGATTGTTTATTCAACTACTACTATCTGATGCTATGTAAATCATTTAATTGTCAAGCATTGATGAACAACTTTAATTGTCACGAGATAGAATTTGTGTTAGAGATATATAGATATGCTCATTAGTAGAAGTTGAATATACTTGTTGAAATATCTAGCTAGAACTTGGATATACATTGAAAATAGAATGAATTTTACGGAAAAACAAATCATGTAAAGAAAATATGACTATGATATAATTTGTTTCAAGAGAAATCGCATTTAAAATTAGTTCAAACAAAAAATATTATGAAGTACCCAGACTACATAATTTTTCTGACTCCGCCACTGATTATAATATACCAATTTCAAATATTGTCAATCCTTAAGGTTTTGGTCTACGCCTTCTCATTTTTACATTTACCTTCATTAATATATTAATATCTTTTCTTGGGATTATCATCTTGCCACAATATATATATATATATATATATATATATATATATATATGATCGTACCTGATCAGAAGAATCGTCGTAGGCTGCTCGGACTGGATCTTCTAGGAAGGAAAAGGGGGGGTGTACCTGCAAGGTACTCCAATGCCAAAGTAAGTTGACGAGCAAAGGAGCGCAAGTACTAGCTAAGAGTGAGTAAGAATTGAATACCTGACCCTCTAGTTAAAGAGGGTATTTATAGCCCCCAGCGCTGGGCCATGATCTCGCTATTGGGTTGGATTCCCAAGCCCAACTAGGAGACTGCCAGGTTTCCTGAGCGGAAATATCGGAGGTGCGTGCATGCCCTCTGTCCTGGTTAACCGCTCCGAAGTTCCAGGGAGACGCGGTCTTTCAGGAGCCACGTGGAATCCGAGTTGTTCGGAGGGTTGAATATGAAGGAACCCTGCGCGGAGCAGAGTCCTCGGCAACGAAGGTGTTTGCGGGGTCGTCAGTGCCGAGCATGTCGGGTGCCATATGCTCCGGGGATATAGGGCAGCCGAGCATGCCTAAGGTGGGCATCCTAGGTGTGTAGGAGGGTCGTAGAGGAACGTGGGCCTCTGAGGTTAATTGGGCCGAAAATCATATTGGGCCTAACCTTGGCCCAGTCCAGAACAGGAGCCCCCCAAGTCGGAGTTTTCTGGTCAAGAAGCTGTGACTTTACCTTATGTG
The DNA here is from genome assembly GCF_029867415.1 of Vicia villosa. Classification (NCBI taxonomy): domain Eukaryota; kingdom Viridiplantae; phylum Streptophyta; class Magnoliopsida; order Fabales; family Fabaceae; genus Vicia; species Vicia villosa. The sequence goes on along the minus strand of NW_026705165.1, from coordinate 405,480 downwards.
CGGCGTCCGGGGACCCTCGGGAGATGCTCGATGAGATATATTTCCTCGTCAAGCAGATGTGCTCGGAGGAACAGCCGGTGGAGGGGCGAAACGTCGCGCGTGGGCGACACGCGCTGACGTGGCATAGGTAATAATGGCCTAGGGTCTAGGAGGCGGCGCTTGTCAGGAGAGGCGACGCTTCGCCTTCCGAGCCCTTTCCCTATAAAAGGGGGCGAATCCTCTCATTTGGAAGTTTCCCTCTCTCTGTTTACCTGCTCGGCATCAGACAGGCGTTCCTCGGAAGATACTCTTCCAGATTGTTCAACATACCGTTCGTCTACCGAGAAGCTCATCCGGTTATCATCATCATGTCTTCACGTAAGTCCGCTTCCCTCTTCGTTGCTTTATTCTTTTCCTTAGGGTTTGTGCGCTTTATTTTCGCGGTCGTCGTCGTAAACGTAGGCCGGGTCCAACGAGTGGTTGTTGTTTCCTCCTCGGGTTATCCAGGCGATGCCCGGGGGTTAGCGTGGGTCGGAGGACCAGATGATGTGGCGTTGGATCGTCGTGCCTGTTCGGATACGATTTTTCGTTGTCGTGTCACGTCATTTTTGCGAGTCCCCGGCTAACGGGCGTCTTTCCTCCTTGCATCCAGAGCCATCTTCAGGACTGGGTCCTCCTTCTCCGGCATGGGCGTGTTGAGTACGGCCCGGGTGCGCAGAGCAGGTGTGCGCTTTAAGCGAGCGCGAGACCGCGGTTGTGGCCAAGCGTTCGCGGCGTGAACGATCCCATCGCGAGCTGGGGTTCTGCCATGCAGGTACTTCCACGGAGGGTCTAGGTGTAGAGTCCGCTGAGGGGTCGGTCCGTCCATCTGACGAGGGGGATCGACAGTTGCTGTCGTGGAATACTCACGTCCGTACCGACGACATGGATCAGTGCCCGTCCGTTACCTGAGTTTGGGCCAGGGGCCGGGCGTTTTAGTTTATGTTTAACTGTAATAACGTCTGAGTTTTTCAGCGTTCCAGGGTCGAGCAAGTTTTTCGCCGAGAAGATTCTCGAGGTAGTAGGCGCCATTCTCGGTTTTGTCATAAACTCGGTATGGGCCTTCCCAGTTTGGGGCTAGTTTGCCCTCGCGCGAGTCTTTCATGTTTCTGCGGAGCACTAGGGCGCCGATTTCAAATTCGCGCTTTATAACTTTGGCGTTATGGCGAAGAGCTATTTGCTGTTTTAGTTTAGCTTCTCGGAGGGAGGATCCTGCTCGGATCTCCTCTACCATATCGAGCTCTTCCCTCATGGCCTCGTCGTTAAGTTCTTCCTCGAGGGGGGATTCGGTGCGCCGAGAAGGTTCTCGGATTTCCACGGGGATTACGGCTTCGGTGTCGTAGGTTAATCTGAAAGGAGTCTCGCCTGTGCTCGAATGGGGCGTCGTTCTATACGCCCAAAGTACACTATGTAGTTCTTCGACCCAGGCTTTTTTAGCTTCGCCGAGCCTCCTTTTCAGTCCTCGGAGGATGACTCGGTTGGCTGCCTCCGCCTGCCCGTTCGTGAGGTGAAGTGCTGTTTTGTGCCGAGTTTGCCCACGAATTCTTGGAACTTCCTGTCAGTGAATTGGGTGCCGTTGTCGGTGATTATAGCCTGTGGTACCCCGAACCGAGCGAGTATGTTTCGTTTGTAGAAGCGTAGCACGTTTTGAGACGTGATCTTGGCGAGAGGTTCGGCCTCTATCCATTTCGTGAAGTAATCCACGGCGACCACCAGGTACTTATTCTGGTACGATCCGACCGGGAAAGGGCCGAGGAGGTCCATTCCCCTGGTGGAGAAAGGCCAAGGAGAGGAAAGGGATTTAAGCTCGTTGGGGGGAGCTAGGTGCATGTCGGCATGCCGCTGACATCTGTCGCATTTCTGAACATGCTCTTTGGCGTCCTGCTGCATAGTCGGCCAATAATAGCCGGCTCTGAGGGCTTTCCTCGCCAGCGACCGGCCGCCGAGATGCTGGCCGTTGATCCTTTCGTGAAGCTCTTGCAGTACTTCCAGTGCCTGTGAGCCGTCGATGCATTTAAGGAGGGGAACGGAGAAGCCCCGTCGATAGAGTTTATTTTCGATGACTGTGTACGAGCAGGCTCTCCTTTTGATGGTTGAGGCTTCCTTCGCGTCATCGGGGAGCTCGCCGTTCATGAGGTATTTGTACATCGGGGTCATCCAACAATGGTCGTCTCCGATGGCAAACACTTGTATGGCTTGCGAGTTTCTGCCTACGCTTGAATCGGACAAGATTTCTTGTATCACCGACTTGTTCCCTCCCTTCTTTCTCGTGCTCGCAAGCTTGGATAAGAGGTCGGCCCGCGAGTTGTGTTCCCGAGGGATGTGTGCGACGTCTGCCTTTGTGAATCCTTTCATTTTTTCTTTGACGAGCGATAGATATTCGGCTAGTGTGTCGTTTTTGGCCTGGTAATCGCCGCTAACTTGGGACGCGACCAGTTGAGAGTCGGTATAGATCATGACTTCCCGAGCGCCCACGTCCTCGGCGAGGCGTAGGCCCGCTAGGAGGGCTTCGTACTTGGCCTGGTTGTTTGATGTGGTGAAGGATAGGACTAAGGATACTTCGATGACGAGCCCCTCGTCGTTCTCCAAGATGATACCGGCTCCGCTGCCCGCGTGGCTTGAGGCGCCATCAACATAGATGGTCCACTTATTCTCGGTGGGTGTTGGGGAGTTGGAGATCGTCGTCATCTCGGCCACGAAGTCGGCGAGTGCTTGGGCTTTTAACGCTTTCCTGCCCTCGTATTGTATGTCGAACTCGGACAGTTCGAGGGACCATCTCAGCATTCTCCCGGCCATGTCTGGTCGGCTGAGAAGTTGCTTGATCGGTTGGTCTGTCCGGACGATGATAGTGTGGGCGAGGAAGTAGTACCTCAGTCTTCTGGCGACCGTTATTAGGGCCAGCGCGATTTTTTCTATCTGTTGATAGCGGACCTCGGGCCCTTGTAGGGCTTTGCTAGTGAAGTACACTGGCTTCTGCCCGTGTTCCGTTTCTCGGATCAGGGCCGCGCTGGCCGCCTCGCCTGAAACGGCCAAGTAGAGATAGAGAACCTCGTTGCTGTCTGGTCGGGATAGCACCGGGGGTTTGGAGAGCACTTGTTTGAGGTGGGATAACGCTTGTTCGCATTCCTCGGACCACTCGAAAGCTGCTTCTTTCCGAAGAAGCTTAAAGAATGGGAGTGCATGCTGGGCGGATTTCGCGACGAAGCGGGATAATGCCGTGAGCATTCCGTTTAGTACTTGGATGGATTTTTTATTGGTGGGGGTAGGGAGGTCTGAGAATGCTCGGCACTTATCAGGGTTGGCTTCTATTCCTCGTTCTGTTAAGTAGAAGCCGAGGAATTTGCCTGCCCGTACTCCGAAGGTACACTTCTCCGGATTGAAGCGCATCCTGCAGGACCTGGCCTGCTCGAAGACCCGCTCGAGATGTAGCGTGTGGTCGGAGTCTTCTCGAGATTTGACGATCATGTCATCCATATACACCTCGAGCGTGTCGCCGATTTCTCCTCGGAAGACCTTGTTCATCATCCGCTGATAAGTTGCCCCGGCGTTTTTGAGTCCGAAGGGCATTACGTTGTAGTAATAATTGCCCGATTCGGTCATGAAAGCCGTGCATTGCTTGTCGCATTTCGCCATGGGAATCTGGTTGTAACCAGAATAAGCGTCCATGAAAGACAACAGTTTATAGCCGGCCGAGTTGTCGACCAGTCTATCAATATTAGGTAAAGGGTAGGCGTCTTTTGGACATGCCCGGTTAACATCAGTATAATCAACACACATTCTCCATTTTCCATTAGATTTTTTAACAAGTACAACGTTTGAGATCCAAGTTGAATACTTGGCCTCGGAAATAAAATTTGCCTCTAGGAGGTCTTTTACAGCTTTCTCGGCAGCCTCCGCTTTCTCGGGAGACTGCCGACGCCTACGTTGTACTACGGCCTTGGCGGTTGGATTGATGGAGAGGTGGTGGCAGGCGACCTCGGGGTCGAGTCCGGGCATCTCTGCGGCGCTCCAGGCGAACAGGTCGGCATTGGCTCGAAGGCAGGCTACTAGTTGCTTCCTCGGCAGGTCAGGGATGCCTTTGCCGATCTTCACTGCTCTGTCGGGGTTGTCTCCCAGGGGGATCAGCTCGAAATCTCCGTCGGGGACAGGCCGGACGGGATGAGGGGCCTTTGATTGTGTCTCTTCCCCGGTCTTCAGTTCTTCTTGTGTAAACCTTGCATCGAGGTCGACCGAGCTGACGTTGGCCGTTGGAACCTGATCTTCCCGAGGATGCTTGTCTTCGGCTCTTGGTTTTTTGTTGGAGTTGGTCGGAGGGGCGATCAGCTCTAGTCCTTTGACGGAGGCATCGAAGATCCTCCTCGCAGCTTCAATGTCGGCGTTGATGGTGGCCACTTTCCCTGTCCTCGTGTAGAACTTCATCTTCAGATGGACCGTGGAGGGCACGGCGGTTAGCTCGGCCAGTGTTGGGCGTCCGATGATGCAGTTGTACAATGTTTTGCAGTCGATCACCAAAAACCTGGTTTTGACTTGTCTGGACGCTTCCCCTTCCCCGAAGGTGACAATCAGCTCGACGTAGCCCCATGGTTTGGTGGTGGCTCCGTTAAAACCCTGGAGGTCGGAACCCACATAGGGAGTGAGGTGCGAGTCGTCCAGCTGAAGTGTTCGGAAAAGCTGAGAGTACATGATGTCGACCGAACTACCTTCATCCACCAGGACCCGTCGAACATCGAAGTTTGCCATTCTGGCTCGGACGAGGAGGGGAATGGTGGCGTTTGGAGCTCCGCCGGGCAGTTCCTCGAGGTAGAAAGTGATTGGCTCTGACTTTCCTCGGAATTTCCGCAGAGTAGGGCCGAGATCGGCATTGGTGCTGAGTAGCTCGTCGAACTTTCTCTTGACCGAACTGACGGTGAGAGAGCTGGGGTCGCCGCCGTTGGAGATGACCATTGCGGTGGGGAAATGTTCCCATGTGCTGAGGGCGGTCGTCACGCCGACTGAAGGGATGAAGTCTTCCGGTCGGGTTACGGACAGCGCGACTTGAAGCGGTCTGCTGTCTGGTGAGTTCCCCTCGTCAGAGTTTCGAGGGATGTCTCTTCTGGAGGGTTCTCCCTTCTTGGTGTATTTTGCCAGGTGGCCCTCTTTGATCAGGGTCTCTATGGCATCTTTGAGATGTATGCATTCGTCGGTCATATGCCCGTGACTCTTGTGGTACTTGCAGTACTTGGACTTGTCCGTCCCCGGTCTTGTAGGATTTGACTTCGGGGGCCTGATGTTGGATTTCTTGAACTCGGCGTTCTGGCAGTCGGCCAGGATTTTCTCCCGGGAGGTGTTCAAAGGAGTGTAGTCGTTGAAACGCCCTGCCGGTCCTCGCCGTTCTTTGACATCTCGGGACCTGTCGTCCCTTCTTTTGTCTTGTCCTCGGCGTGACCCTGGATCCTCGAGGTTTGAGCTGCGAGCGGCATCACTGCCCCTCGAGGCTTTGATCGCGGCTGCCTCGCCTTCCTCAAAGTCGATGAATGCCTTTGCTTTGCGGAGGAGGGCATTCATCGAGTGCACCTTCTCAATCTTAATGGCCTTCTTGAAGTCACTGCCGGGGAGAAGTCCTCGCTCCAAGATGTACCTCTTCATGTAGTCGGCCGTCTGCACTTGGACGGCCTCCTTGTTGAATCTTTCAAGGTAATCCCGAAGAGGTTCGTTGGGTCCTTGTACCACGGCCTCGAGATTGGCTTCCGATTTCGGTTGTCGTCGGGAGGCTGTGAAGTGGCTCAAGAAGAGTTCTTTGAGCTCGGTCCAGGAATGGATGGAGTTCGGAGGGAGGTTCCTGTACCAATTCATCGCTCCCTTCCTGAGGGTGGTCGGGAAAATGCGGCACTTGATCGAGCCTCTGACGACGTGATAGTCCATGACCGCTTCGATGCTCCGAATATGGTCGTCGGGGTCAGTGGTTCCGTCGTATTTGTCCAATACTGGCGGTTTTTCCATCCCCCGAGGGAGGTGGGCTCTCCGGATATTGGCGGACAAGGGGCTGCGGAAGTCCTCCTCGTCGCTTGGTCCTGGTGAATGGTAGTGCCTGTTTCGTCGGGAATCCTCTTGGTCGTCACCCAACGCAGCTTTGGAGGGGCCCCGGCGGCCCTGTTCGGGGGAGGGGCTTCTTTGTTCAGCGGCTTCAGGTTTCTGGTTCTTCCTGTTCTTTCTGGGTGGAGAACGGGAACGGGTCCTCCGGCGGCGATGTCTTCTCGGGGGAGACCTTGAAGAGGATGGAGAACGCCGACGGTATCTTCTCGGCGGTGAGCGCGAGGAGGAATAGGAGCGTGACCTGTAGTGCTTCCGCGGAGAGGGGCGACGTCGTCGCTGTCTTTCCAGTTCGTGAATTCGGTCGTCCTGAATTCTGAGGAGGCTGTTCGTCAATTGTATTTCTTTGAGCAAGCGGACGGTGATGGGGTCAGCGTCCTCGGGAATGTTGAGTGGTTCCTCTTCCTCTCCATGACGGGCTCTCCGCCTCTCGGAGGTGTGGGTGAATGAGGAAGCATGTTGCCCGTCTCGGAGGTCGGTCTCATTCACATTCTGGGCATGTTCCGGCCCGTTGGTCGTTCGGATCTGCTCGCCGTTCTGAACGTGCCCTTCTGGAGGAACATGGTCAACATTCTGGACCTGTTGTAGGACCTGCAACAGCTGAGTGTCCTGGGTTTCATGCCCGGACCTTTGTCGCCGACGATCCCCCCGACGATGATTAGCTAGATCGCGGGAGGATTCCTCGATCAGCTCGTGAAGGAGGAAAGGGTCAGCGTTTGGGATGTTGTTGTTGTTGTCAGCCATGACGATTGTAGATGATTAGCTTTGATCTTTGTTCGTTAAAGATGGGGAAGCGAGTTCCCACAGACGGCGCCGCTGATCGTACCTGATCAGAAGAATCGTCGTAGGCTGCTCGGACTGGATCTTCTAGGAAGGAAAAGGGGGGGTGTACCTGCAAGGTACTCCAATGCCAAAGTAAGTTGACGAGCAAAGGAGCGCAAGTACTAGCTAAGAGTGAGTAAGAATTGAATACCTGACCCTCTAGTTAAAGAGGGTATTTATAGCCCCCAGCGCTGGGCCATGATCTCGCTATTGGGTTGGATTCCCAAGCCCAACTAGGAGACTGCCAGGTTTCCTGAGCGGAAATATCGGAGGTGCGTGCATGCCCTCTGTCCTGGTTAACCGCTCCGAAGTTCCAGGGAGACGCGGTCTTTCAGGAGCCACGTGGAATCCGAGTTGTTCGGAGGGTTGAATATGAAGGAACCCTGCGCGGAGCAGAGTCCTCGGCAACGAAGGTGTTTGCGGGGTCGTCAGTGCCGAGCATGTCGGGTGCCATATGCTCCGGGGATATAGGGCAGCCGAGCATGCCTAAGGTGGGCATCCTAGGTGTGTAGGAGGGTCGTAGAGGAACGTGGGCCTCTGAGGTTAATTGGGCCGAAAATCATATTGGGCCTAACCTTGGCCCAGTCCAGAACAATATATATATATATATATATATATATATATATATATATATATATATATATATATATATATATATATATATATATATATATATATATATATATATATATATATATATATATATATATATATATATATATATATATATATATATATATATATATATATATATATACACACACACACACACACATGTGTGTATAATTTTATTTTTAAACAATTATGAATTAATAATATCAAAAAATTCAAAATTGTTTTTTATATGGAATTGAACCCAAGACCTTTAATCAGTATTTTCAGTCTTTAACACTAGTCCAATGTACATTCATGGCAAATAATTCCTATAATTTCAAGTAATATTAAATCATTCTGAATTTAAGACAAAAAAGTTAGAATTTATACCAATGGGGTTTCAAATCTAAGTCCGTTAAAGTTAAATGATAGTCATTTTACAACTAGACAAATCAATTTTTATTGTTAATATTCTTAATAATGAATATTTAAGTTAATAATTCAGAACAAACATTTACTTATTTTAAATAATAAACAAATAAATATTTACTAATTTTAAATAATACAAAAAAATTTAAAAATAAAATTAATAAAATATAAATCATACATATAATTAATCAAATCAAATCAAATAAATTAATATTTAATTGAATTACTATGAAACTAATTGATCACTGTTTAGTTTGAATTGACTAAACTAATTGAATTGACTAAATAGTTTAAATTGATTAAATATTTTAACATTGAGTTACTATTAAATTAATTAATTCTTATTTAATTTGAATAGTTTGAAATAAGTAAATATTTATTTTCGTGTTATTTAATTTCAATTATATATAATTTAATTTATTTCTAATTGATTATATATATTGAGGATTTACATTTTATAAATTTTATTTTTAAATTAGTGTATTATTTGAAATTAGTAAATATTTATTAGTGTGTTATTTGAAATAAGTAAATGTTTATTCTAAATTATTAAGTTAAATATTTATTATTAAGAATATTAATGATAGAAATTGATTTGTATAGTTGTAAAATTATTATCATTTATTGGACTTCGGTTCGAGACCCCATTGCTATAAATTTTGTAATTTTTGTTTTAAATTCATAATTATTTAATATTATAAAAAATCTTGGGAATTATTTGTCATGAATGCATATTGGCCTAGTGGTAAAGACTTAAGATATTGTTAAAAAGTCTTTGATAGAATAATATATATTTTGATGAAATAATATTAATTAAAAAATTAATTATAAAAAAGTAATTGAAATTTTATTGAAAAATAAAAAATATATCTATTTAATAAAAAACTATTTATTAAAACGGACAAAATTATAATTTTTTTAAGTCTTACATCACTTGATAGTTAAAAACTAGTCATACCATAAAAAAAACCATACATATATAGAAATTCTAAAATAATATATTATGTCTTACAAAAAGGGTAATAAAGGGAATCTCAAATTATTGAAGTTTGTTTTTTCCAAATTTAATAAATTTCTATCTCAAACAATTGGAAATCTTACAAACAACTCTTGTGTAGTTGAAAAATTGAATCTATCCTTTGTTGCCACGTATACATAACCTCAAACAAAAGGCTCAATGTTTTTTTCTTAAAACTTTTCATTTTCATCATCATCATCCCAACCATTCACCCTTCTAAGAGCACCCACATCGGTGCTTTTTGAGGGTACTAACACATTTATCAATGCAACAATGCCAGAGTAGCATGGATATTTTTAAATTTAAATGGTATTGCATTGTTTTACCACTGTGGTTTAATAATAAAATATTAATATTTATGTGTTGGTGGGGTGTCAAACAATGCATATTTAATTTGTTCAATTTTTATTAACTATTCATGTTTATTTGAAATGCATTTCTCACTTCAACGTAATAAATATTACCGTTCAACGTCTCATTTTTTTTAAAAATTTATTTATTTATTTTTAGTATAAATATGACTGAATCAACTCATTCATTAATCAAAATTTTAGTTCATATTTACTCTAAATTAGAGCAATTCATTGTAACTCTCTTTGATTATATTTCTATCCATTTTAGTTTTCAATGAACCCCGACTACAATAATTTTTGGTCTAATTTTATGCAAAATAATAGCAATCCTCCTTCTATTCCAATTCCACAAAACAACTCATATTTTGAAAATGCATCCCGTAACCCAAATCAACTTCATAATCAAAATTTCCAAAATTCTATTTTTATTCCAAATCTACAAAATAACCCACATTTTGGAAATTATCCATATCATACACCACCTTACCCATATCAATATCAACAATTTTCATCTCACTCAACCAATCCCACCATATCTCATCGAGTTCAAATAGTTGGTAGTGACATGCAATCTAATGATAAAGAGCTTGAATCACCACAAGTTCTCACTCAAGGTGGGTTAGAAACTATTAACCTTGGTGAAGAAATTGGCTCTGTTCCTATTACGAATACACCAAAAACAAGATTCCAACCAAAGGAGGATGAAGTTCTTATTCAATCTTGGCTCAATATTTCAAAGGATTCAATTGTTGGAGTTTATCAAAAAGGAGATTGTTTTTGGAAAAGGATTTGTGAAGCTTACAACAAGCACCGCGACAAGAATTATCAAGAGAGGAATTTGTTGGCACTAAAAGGTCGTTGGCACAAAAAGATTAATCCATCTGTTCAAAAATTTGTTGGGTGCTACAAACAAGCTTTGGCTGCAAAGAAAAGTGGGAGCTCTGAGATAAACATCATTTCAGCAGCACATAATATCTATTACCAAGATGAACATGAAAAATTTACATTAGAGGAGGCATGGAGATTATTGAAGGATGAACCCAAATGGCTCGCACGTTCATCGGAACCTTCTGCAAAAAGAACAAAGAATTCAATTTCAGGGGCATATTCATCTTCTTCTAATCCACCTACACCAACAAGCAGCGAGTATAATCCACCATCACCTACTTTTTTACGTCGTCCAATTGGCCAAAAAGCAGCCAAAAGGAAGGAGAAAGAAAAGTTTGTAGAAAGTTCTAACCCCAAAGTCGAATTTAACACATTGAAAATTGGTTTCAATAAAAAATTAGAATTAATGTCAGGGTTTGCACGTGATTATGCACGTATAGAGAGTGAAAAGATTGAGATAGAGAAAAAAAGGTCGAAGGAGAAATGCAAAGGGCCGAGAATGAAAAGGATAGATTGAATATTAATGATTTGCAAATACTCTCAAAGGATACATCAAATATGAATCCAAGACAACTGCAAGCTCATGAATTATTGTGCGAATTGATTAGCAAAAAATATGGACTTAATTGATAACATGTATGTTAGATCATTTTTATATTACTTTAGATTATCGTTTTATGTATTTTTAACTTAGCTATTATTTATGTTGGACTTAATTGAGATTATTATGTATGTTGGCATATTATTGAAACTAGCCGTTATTCAAACTAGATATTATTCAAACTAGTCGTTATTCAAACTAGTCGTTATTCAAACTAGCCGTTATTCAAACTAGCTGTTATTCAAACTGAATATAATAAGATGCAAACTAAATTTCACAATCACTCATAACTTCTTTATTTTTTTCATTCATTATCAAACTTCACTTAACATGGATCCTTCCAACCCTTCTCACATTGCAAAAATGTTTATGGATTATATGAATGATGACATGGATGAAGAACTTGTGAGACTTTATTTTGAAAATAAAGAGCAAGAAGAAACTGCAAGCTCTAGTAGGCCTAGACGCCAAAGAAGGAATATAGAAAGGAAACGTGAAGAAGGACATGCACGTTTATTCAATGATTATTTTTCAGAAGCACCAGTATACACAGATGAACAGTTTCGTCGAAGATACCAAATGCATAAAAATTTATTCCTTCGTATCGTTGAAGCTCTTAGTCAACATGATGAGTATTTTTGGCTTAGAGTTGATGCAACAGGAAGATCAAGTCTTTCACCGCTACAAAAGTGTACTGCAGTTATTCGTATGTTAGTATATGGAGCATCTGCTGATAGTGTGGATGACTATTTGAGAATTGGTGAAACAACAACACTAAAATGTGTTGATAAGTTTACAAGGGGTGTGATCAGTGTATTTGGGCCACAATATCTGCGAAAGCCAGCCGCCGAGGACATCGAACGCCTGCTACAGATGGGAGAGTCTCGTGGTTTTCCAGGTATGTTAGGGAGCATTGATTGTATGCATTGGGAATGGAAAAATTGCCCCGTTGCATTGAAAGGGCAATATGTTCGAGGTGATCATGGTAAACCCACTATTATGCTTGAGCAGTTGCTTCACAAGACTTATGGATTTGGCATGCATTCTTCGGAGTAGCGGGTTCAAACAACGATATCAATGTGTTGAACCAATCTGATGTCTTCAATGATGTTATGCAAGGGCGAGCTCCTGAGGTATATTATACAATCAATTGCACTGAATACAACATTGGTTATTATCTATCAGATGGAATTTATCCTGAATAGGCCACATTTGTGAAAAGCATCCCAATGCCACAAGGGGATAAGAGAAAATTGTTTGCCCAATATCAAGAAGGCGCAAGAAAGGACATCAAACGAGCATTTGGAGTTCTCCAATCCCGATTTGCGATCATACGTAACCCAACTCGATCTTGGCACTTGGATGCACTAAAGCGTATAATGGATACATGCATCATATTGCACAACATGATTGTTGAAGATGAACACGACACATATGGTGGCAATTTTGATTATTCTTATGAGCATTTAGGCAATGACCCGACTGCACCACTAAATGATTTTAATAATGATTTTCAGGAGTTCCTACGTAGAAGACACCATGTTCGCGACAAAGAAATTCATCGACATCTTCAACAAGACTTGATAGAACATATATGGGAGCGTTTTGGGCATGAGAATAATGAAAACTAAAAATTATTTTAAATGTTTACTATGTTTTCTACTAGTAGTTTATTTTGGCGTTTATGAATTTTTTAATGTATTTTCATATAATTTATTGGTGTTTATTGAATATGTTTTTATTTAATCGAATTTATTTGTTTAATATAAATATTTATATATTCATTAAAATTTGAAATATATTGAGATTAGTAGGACCCATTGTAGAATTTTAGATGAGTGGTATGGATATTTAGAAATTATAGTTGAGTTGCTTAAATAATTGGGAAGTGTGAAATAATATATTATATTAAATGGCCCCATTTATACTACCAAATTGAGTGGCATGGATGTGGATGCTCTAAATGATGGGACCCAATCAGAGTACAACTGGTCCATCTAATTTTTAACATGGGCCATCCTTGTTGGCCACTCTTACTGCACACAAGGATAGGATTTTCCGCGCGTCACAAATCACGCGCCTTCATTTATTAAAAAAATTTAAATTATTCAAAAATAAATTTAAAGAGAATAAAATTAAGAAATATAATTTCTTTCTCCGTCAAATACTCTAATCGTTGAAATTTGATTTAGATGAATAAGTGAGATGTCTTCGGTTCAAACTCATATCCTTGTATATCTTGTTTTTGCACAACATTTGATTGAATAGGTTTAACGCAATTTATAATTTAAATTTAGATATACTTGAATTATTACATAAACAAAAAATTCTGGCAAGATTATGTATTTGTACAAAATTATCCTCCTTTGATATTTTTAGCGGTAAACAAGAATAAAATAAAAAACAATGGTTCAATTCAAGTTGAACGAAATCTAGCATTGATGATTTGTCTTGACGTGATAATTTCTTTTTTTCCAAATATTAAAATAAAATAAAAAAATCACTTTTGGACAACCAAGCAAAACGATATAGGGTGTGACGTGTTGTAAAATTACTAGGGTAGGGTTTATTTTCTTTAGCACACATCACATTCATTGCGTAAATAAAGACTATACATAAGGGTAAAATTATCTTATTAAAATTAAATGCATGAATGACTTTGATTTTATTTATATTATTTATTTATTATTATCGAGATGTGTGTAAGAGAAAATAAAAGAAAAGAAAGAGACTGAGTTAGTGAGATCTGAAAAAATAAATAAATAAAAGATAATAATAATAAAAAGTATAACATTATATAAAACCCATTTTTCATTCACGACAGCGACACAATATAAAACCCATTTTTCATTCACGAAAATGATAATATTATAGATTCACTCTTTGAATGAGGATTCGAAAAAACGCGAAGTTTTCCCCTCTTCTACACACTTGTTCTTCTTCATTGCTAAAAAATGGTTCATTTACAGTGGAAAATTTTCAAGCGCATGTTTGTCAGCTTAACCAGTCTCCATGGGATGTGATCCCCTTTCACTCCACCAACTCAATCCAGGTTCTTCTCTTCTCAGATCTATTAGGGTTTTTCCTCCCATTAGGGTTCTTCTTCATATATATTACGCTCATTAAATTTTTTTCATTTTTTCATTTTCTTCTCCTCTTTTTACTTCAAATCATGTTTATGGGTATCTATTTTCTCTCTCATTTCTCAATATGTTTGAAATATCTTTGTTTTTTTGCCTCACTTAGTTCGAAGATGAAGATACCATCAAAACTGGGGATTTTCATAGAGCTTTCGATGAAAGGTAAACATTAATCCCAATTCGTTAACTTATTGATTTTACTCGTAAAACTTATTACTATTAGGGTTTTTTCTACATTATTTTCTCTTTGATTTCATGAAATTTTTCAATAGCAATAAGCATGAATTTTCTTATAAATAAACAGTGTTGTGTCAATGATGGATACTGAAGATGCTGATACTAATAAACATGCGATAGAAATTTTTAATACAACTGTGCTTGAGGAGGATAATACTAAGAAGGTGGTTAATATTAATAACAATGGTGCTGGCAAAGATTTGAAGAGCGACAACATTGCTGTGGGGCCGCCGCGACGCGGAAGAGGCCGACCGAAGAAGGCATTAGGTTTGAGTTCGAATAATAATAATGATTTCTATTATTATTCTGGATTCGGTCCATTGTGGGGAAAGAGAAGAGGTGATAGTGATAATAAAAATGGTGGTATACCATTAGGTTCTGGTGAGGATAAGGTTAAGGTTAATGTTGGTGTTGATGTTAATGTTGTTCCTTGTTATTCCGAGAATGATATTGAGGAGTTGGATTATGTTGATGATTATGATGATTATGATGATAATGATAATGGGAAGAGAAGGATGAGGAAACCAGTGAAAGAAAGGTCATTGAAATCATTAATGTGAATTTTGAGGAACATGCTTGTGATAGTGTGTAGGTAGGAATTGCAGATAAATGATTATTGTTGTTGTAATAATTTTGGATAATGTTTTAGGTTGGATTATGAATCTTTGTCCATTTTTTAACCATTAGGGTTATGTTATAATGTTGTATCAGATAATGTTTTATGAAATAAAATCTTTCACTCTTTCGGATATTTAGGGTTATGTAGGATGAAATAATAATACTAATCTTTTTGTCCAAATGAAATAATGTTGGGTTTTTATCATGTGTGAATGAGGCGGAACTTAACTAATGTGTGAATTAGGGCAATTTGGTAAATTATTAGTCTTTATCACTTTTTTATTGATGGAATCGAGACTATTTATTTTTGTTTTTATATTTTGTGGATTCCTCTCTCGTTCTTTATTACTATAACTATTGTAACCCATTTAGGATGTGGATCTTTTTTTTTTCATTTGCTTCAATATCAAACTTTTTTTTCGAAAACTGAAGATTGAAATTTTTAAATTTGCAGTTATATTCATTCATCATCAATATATACTGTGGACCATCATGACAACATATGTTGAAAATTATTACATCTTTTATGAAGCTTGATCTATCTTATTTGTGTATTTGAAACTAATTTAACAATAAGTTACAAGGGTAGTTATTTAATTACTTGTCGATCTATTTAATAAAAATTAACGTTTTAATAAAACATAAAAAATAGAAGATTGTTTCAAATAAGAATCAAATGATTGTGAAGTGTTAGTTGTGAAATTTAACAATAGTTTAATACAATACTTCAAAAAAAAATTACATATAGTTTAAATAACCAAGTACCCTTTGTATGGTTTTTTTAGCACTATTAATGATAATTTGATAAAATACATAGTATCTTGGAGAGTTGATTGTACCAATCTTGCTGAAATGCTACACTCAAATTCTTCTGTTGATGTACTTGGCCAATACAAGAGATTATCCCTTAACTCAAGAATGTAAAATACTTTAGTGATTAACTGATTTATTCCATGAATCCATAATTAAGTGTTTTATTTTGTAAATCTCTCTAATGACGACTATTACGAATGAAATCGTAAAAAAAAAAAAAATCTCAGTGAATGCATATAGACCGTGTTTTAGTTAAAAATTGTTAATAGTAGTCTTGTTGTCTTAGAACAAAATTCTTAATTCTTAATTAATATGTCGGTTCATAAGACTGGAATAGTAAACCTAATATATTAGAACCTCTAAGAATTGACTAGAATCCTAGATTGACCATTGAGTCCGTTTATTGATAAAATTATATTTTTCGGTCAACAAATTGATATGTCCGATGAGACTGAGTTATAAATAATTTATTTCAAATCTTAACATTTGTATGCTCTTATAATGGTAAAATGGTTAATTCATCTCAAAGAAAAATTAATAGCTCTACTAGTCGAAATAACAGTCAAACAAATTATTTGAATGATAATATATGATTAAGAGGTTAACATGCCTCATAATATATATCAAGTACCTCAATTAGACTTAACAAGCATTCAAAGAAAAACTAATGATTATCTTGATGAATTAAATAGTATACTCAAACAAATAAAAGTAAGTTGCCTCACTAGCATTCATGAATATGAATTAGTCCAAATAACTGATGCAAGTCCAAATTATGCGGATAAAAAATGGTAAGCTAATAGTGGAGAGACATGTCTGAACTTACAGACAATGCTAGGTAGACAGAAGGACTAAACCTTGAGAAAGAAAGACCAGAAATGAGAGGTATTTCTCTGAATAGAGAAAAACAATTATGTAGTGTTAGTCAGTTAAGAGAGTCTAAAGAAGACTCAAATGGATTAAGTTACAAATTTGTAAATATCATCTAAAACCAAAGCCACCATAATATATTTTAATTTTTGAATTGTATCCTTTTTCAATTGCTAATTGAAAGATATATGATTTTGATATAAACAAGACATATTAAATTTTTGGGCTAAATAGACATTCACCGCCTTGAAATGTTAAAATCTATGTCTTTTGTCCCGTAAGTGCAAAAGTCATTCCCTATAATATTTACCCCCTATATTCAGTGTTTATTTTTTACGCTTAGGAGGAAATCCAAAAAAGATATTACAAGGGGGTAATCTAAAAAAAAATGTAAGGGGTAAAACGAAAAAATCGCCTACATTACAGGAGAGTAAACGCTTACATTACATGAGGGTAAAGTGGAATTAACCCTAAAAAATGTTATGTATTACTAAAAGATAAATATATTATGCTAGGTGATGGACACAAAGTCCAGTCCTTCAAAAATAAGTTTATCCCCAAGCAGGGGTAGCTTTGGAAGATATCTTACAGAAAAATGTAACGATAGCCATTGAGTACACATTTCACATTCCAATTGTGGATTTGTAATGTGATGACCATAAGATCATTTTCATGAGCCATAACTCCTTCCACATCCCTCCTAGAAAAATTGATAGCGGCGAGCTTTGTTTCTGAACCCGAGATTAACTTTTGATAAACATGCATTACTGGCCGTGCATATCTTTTCCTGGTCGAGCTAGTTTCTCCTTCGTGTAGCAACCGACTTTAAATTTAGAAAGGAGTCGCCACCACTAATTTTTTATCCTAAGGGAAGGGAATTTAATGGATAACCCTAAGTTCAAATATTCTAAGTTCGTAAGTCTGTTAGACGGAGAGAAGGTGTTAGGCACCCTTCGTCTTCCTTGTATTCAAGGGGACCCCCCTTTAAGTTTAGGTTTTATTATAAGTTTTAATTATTTGAAGATACTGTAAATTTAAATTCACCTATATCTTGATTTTTTTGTAGAAAAGTATTGGTTTATTAATATTTTACTTTTGGAACTCGCCTTGGTTTTTAAGTCGTGTGCCTACGCATCTCCTTATAAAGAATCAGAGTCCAATCGTTAGGGGTGTTCAAATCCAAACTAATCCAAATAAAAACCGCAAACCGATCCAAAAAAACAAAAACCTAAAAAAACCGAAGTTTATTGGATGTGTTTGGATGCCATTTTTGTGAGAACTGCACAGTTCGGGTCGGATTTCGAATTGATATTTCAAAATCGATCCAAACCAAATCGAACCGCATGTATATGTATTTTATACTTATTTATTTTTTATTAATATGATATGTTAAATAAATTTATTATTATATGATAATTAATTTTTTTATCTTATCTATTAGCTTAATTTAATCTATTTATTTTTACTATTTCATTTATTTCAACTATAATCGATCATTTTCATTTTATAATATTAACTTTTAATATACTACATGATATATATTATATCAAATCTATGATTCATTAGTATTTTTATAATATTAATAAAAATATAATTTGTACTTTGGATATCCAAAAACCGAATCAAACCGCAAATAAATTTATTTTTGGATCGGATGAGTTTTTGTCTTAAAACCGATCCAAACCGAACCGCGAAAACCCCTACCAATTGTAATTCATAAATTGTTTGGTTAGTTTTTTTTATGGATTGTGTACATACTTTAGAAATCTACTTTGAATCTTGTCTGAATTGAAAATAGTTAAATTCGAAAATAAATTCACAATTTTTTTTGAATTAGTAATTAGGTTAGTATAAAAAGAAGGTTTAAATTGATTAGCTATTTTAATATATAATATAATTATATAAAAAACTCAAATAATGTTAGTAAAATGCTTTTAAAATAAGATTAGAAATTTAAAAAAGAAGTTTAACAATTATTATAAAATATATCATTTATTCAATTATTATAAATACTATTTTATTTAATAAAATAGTTTTCGTGCAAAGAATTAATATATATATATATATATATATATATATATATATATATATATATATATATATATATATATATATATATATATATATATATATATATATATATATATATATATATATATATATATATATATATATATATATATATAAATAAAAGATCAAATGACACAAAGGTGTCAAAGTTTAATTTGACACCAAATCTCAACCGTTAAAATAATTGATCAAACGGTGATACTAAATGTAATAAAATAATAATAAACAAGTATTTAGCATATTTTTCTCCTAAAAAATAGGCTATTTAGTATCACCGTTTGATCAATTATTTTAACGATTGAGATTTGGTGTCAAATTAAACTTTGACACCTTGGTGTCATTTGATCATATTCCATATAAAAAAAAGGATATTATATTGTTTTTGTAATGAAAAATCAAAATAAAAAACAAATACAAAATAATTAATTTTTCTTTTACTTTTAAGAAAACGAAAAATAATTTACATTGAAAACTAATAATTAATTGAATTAATGTAACTTACAAAATTATTTTAAAAATATAGATTGATAATTTCACAATTGTTTAAAACTATTTTTCATACTTCCTTTTATAATTTCTTTTGCTAGTCATAGATAACATCATAGTCTTTTAAAAACACACTAAAGAAAACCAGATTAAGAGCTTTATATTAAAATATTAAAATTTTAACAATTTTAAAAAACTAATATATACTATTGTCTTGCTTTATTTTATTTTTCCGACAAAATTTATCTTAATAAAAAAGATCACATAAAGCTACGGTCTTTATACGCAACTTCATAAGGGTTGTTCTTAATTGGTTGTTTTTAAATTTGACTAGAAGACACAAGTCATAGTCAATTCCAATGTAGAACATTGTATTTTTTAGTCACTAAATTATTAAGATAAAATAAAACAACTGAAAGTATTTTCTTTTTACTGTCAAAAATAAAAAAAATTCAGTTATCTTTTTTTGGTAAAAAATAATAATATACTACTAGTAAGTTTCTCTTGACAACTAAAGTTATTTATTTTATAAATAAATTGATTTTAATAAACCTTCATATATAAGTCTAATTCTTACAAAGTTATATAAAATTTTCTTTTTGGTCAAATAATTTAATGATTAAAATTTATTAATTAAAAGTAAACAAATAAATAAGATAACGGAAATTGGAACTTATATATTTTTAATTGATATAATTAAATTAAGATATATTCACTTAAAAATTAACTTGAGTTTTTAGTAAAAATTTATCTTAGTCATTAGATTAATAATAATAAAAGGGTAGAATTTAGTGTCAAAGTTAATATTTGACACCAGTATCAAATATCTTCTCCCTTTAAAAAAATTATATATAAATAAAAAAATATTTGTATCTCCTTTTTTGCCAAAAAAAACCAACTCTTTCAACCCCAAATAATTTTCTTTATTAAACATAAAATAAAATAACTTTTTTAATTCTAAATAGTTTAAAAAGTCACCTTTTAAAAAATTCATTTTATCCAAGAGTACTTAGATGAGATGATAAGAGTTTTTTCACTCTTACATAGAGATTTTGAGTATGAATTCAATCTTAAATACATTCTTTTTCGTTTTGAGGAATTAGTCTATTTAATTGCTTGTAAGAATGTCAATGAGACAAAGAATGTTCGGAGGATGCTTCCACACATCTCTTCCCGCCTCACAATTTTCCCCATTCTCTCATTTTCTATCTCGGCGAGAGGGGAATAATTCTCCCATCCCTATCTCAATATCTTAAGAAATTTTTTATATTATTTCATCAAAACTATAACACTAGTGTTTGTTATTTTTTCTTTTAAAAAACACATATTTTTGTTTTTTTTTTAAGATTGAATACTCTGGTACTCAAATAATATATTATACAATAAAACAAAAATGAAATAATCTTACTATTGGCTCTTATTTTTTAAAATATATATAAAACTATGTAATTATTTTTAAAAAAAATTCATTTTACGCGAGACTACTTGGATGAGATAATAGGAGTTTGAATTCAATCTTGGATATTTGTTTTGAGGAATTAGTGTATGCAGTTGCATACCGTTTTCTTTGTTGAGGGGAGTTTTTTAACTAGGGAATATTGACATACAGTATAGGACTAGACATAATTGTAAGAGACACACCACTTATTCACCTAAAATCTTAAGATGATAGGTGAGTGAGTTTTTCCGCTTATAAATATTCAAGTCACTACATTGCTATCAAATGTGGAACTATTTCTACATTTACTCACACTTGCATTATTATTCTAACACCCCGTCCCCTATCCCTGTCATGGAAGAATAATTTCTCCCATCTTTATCCCTACATATCCTCACATAAATCCACAAAAATTGAATCTTAAAAAAATTTCTATATTATTCGATCAAAACTATGACATTAGTATTTTGTTATTTTTTAAAAAGAAAATACATATTTTACTTTTTTTTTTAAGATTGAGCACTTGAGTAATGAAATAATATATTATAATAAAATAAAATATATGATTCACTAATGACTTTTCATTTTCTAATATATTAATTTTTAAAAAATAAAATGATTAACTTATAATTTTTTATTTTTTGATATATTAATTTTTAAAAATAAAATGATGACTAGTCTTTTTATAATATATTTATTTTTTAAAAAAACATGTAAAATTATAATTATAAATAATATGGTCGATATCAGAGAATTCTCAGAGTAGAAGATACTTTCCTGATCCACCATCTCAAAGTATAATTGAAAAAACTTTTTCCTCCATCTCCGTTTTTTGTGAAGAAAAAATTCTTCAACTTCAGAGCCCCTAACTGATAATCTTTTCAAAGATCTTCATTAACAAATATAAATTGACATTTTTAGTTCGCGCAGAGAGTACCTGATTTAAAAAAAAAATCATTTTAAGAAAAATATAAGTCCTGGTTGAATTTTCTTATATTTTGAATAGATTTTTACTTTAATTTATTTTAGACAGATTGAGTAACAAACATTTATTCATTCCCAACTTCCCATTTCCCACCACCCTTTTTGTATTCTACAGTATATTCATATTCTCACAACAACAACAACAACAACAACCAAAAAACACAAACATGCTTTTCTATTCGATTCTCTTGTCTCATTTCACGCTGATTCTTGTCACTGTTTTCTTACTTTTCACTTCTTCATATGCTTCTGATTCTTCCTCCTTCACTGTTTCCACCTTCTCCTACCCTCAAACCACTCTTGGACCCTACGGTTCCAGCTATATCAGAGGTGAGTTATCGAATTCTCACTCACCCTTTTCTTTATATGTTTCAAATTTTCTCTTTTTAGTGTTCATCAAGGTTTTTGTAGCGTGAATTTTAATGGGTCGAGGTTCAATTTCGATAGTTTTTAGCTGAATTTTTACTTGTGTGTAATAGTACTTTTTTTTTTTTGGTTTGAAGAGTTTCATTCAAATGGATAGTAATAATCAGGTGTTTTAGATTTTGATCTTACTTTGTTCTCTTGATGTTTTGTTGTGAACCAGTTGATATACCGCCATGGTTTTCTGCAGTCTCCATAATATTGACTTCTGATGTAGACCTTGTAAGTATGTTAGTTTCTGTAATTCTTAACATGTTTTTTTATATAAGCCTTAAGTTGTTTTCATAAGCTATTCAGACGAGCTTATGGAAATAAGCTGAAAATATCTTATGGGGTTTCATAAGCTCTGTCAAATAGTCTCACTAGTGATTATGCTAACGATAAGCTCAAATAAGTAAAATCCAAACAAGTCCGTAATTCTTTTGTTTAATTGGCTTTGATGTATCAACATGTTTGCCTCTCGCATTGAGACATTGATGTAATGTTTTCAGGATGTTGCAAGAATTGAAAGGGTTCCAAAACGTTCGCTGCCGATAATTTGCTTTAGAGATGGAAGTCCTCCTCTACCTGATGCTTTAAACACATCTCTGAAATTATCAACTGTCTCAGGTAGAAGCCAGACCTGAGAATTCTTTTTCTTTATTAAATTTCTGTCGCGATTTCTAGAATAGCTTCTTCTTTTGATTCAGAAAAATTACTTATTTTCGAACTGCCTTATGTAATGCCAATTTATAAATACTCTTTTGTTCCTGTTTTGCTTTAGGAATCAATGGTATTGATATGGAACAGTGTTTTCCTATGGAGAAAAATATCACTATGAAGTTAACTAATGAGTTGGTAATGTTATAACTTATAAGTCCTTTTTACTTTTCGTAGTATCTTTATTTGTTTGCGATGTTATTGTACCTTAAGTTCAATGTCTCTTTTCCTTCGATGTTCATAATGAAATAGTTATAGGCGTTATACCTGACATTGTATCAAAACTAGTATTGAGAAACCATGCAACACGCGAGAGAAAATCGTCGAAAGAACTTATGTTGCTAATAATTTACAATTTATGTGTATAATTATTGAGCAGCAACAACGTTTAACAGTGATTTACGGTATTGCATAGACATACATCAATGTTGTGTATGAAATGCCTTTGTATAAAATCAAAGTTTTTCATTAGTAATGTGTCCGATTATTTTTTTTCTTAGAGTTCTTTCACAATATCCTAACCAATAAGCATAAGAATTTCTGTTCAGGTATCTCCAGGTGCTTGGTACATTGGTGTTTTTAATGGCTTTGGAGATGCGAGAACACAATCAAGGATGGTATGGTTAATTATCTAAGTATCACTTATTACGATTTTGCTTATTCAATCTCTTAGTAAATTTCTCTACTTCTGCAGATTATTCGAGGTCCGTCGTACTCCTTTAGTGCCAATATAAGTGTGGAAGCTTGCACAAATTCGTTGATGAGTGGGGAGTTCTGTAACATTACTGTCAATCCACTTTCATGCACAGCATCCGACGTCTATAATTCTTTGAAATCTACAGTAAAGAAACCATCGATTGAAAATGCGATGACCTGCAAAAGTAACTTCGAAACTTTGTGTGCCGAGGAAGGTGTACCAAACTTATACTACTTGGATATAACAAGCGCGGTAGAAGAATTGACCATTATGGCCGGAAATATCAAACTCAATATTACATCTTCAAGTAACGCTTCTGGTGTGAGTGATGTTAAGTTATTGTGTTTTGCTCGCCACGGCGCAGTGCCTACAAATAGTTTGTACGATTATTCCAGTGATTTAAATAAATCCGCTCTGGTTATTCATTCTCCACTGATCGGTCGTTGGTACATTAGTCTTTTACCGGTAAATCTTACAAAAAAAGTTGGAGATACTCATCATGACGGTGATGTAAAAGTTTGTTATTCCCTTGAATCACAAATGCTTCAGTGCCCATTTGGAAAAGCTGGACCGAATTGTACAATGAGTAGCTACACACTTCAGGTAGTATTGATTGTTAGACATCTCTCGGTATTCGTTGGAATAATTTATTGACGAGAATGTTTTTCTGCAGACAGTTCTAACAAGAGGTCCAACCCCGTTTGAATCATATTATTTGCCTATTGGTGAAGGAGCGTCTTCTGCAAAATTTCCTCTTGAGCCACTTTTAAACAACTCATCAAAATTCGGAGAAACTGACGAAACTTGGATTTACTTTACTCTCGACATTCCTCATGGTGCAGCTGGCCGAAATATTCACGTACATCTATCCTCAAATACAAAGATCAGTTACGAAGTTTATGCAAGACTAGGCGGATTGCCATCTGTTGATATCCGGGACTATTATTATGTTAACAAAACAACGAAAAGCGATCAATCCGTGTTTTTCATGCTATATGATTCAAGCGACAAAAATATTGATTTTTACTTAATTTATGCTAGAGAAGGAACTTGGAGTTTTGGTCTAAGACATGTTACTACTAGCGGTGATTCTTTGAAGCAGAAAACTGTCATGTCTATTTCACTTGAAGGATGTCCAAACCAATGCTCCTCTCATGGAGACTGTAAACCTGCGTTCGATGCTACCGGATTGACGTCATACAGGTTTATGTTGAGCCCTTTTGATTCTGTTTACATTTCTTTTGTGTTCTTCAAATTAAGAGAATTGCGTAAAATAATCACAAAGTATGTTTCAGAGTTTCGTTCTCAGCTGCACAATTTTTGATTGTTTTGCAACATCCTCAGAATATTTACCATTTTTAATATTTACGTTTTGGATTCAGCTTCTGTGAATGTGATCGAAACCATGGTGGCTTTGACTGTAGCATCGAAATTGTATCACATAAAGGTGATTATTGATTTTTAGAATTTGATGAGCTTTATTTAGATCAGTTTTTTGTTATTGTTTAATCTAGTTATTAAAATTTTATGTAGGGCACATACTTCAATCAATTTTTCTGATTGGATCAAATGCTGCAGCCCTACTTCCTGCATATCGGTCGCTTCGTCAGAAGGTAGCTCTTTTCTTTTAGTTATCTATTTTTCCTCTTGAATAATTTTGTCTCGGATTCCCTAGAAGTACTTCTACGCCCACTTAAAAAGCATTGTATCTGAATTTCCAATGGAACCGATATGCAGGCATTTGCAGAATGGATTTTATTCACATCCAGCGGAATTGCAAGTGGAATATATCATGCATGCGACGTAGGCACCTGGTGTGCATTGAACTTCGGCGTTCTACAGGTTACACATCTTTACAACCCCGTCTTTCTTTCTCACTCTATCTTTAAATACAGATTTTTACATATTTTGAACATTCATATTTACTTTACAATATCGGCATTTCAGTTTATGGACTTCTGGCTCTCTTTCATGGCGGTGATTAGCACTTTCGTATACCTAGCTACCATCGACGACGTACATAAGCGGGCGATCCACACCGCGGTTTCTATCTTTACTGCTCTCATAGCCGTAACTAACGCAACCAGGTAAGTTGAACTAGGATCCGTTTGAATTGACTTATTTGAGATTATTTACTGGCATAAACACTTGTGTGATAGATTGAGAGTTTACGGAAGCAACTTATGACATGTCTATGATATTTGTATATCAGTCTAAAGATCTTTAAGTTTTGTTCACGCGCAGGTCTTCTAATGTTGTCTATGTGATTGTGATCGGGGTTCTTGGTCTTCTTATTGGATGGTTGATAGAAATGTCATCAAAATATAGATCTTCTTCCTTTTCATTCGAAGTCTCTTCAAATTTCCATCAAAGGTAAATTCTTGTATCTTGTAAATTTCCTTAAGCAAGATCTCAAGTTTAACAGCGCGCTTAACTATACTCGAAAAATAGTAATAATGGTGAATTTTCTTGCAGTTTGTTAACTATAAAGCTATGGTTATATAATCTCGTGAAGGCACTTATTAGACGGTTCCGTTGGGGTTTTATATTGGCCGGACTCGCCGCATTAATCATGGCAGGAATAGGCTGGATACTTGAAACAAGTGAGACCTATTGGATCTGGCATAGGTATTACAATAATACTACTTTCTCTTCTTCTATCTCTTTTGTTTCTCTTCTATTTTTGTGACTCTTTTGAAATTGTTACAGCTTTTGGCATGTTGCAATATACACCTCTTCTTTCTTTTTCCTCTGTTCAAAAGCAAATATTGGTGATGCTGAGAATCAGCCACTGCCACCTAGAAGTGAAAACTATGAACTAGCTCGTCAGGATTCATTTTCAAGAGAGTAATTAGTACAACATTATATAGTTTGACTGATTTAGTTCATACACACCGACCGACAGACGTTGGTGTAAAGGTTTATTTATACTGTCAGGTAATCATAACTGTCGTATCATTAAGAATGTTGGACTTCAGACCTAATTATTTCTGAAGTCATACATATGATTTGATTATGATTTGTTAATGGTGTAAAATTTTTTAATCCTTAGGATATAATATTACATTTTTTTTCTTCTTAAGTCTCTATGGGATAAGGTAGGAGAGTGAATGAATAAAAAAGAAGGCATAAATTTAGTCATCATAGTATAAAATGAAGAGCTGATTAGGTTTGCTTTGAATATTTATTATGTAATTATAATTTAGAATATTAATAGCCCGTGAACTGTATTATATGAAGAGATATATTAGTCAAAGCAAATCAACATAACTTGATTATTCTTGTTATTTATTTATTTATTCATTTGAATGATGGTCTTGTTATTTAGTTTGGTTGACCTCTATACATTATATCCCTCTCCCTCTCAAGTATACATCTCTATCAAAAATGCTGTTTTATTTAATAAAGAATATGTTTGAGAGAGATATTGTACCTACAAGCACATAGATTTAGATTTAGGTAAGTTAATGGTCTGCTTGTGGCACATGGTGTGCGTCTTTTGCCCTGAGTAGAGATTCACTCCATTTCCTAAAAAGAAATGGAGGTTCATTACTATAATTTTGGGTGCATAAAGTTAAATAAATAATAAATGTATGTCACATGTTTTAAAAATACGTGTAATATACACATAAAACTATAGTAATAGACCCTCCATTTTTACCTTTGCCTTCTACTCCTTTGCCTTGTCATCTCGGTGTCGATTATTCTCAGTTTGGCTACTCGCTGGGTTCATCAACCCTTTCTTTCTTTCTATTTATTCAGCCCAACAACTTTTCTTCACAATTATTATATGGTTAACCTCTTGTGAGTAGATCGTGCTCCTGACACCATCCAACTCTAGTTTTTTCATGCAAGAGTTTTTTCATGTAACACACAGTTTGTCTCTCAGTCCTCTCTTGAAGTTCCAACAAATCATTTTGTCATTACATTCGCCTACCTCCACTGCCACTCTCTTGAGCCGCTCGATATACTTTCGAAGAGTTTCCTTTTTCTTCTAATGAGTTGTTGTTTGCGGGCTATGGATTGCATTGTGAGTTCATCACACAGCTTCTTCCAAGAATATTCTGGTGAGGTGCTGATAGAAGCTCTTTGGTACAAAGGAATGAATTTTTGTCGAATCGAGAAAGGTGTGTACTTGCAAAGTTAATATTCCAGCGCACAAGTCTATGAGGTCAGGGAGATGTAACTTATAAGAATGAGTAAAAATATATATCTATTTATGGTGTATGACTGTGTTAATACACAAACGACAATTAAAACTGCTCCCGATGAATACGGTGTGAAGTGCGGTAGACCATTGAATTAATTTTAACAACTGCGACGATCACAACATTGAGTTTTGATGTGCACATTCTTAAGGAGGGTTTATCTTTTGTGATATTTAGACAGACAAACCTCTAGATTTTACTTTCAAATTTGGCTAATTTTATTGGACCGTTTAATCGTCTGTTATTTTCAATCTTTGCCGATTCTTTATTTAAATTATTTTCTTATTATATATCAAATGATATACGTTATTATTTTTAAGTTAAAAATGATGTAATGACTTCATGTCATAAACGTGGTCCTTACATAGGCACATGGCCTTATTCATTTGCTTCTAAGTATACGTGTACAAGAAATATACCAATTAAATATAAGCACTTTAAGAAACTTATTTGTGCCAGTTTCATCAAGTGGATGGTTGGTTTGAACCCACGCCCTTTGATCCTTCTGTTCTCTGATCGAAACCGGCTTAAGGTGACGGAGGGAGTATACAAATCAAATGAGGTATTTCAAAATACCTCTCTTTTTAATTAAATTATTATACATAGTTTAACTTTTGTATACCTCTCTTTTAATTAAATTAGTATAAAGTTTAACTTTTGTATACAAATCAAATGAGGTATTTCAAAATACCTCTCTTTTTAATTAAATTATTATACATAGTTTAACTTTTGTATACCTCTCTTTTAATTAAATTAGTATAAAGTTTAACTTTTGTATACCTCTTTTTTTAATTAATTATTATATAGATTAAATTTTGTAAAAATTGGGACTAAACCTAACGCAGATAAAATAAAAGAAAAAAAAATAAAGATACAAATCAAATTGATCAAGAAACAAAAGTCAAATAAATTTGAAGTTCCACAAATCAAATTGATCACCCGTGTTGTTATTTTATCTATGTAGATTTGACTTTGTTTACTTTCGTTTACATAATACATGATTTCCTCCAAATCTCCATTATGATTTTTGATATATTTGTATCTTCTATCAATTTAAAGGTTATCTTAGATATGGATTTTTGTCAATTTTATTTTTATTTTCAAGAAAATCAATATAGTCTTTAAACTATACGATGTTTCTTTCTAATTTCTCATTCTCTTAATTGCTTGACACTTAACCTAAACATTTGGTTATAGGTTAGAGTTCTTACCTCAATGTTGTCATATTCTTTCGTGATTTTGAAGTAAACATGTTTGTCTTCGTCAGATTCCTTTCTTTTAGAAGATACTTCATGAGAATCTTCGGATGTGCTATCAAGTATGTCATTGAAGACATATTTGCACGAGTCTCTTGAGGTTATATCTTATTCATGTAATGATGAATCCTCAAACGTTCTTTCTAATGTTGACCTTTCAAAGATTCTTCTTAATGAAACCTCTTCATCATTTCTTTTCCCAAAGGTTCTACTAGACGAAGCTTCTTCAAATATTCTATTGGATAAAGCTTCCTCACATATTATATGTTAAACGTTTTAATTATGTTTGAAGAGGTTGAGAGTAATTAGTGGAAAATGTGAGAGTGAGATTTTCATTATTAGAAGGATGAAGTTTGGTGGAGGAGTGGTGACGGTCCGGTGGTGACGAATTGTACTACAACGGTTCAAACTAGAGGCGACCTGCACTACTGCGACAAAGAAACATGCTGGTGTGGGTTGCAATGGTGGTGGATTTTTCATTCATGAAAAAATTGATTTTTTATTTAGTCTAAAACATAATTAATTAATTTTATAAAAGAAAAAGAAAATACATGTGGAACAATATGGAGCATTTGATTGATTGGATGGTATGTCTTGATCATTAGACTTCACCATTTCTCATCACTCAACCAACTCATCTTCTTCTAGCGGTTAAAATTATGTTGTTGTTACTGCTATTTCGATTGTCATATTATTTGTAGTTTGCTTCACGTCGCACGAGGTTAACAATTCTAAGAGTCTCGTTGTTGATTCTGAGGCGTTTAAATCTTCTTTTGGTAGTTGTTTTGATTAGAAATTTATTTTGAAATTTAGGTTAGAAATTCTTACAAAACCGGCTTGCTCTGTAGCACCTACATCTCTAAAAAACGTGTCAGCATCCAAAACCGAGGTCGACACTTATGATTACATTTCATTTATTCATTTTTAAAAAAATATTAACGATTCGTTGCTTCAGTGTCGTGTTTATGTTGTCCATCCTTCCTATTCGGCTTGTAACTTAAGAAAAAACATTTTCTGGTTACATATCAACAAATCTTCAAAACATAAAAAAGTTTCCTTTTTACGATTGTAGTGGTGAACATTTTTTTATCAATTATTAGGTCAATATTTGAATGTGAATTAAGAATTTGAATCTAAATCATGGAAAATAGAGGCTAATGATTATTAATTTGATTTATTGCACTTTGGAATGGAAGTTTATTCATGCTGGGAATTTTACTGTCATAGTTCCCAAACTAATGTCTTTTTGTTTCAAACATTGACTAGCGTATGTTTGATTCTACCGTAGTGAAGATTGCTTTTGAATGAATTGATTTTGTATTATTGATTCTGGTTAAAAGTGATTTGAATGTAAAGTAATTTATGCTTGGATAACTTTATGCAAAATTTTGAAATTTTATTCACTTTTATTGAAAAAGACATTGCATTGTGAAATAAGTATGTTTTATGTATATGACAAAAAAACTTCACCAGGCCACTATATATGTCGCTACTTATTGGTCTTTGGGTGTGTTGTCGTGGCACATCATGTCTGGTTTCCTCCTTATTCAGAGCCATCCTTTGTACCTATCAAATTAGAATGATTTATGTCATTGTTGCATCATTAGTGTTGCGTGTGGTGGCAGAACAAGTGGATTTTGCTGGTGCCATGATGGTGGGAACAAGATCAACAATTTATAGGAGGAAGGAATTTGCGCTTTGAAAGAGAAAATATCGACGAATTGGAATAGTGGTGAAAAGATGGTGGTTCTTCACATAAATTCGCAAGAAGTAAAAGTCGTATTCTCACAGACGACATCATTGTTCTGAACTGAAACTAGAAATAGATAAAGATCGAATTAAATAGAGTTTTGGTGCGGTGGAGTGAGTTTCTGATACATTGAAATTGAGATTGACATGCAAGATTAATACTCTAACACTGAAATCAGTGAATAAGTGATAAAGTAATATGAGTGTATAAATGACATATTACCTAAAACAACATGTGTTGGGTTTTATACAGTATGGGCACGCCTCGTGAGATGTCGTCCTATCAAATCTAACAATGAGAAATATGTTGGAGGCCAAAATTCCGTATCCTTAATCAGGGCGAGGTCTCACCTATTCTTTGCGTCTTTTCATGTGATATTTAATATGGTTTTTTCTTTACCCACCTCCCTATGGGGGTCACCCCCAGCGAAATCCCCAACTTACCCCTGCTTCGGAGATTCATCTCCGAAGTAATTTTTTTTTTTTTGGATTTTTTTAGACTTCGTAAATGAATTTCCGAAAACACCAAAAAATTGGTGTTTTCGGAGATGCATTTCCGAAATGCATGAAAATTCAGTTATTTTTTACAATTAGGTAAGAAAACCATTACAGGACAAAAATTGTAATCGCATTGATAGTAAATTGGGAAGTCTCTTAATTATTCACCATTACAGGACAAAAATTGTAATCGCATTGATAGTAAATTGGGAAGTCTCTTAAATGATAGTAAATGTAGAACGAGTTGTAATCAACCTGATTTGAAATTTCGAAGTGCCTTTTCTTTCTCCCCCACCACTCTCAAACGGTTATCTTCTAAGAAATGTGGTAACACTTTCCTACTTAAAAGCCTGCTCTCTCACCATTTTTCTTCCAATCACATCCAAAATCATTTTCGATCTTTACTCTTTTCCTCTACTCAAACATTTTCTCTCTCTTGTAACCGCTTTCATCACAATGTCTCGCCGCGGTCGAGGAAACCATCCCGAAAATTACCGGAGTCAACCATCTCCTGCACATTCTCAACAATCATCCGTCAATGCTGCAGGATCAGGTCGTGGTAGTGGTGGTTGTGGCTCTCGCGGTGGACGTACCGCCGGTTCTTCCTCCTCCGGACATCCTCCTCCTCCGTCATATGCTTCGCCATCGGTCACCCCTACTCCTACTCCTACATATGTTGCATCTCTGGTTCTTCGTCCACCTGTTGCAGCGCCATTTGTTCCATCTATTGCAGCGCCATTTGTTACTCCATCTGTTGCTGCGCCGGATGCTTCCTCGAGTTTGGCTCCAATTTCCATTGAGAGCCTGACTGCCGAAGTTAAACAGAAGGCTACTCTAGAGTCGGCTCCGTCGTCTCAGAAGGCGGTTAGGTTCCCTAACCGACCTGGTTACAGTCAATTGGGAAGGAAAATTCAAGTTTGTGCTAATCATAATGAGTTGCGAGTGGCTGGTAAGGATCTACACCACTATGATGTAAGTATAGTTTGCTCATAAGTTTTTTGAACTTTAAGTGTATAGTTTTTGTTGTTGTTTATTATGTTGGTAAGTTACAATGTGGTATGGAATTCTAGAGGATCCAGACTTTCTAACCTGTTGCAGCGTCTCCTCCATCGTCTTTCTAACCTCATTCTTTTATCATCAGGATCGGGACTTTTCAAATTCCCACTCATATGAGAGTCAATCGGGTTAAACTTGACTAAAGTACGCTTCATATATATGAATGTACTAGTACTCATTAACTGTACTCATACAGTATCCTACAAGATATTTTACAACATGTTTAAATGATAACAGCTGTGTTAACAAAAGGGCAACAATTTCTACACCTCTTGGTAAAAACATTGGATGAATAATCAAAACAAACCCTAAATTAGGTGTATTTTCCCATTGGGGTTTCATGATCATGAGAGTAATGTGAGGGTTTCATGATAGGATTTCATGATCATGAGAGTAATGTGAGTGGAATGTAAGAAAAAAAACAGTAAAAGTAAAGAAAGTGTAATTACCGGGAATATGAAAAGGAGGAGGTAGGTGAACAAGGGTTGGGTTTGGTTCAGTGATGTTGAGTTCAAAGATCGGGGGCCGACGTTATCAAAATGTTGACTCATCCTCACCTACCCGTGTTTAACAATATGTAACTTTAATCTTATGTAATGTGATCGATGTAATCTTCATCCGATTAAATAAAGCGAATCGTTCTTGTTTGTTATTTTTCTTCTGTCCAGACCTTATTTTAGAAGTGCATTTCCGAATTCCTCCAAGGGGGTGAATTCGGAGATGCACTTCCGAATACACCAATTTTCTAAAAAACAACTTTATTTCGGAGAAGCATCTCCGAAATCAATATTTTTCATTAAAATATTCACCTTTTCGGAGATGCATTTCCGAAAACACATTTTTTTCAATAAAAGTACGTTTTCGGAAATGAACTTCCGAAACAAGAGATACTTTTGTAAATTCACCAGAGGTGACCAAGAAGGTTAGGAGGTGAGTAAAGAAATTTCCTTTAATATTTGATCATCGTGGATCTTGCGAACAATCTAGAACGCTAATCAAACTAAAAAAAATCATAAATAAGACTTGTAAACATAGAAACATAATAATTATAAGTACAACTTAATTAATAATTGCAACAACATATATAAATATTTGAGTTTGAATTTGATATTTGACACTTATCATATGTGAATTTAATTATTAAATATCATTTTAAATAGAGTAGTATAAAAAAGAAAAAGATAAAAAACTTGAGAATTATATACTTAAAACCAGATATCCATGGCATCCAAGTTTGCAGAGGGGCACCCAGTGTGTCCCATCTGCTTTTTGCTGACGATTGTTTTTTATTTTGCAGGGCCAATCTATCTGAAGTTCATCATATCATGAATATTCTTGATTTATATGCTAAAGCGGCTGGTCAGGAGATTAATCTGACAAAGTCGGAAGTGTTCTTTAGTCGTAACTTGAGCATTCCTGCGCAAGAGGATCTTGCTAAGGTTATGGGTGTTCGTCACGTGTTAGGTACCGGTAACTATCTGGGGCTGCCTTCTTTGATAGGTAGGAGCAAAAAGGCAACGTTCTCCTTCATTAAGGATCGCATCTGGAAACGTATTAATTCATGGAGAGGTAGGTCTTTGTCTAGAGCTGGTAAAGAGACTATGATAAAGTCAGTTCTCCAGGCAATTCCAGCCTATATTATGAGTATCTTTCTTATTCCAGATGGTGTGATCAACGATATTGAGAGAATGATTAATTCCTTCTGGTGGGGAGGTGGTTCGAATGGTAAGGGGATCAGGTGGATGGCGTGGGACAAGTTGACATGTCCTAAGGCAGAAGGTGGTTTGGGGTTCCGGGACTTTAAAGCTTTTAATATGGCTATGGTTGCCAAACAGGGCTGGTTTCTCATGTCTAACCCTGCAGCTCTTGTGTCCAAAATTTTCAAAGCAAGGTACTTCCCGAGATCGTCTTTTTTTGATGCTAACCTTGGTTTCAATCCCAGCTTTGTTTGGAGAAGTGTTTGGAAGGCTCGAGAGGTCCTATCTTTAGGTTGCAGGTGGAGTATTGGTGATGGTAACAACATAAAAGTCATGAATGAACCGTGGCTCCGTGGTGCTCGAGAGGGTTGTTTGAATGGACCTCAAAGGCATGCTGCCTATACTTTTTCGGTTAGAGACTTATTGTTGCCTAATGTTAAACAGTGGAACATGAGAGTGCTTCGGGAGGTTTTTGATCCTCTGGTAATTAAAGATATTTTGCAAGTCCCTCTATTGGAAGATGTTACGATGGATCGATTGGTTTGGAAGGAAGAACATCACGGGGTTTATAGTGTCAGATCGGGGTATCGTATCTGGATGAAGGCGAGGAATAGTAATAACAGGGGGACCGATTCTGGTATTTGGAACAACTTATGGGGGATTGTGGCTCCGGCTAGAGTTAAACATCTTCTTTGGAGAATTTGTAGGGATTGTCTTCCGACGAGAGTGCGTCTTCGGTTGCATCGTGTTCCTTTGTTCCTAATTGTCCGACTTGTGATAGTGCTTACGAAGATGATTGGCATGTTCTTTTTGGGTGCCCGGATGTGATTTTCTCTTGGCGGGCAGCAGGTTTGTTTAATGTCATATCCCCCCGTCTTCACTCTTTTCTGGATGCTAAATCTATTATCTTTGATGTTTGCTGTAAGGAAGATAGAAATACTGCAGGTAGAGTTGCGGTTATGATAGAAGGATTGTGGAAGAACAGGAATGATTGGTTATGGAACAAGGAGAAAGAAGATGCTTCTAAGCTTGGTTGGCTCGCCTATCACAAATGGCAAGATTGGTTCTCAGCCCAACAAGTTCGTCAGACTACCGTTACTCCTGAGAACTCGTTAAATTGGAGCCTACCACCTAGTGGAACTTTCAAGTGTAATGTGGATGCGGGTTTTAACCGGACTTTAGGGACAACGAATCGTGGTTGGTGTCTCCGTGATGATCATGGGGAATTTGTAGTTGCCGGCACGGCTTGGGATGGTGGAACTTTTTCTGTCCTTGAAGCAGAGGCCTTGGCCCTCAAGGAAGCTATTCGAGAGGTGATAAATTTGCATTATTCTCATGTTATCTTTGAGAGTGATTCTCAGGTGCTTGTTCATGGTCTTAAGTCTAATTCTTGTGGTAATTCTGAGTTTAATGTTATTATTAACTCTATTAAGTTGTTACTGTTAGCTTTTCCCAACTTTGAGGTTAAGTTTGTTAAGCGTCAAGCGAATTTGGTTGCCCACTCCTTAGCTAAGGCGGCCAATTCCTGGACTCGACGCATGTTGTTTGATGTAATTCCTCTTTGTATCTCCTCTTATTTGATTAATGAAAGTTAAGTTTGCCTTTGTCAAAAAAAAAATTAAATAAATATATTATTTTTAATTCATATTATTTTATTTTTAAAAAAATTGATATTTAATTTTGAGATTGATTAATTAAAAAAAATCAATCTTACCGTCTAATTTTGACTAAATATTTTCAAGGACCAGTAATATTTTTGTGGGACAGAGAAGTACATTCACACATGTGTGTTTCTTCTAGATACACATATTGACCCAAAAAATTTGCAATAGAATGATTAGTCAATCAAATCCCAAATCGTACCTTTTGCGGCAACAACCCCGAAACTAAATCCGCAACTTGCAAATCTTAGCTTCCACGGCGCATTATAGCGTCACCCACTTCATCATTACCCAAAAAGTCGTTGAAACTAATTAATGACTTCTTCAAAACACCTCACTTGACCAACACACCCTTTCTTTCTCTCTCTAAAATCCATCCACCCGCCATTTTCTCTCTCTAAAATTATGACCACCACATTCGTCCACAACCGGAGCCAGCACTCCAGCCACCGCGCAACGCCGGATAACATGTCCCGTTCGTCGGACTTCAGCACTTCGAATCAATCGACCTCGTCTTCTTCCGGACGGAATCCAGTTGTTGCTGCCGCTTTGTCGGTTGCCGGATTGTTCGCTGCTTGCTTCACGCCGCCGGAGGCTAATAATTCCAAGAGTCTTGTGGTGGATTCTGAGGAGTTCAAATCTTCTTCTGGTTCTGGTAATTCTTACAATACCGGCTTGCACTGTAGCACCGACATCTCTGAAAAAACGTGTCGTGCCGATGCTGACTCTTGTGATTATGTTTTATTTATTTATTTATTCAAATTATTATCGATGTGTCAGTGTCACTGTCGTGTTTCCGATTCATATAGAAAAGTTTCCTTTTTAGGATGTAGTGGTGAATATTTTTTGATCAAGTATTATTAGGTCAATATTTGAATATGAATTGGGAATTTGAATCTAAATCATGAAAATAGTGGCTTATAGGTTTTGAATTGGAATGGTGTGGAGTGAATTGGAATGAGCTGTTTTGTTTTGTTTTTTAGTTGCATCAAATGCTTCAAGAGGAGGTAGTCAGAGAGGGCGAGGTACAAACAACAGTTTATACAACACCACAATCCAGGGGAATGAGTCTGGCATTGTGAAGTATACATTGGAGGAAATCATCCAA
The DNA here is from genome assembly GCF_029867415.1 of Vicia villosa. Taxonomy (NCBI): domain Eukaryota; kingdom Viridiplantae; phylum Streptophyta; class Magnoliopsida; order Fabales; family Fabaceae; genus Vicia; species Vicia villosa. The sequence continues at coordinate 368,980 of NW_026705165.1, read as the reverse complement.
GTCACCAAAAACTTCTCGCCTTCTTTCAAGATTGGTCAAGGTGGTTTTGGGGCAGTCTACAAGACGAAACTTCTGGATGGAACTATTGTCGCAGTAAAGCGAGCTAAGAAGGTTTTAAGTTGTTTTTAGCTTATTTATAAGGTCATTTCTGTCGCAATTATGTAGAATGAGAATGTTATACGGTAAGCTTCCAAATGTTGTTTGGTTGATTATGTTTTTCCTTTGCAGAGTGTACACGAGAAACATCTAGGTTCGGAGTTCCAGAGCGAGGTACAAACACTATCACGGGTCGAGCATTTGAACTTGGTAAAGTTCTATGGATACTTGGAGCATGGGGATGAAAAAATTGTTGTTGTGGAGTATGTTCCGAATGGAACCCTCAGAGAACATCTAGATTGTGAGTTTTTCTGGCCTTTCTACTGTTGTTTTGTTCATTTGTGGTTTGCTCTTGCCTTACAGCATAAAACATTTGCTTTTTGTGCCTACAACTTAATCAAAGAATCATCACAGGCATTCATGGAAATGTTCTCGACCTCGCCGCTCGTCTAGACATTGCAATTGATGTATCTCATGCTCTCACCTATCTTCATGTGTATATGGGTATATAACTCTCTTTGTAATCAATTAATTCTTTTTTTTTTTTTTTTGTCTATAAATCAATTATCAACTCATTTCGTTCGGGTATGGCAATTGGCAAATCTACACACTTTTTTTAATTGTCCCTAATGACATATAGAATGCTGTACAGAATCTTATAGTTGTTGCATATTGCATTCTTATGCAGATCACCCCATCATTCATAGAGACATAAAGTCTTCCAACATTCTCCTCACTGAGAACTTTCGAGCAAAGGTAGCAGACTTTGGTTTTGCTAGACAAGCACCAGACAGTGACTCTGGCATGACACACGTCTCTACCCAAGTTAAGGGAACAGCTGGCTACTTGGATCCTGAATACTTAAAAACCTATCAACTGACCGAAAAGAGTGACGTCTATTCATTTGGTGTTTTGCTTGTTGAACTTGTCACAGGAAGACGCCCGATTGAACCAAAATTTGAACTCAAAGAGAGAATAACAGTAAAATGGGTGAGTAGTGTTTTCCATTTTTTTTCTGAAGTTTAACACCTCTTCATAATTGTGCTTTACTAATCTTCTTTAATGTGACTCATTTGCTACAAGTGCAGGCTATGAAGAGGTTTATCGAGGGAAACGCGATCTCGGTCTTGGACCCAAGACTGGATCAAACTTCTGCAAATAATTTGGCCTTAGAAAAGATACTTGAACTAGCTTTACAGTGCTTGGCTCCTCATAGGCAAAGCAGGCCTAGCATGAAGAGATGTGCAGAGATCCTTTGGGCCATTCGTAAGGATTATCGAGAGATATCGGCTTTAAACTTTCGATCATATTCCACTACTTCCCAAAGAAGCACCTCATTGTGAGAGTGACAAGGATGGAGTTGATATCAGGTAACTTCACTTGCATAAAATAGGCGTGTGACGGTGTGAGTAAGGAAAAAATAAGCGTAAAAAAGATAATAATGCATTAAAAAAAGAAGTTAGGACAAAATATGATCACAGGAGTAAACAATTCTTCTATAAAATAATGATCAAGCAAATTTGGCAACTGGGGTGGCATATGCTGATAGTGATTAGTGATAGGTAGAAATCATATTCTGTTGAAATTGTTCATAAGAGTTTTCACTTGTATATAGGAAGAGGGTGTTATTGCTTCCATAATATTTATTTATTTTTCTTGTGATGTACTTGATAGAAAAGGAAAATTTGTATTCTATTATTGATTGATTGTAATTTTGATTGCTGTATTGTCACCTGGCCTCTGACGTTCCATTCATTTTATTGTTTATTATGTTTAATAATTTATGGGGAAAAAAAATCTCTGGTAATTATTAAAAAAAAAATTTTTTTGTATAATCCCCCATAATGTCATGTTATATTGACACAACTATGTGCGGGTATATTTACAAAAATTAGTCTTTGTTATAAGAGTTAGTCTTTGTTATAAATAGAAATCTTAATTTAACTAAGTTTAATAAGTTAGTTTTTAGGAAAGTCAAATAAGTGTTATGAGTTATTATAGTTGGTTATTCATTATTATTCTATGAGGTTTCTATTCAATTTGTCAGGCTTATATAAAGCTATCGCATTTTTATTTTGTAAGAATAAAAAGTGATATCACTTGATTAATATTGTTAAAATTATAGTTACTATTTCATTTGATATAAAGAGATGCTTGAACAAATGAATGAGTAACAACTATAACTTTAACAAAATTAATCAAGTGAGAGCACTTCTTGTTCTTGCAAACTGATATATGTCGGCTTTATATAAGTCTTACAAGTTGAATGAAACCTAAGGAAATAATAAGGAATAACAAACTATAATAAGCCATAACATTTATTAAACTTTTCTAAAAGCTAGCTTATTAAAGCTATCTAAATTAACATTTCTATTTATAACAAAAACTAAGTCTAAGTAAATTTATCAACAAATTCCTCCCGTTAAACTAAAATGTTCATTGAGCATACAATTTAATTTTCTTGTGGTTGTACTCCTAGTAGGCTCATAAGTTTCACATATTGATTCAGTTTCAATGGCTTTGTCATAATTTACGCAACCTATTCTTGTGTTCCACAGAAAATCAACTTTACCACTAGCTAATTTAAAAGATCATGTAAATAATGATATATGACATCAATGTGTTTAGTCCTTTGAAGCATCACATAATTTTTAGAGAGCTTGATTGATCACAGAGAATATCAATACACTCGCAATTTTCATCTCTTGTTTATTCAAAAACATCCTTCATCCAAACACACTAGCAAGCACGTGAGGTTGCCGCCACATATTCAACTTTAGTAAGGGGTAAGGTAACAATGGCTTTCTTTAAACTCCAACAAATTGCTGTCTCACATAGTAGAAAAACATACCTTGAAGTATTTTTTCTATCGTCTACATCTCGTGCATAATCATTGTCAGTATATGCTAAGAGCTTCGAGGTAGTCCATATCCTATAAAACAGGCCAAAATTCAAAGTACCTCTTAAATACAAGGCTCTTTTAACAATCTGCATGTGTTCCTCATTTGGATTATCCATGTAACGTGAAATCAAACACATTGTGTACATCATATATGAGTGTGTAGAAGTAAGACATATTAGAATACCTATCAATTGATTGTGAAAAGTTGGATCGACATCTTCTTCTTTTGACAACACAGTTCCAAGAACTATTAGATTTTTAATAGAGTTACAATTCCACATGTTGAATCTTTTTGAAACCTCTCTTTCATATTTCTTTTGGCATTAGTGAATTCCATTTGTATTATGGCTTACTTAAACTCTAAGGTCCGTCATCTCAAATTCTATTATCATGGACTGCTCAAATCTTGCACATCGTTCTTCATTATTCTCAATATATATATAATGGTCGATATTTATTCCTCTCATCTCTTATTATAAAATGCTCTCACTTGATATGCTATATATATATATATATATATATATATATATATATATATATATATATATATATATATATATATATATATATATATATATATATATATATATATATATATATATATATATATATATATATCAAGTTATCAACATAAATACTTATCATGATTATTTTTTCTTCTCTTCTCTTGATGAATAAAGTATAGTCGTGTTAACTTTTTGTAAATCCTTCTCGTTGGAAGTAATTATCGATTCTGCTAAACCATGTTGTTGGCACCTGCTTTAGGCCGTATAAGGCTTTGTTCCGCCTATATTCATTTTCTCCCTCTTCGTGTTTAATGAAGCCTTCAGGTTGAATCACATATACCTCTTCCTTCATTTCTCCGTACAAGAAGACACTTTTACATCCAACTGGTACACATTCCATCCTTTTATGCTGCCACAACTAGCAAAATTTGAATTGTGTCCCATCGTGCTTCGGGAGCATATACGTCATTATAGTCCATCCCTTATGTTTGTGTATACCCTTTTGCAACAAGTCGAGCTTTGAACTTGTCAACTTTTCCTTCTTCATACAAATTGATCTTGTAAATCCATTTCACTCCAATTTTATTGGCTTCTGTTGGCAGATTCGCTAACTTCCATGTTTTATTCTTCTCAATGACATCTATCTCATGTTTCATTGCTTCTATCCATTTTACAAATGGTTTTTCTATTCCTCGTCTTCTAACACAGTTGCTACTTCATCTTTGAAAATTGTTTATTTCTCTCCCACGTCCATAATGTGTGACATGCTCAATTTGCAGAATTTGTTCTTCACTCCGCTTCTCTCTTACTTTTTGCTCATGAACAAGTAGTGATCTTTGCAGCTCATCCACAATTAGGAGATCAATGTCTTTATACTTTTCAATTGAGCATACAACAAAATTGAAGTTTTCTATCAGAGATCTAAGTATCTTCTCAATTGATTTCCCATCATTCATATTCTCTCTACAATTACTCATGTCATTTGTTGTTTTCATCACTCTTTCAAAATAATCATCCATTGATTCACTTGTCTTCATCTCTATGGTTTTGAATGTTCGTCGAAGTCTCTGCAGCTGCACCTGTTTCACCTTAGTGCTTCCCTTGTACTTGACATTCATGGATTCCCATAGTTGATTAGCTGTTTCTTTATGGGTAATAGCTTTTAAAATGAATTTGCCAATGGGCTGAAATATACATAGTTCTTTACTTTCAAATCTTTGAGTTTTTCTTCATCTAATATTTTTTGTTGTGTTGCACTTATCTATTCATTCTCCTTTGATTCCTTGATTCTAGATTCAATAACACTCTAATACTCCTTTGTAGAAGCGGATACTCCATGATCAAACTTCAACGATCGTAGTCTTCATCAAACTTTGGCACACATGATCAAACTCCAACGATCGTAGTCTTCATCAAACTTTGGCACACTTGGTGTAGTGAAATTGCTTGATTATGCCATTTCACTTCTTTCACTCACTCTAGTCTTTTTTTCCCTCAAACACTCTAGTCTTTGTTATAAATAAAAATGTTAATTTAGCTGTTTAATAAGTTAACTTTTAGGAAAGTTGAATACGTGTTGAGTTATTATAGTTTTTTTTTATTTTTTATTATTCTCTTAGATTTCTATTCAATTTATAAGGTTTATATAAAACCATCATATATTTATTTTGTAAGAACAACAAGTGATCTCAGATGATTAATATAGTTAAAATTATCGTTACTACTTCTTTATTTTGCACATTTTACTTCAATATGGAGCAAAATATGCAATTCTTAAACAACCTAAATTATTATGTTCTCAAACATTGTTGTTCTTTTTTCTTTTTTTTATATTGGTGGATATGGTCAATGAAAAAATATTTCATTACTACATTGTTTAATTAAAATATTTTATTAAACTATACTAAAAAAATAGTTTTGATTTATAAATATAAATAACTTATTTATAAAAAGTACATTAAGAAAACATTAAAACAAAAATTTGTTGTTAAGGTTAAATCCCAGAAAATTTCAAACGACTCCATAGGCATTAGGCGCACCACCGAATTGACAAAATTATTCTCGTGCTTTTGTAGATGTATTTCCGGAAGCACCCTATTTTTTTTAAAAAAAATGGTTTTTTCCGTAGATGCATATACGAAAGCGTATAAAACACAGTGAATCTTGAGATTTTTCCAATTAATTGGGAAAATCCAAAGTTCCGTAGATGCGTCTACGGAACACTCTATTGTCAAACCCTATCAAACCTTTACGTAGATGTAACTACGGATATTTTTCCCAATTAATTGAGAATTTGAAATTTTCTCAATTAATCAAACCCCATCAAACCTTTTCGTAGATGTAAATACGGAAGATTTTTCCCAATTAATTGAAAATTTGAGATTTTCTTAATTAATTTATAATTTAATTGGAGATTTTCTCAATTAATTGGGAGAATCCCAAATTAATTAATTTTGATGACATCTACGTAATCTTTAAAACATAGTTAAAGTATAGTGAAAGTTGGGATTTTCCCAATTAATTGGGAAAATCCCAAATTAAGTTACAAATTAATTAATTGGGAAAATCTCAAATTAATTTATGGGAAAATCTCCTATGGCAACCCCATTTTCTACTCTAACCGTCCCAATTAACCTCATTGTATGTTGTTCTAACCTATCAAATTTGTTTACACTTCTACCTAAAGTGCCTAAAACATCTAATGTATCCTAAAAAATAACTTATAAACCAAAACACAAAAACAAAATAAAATTAGAAAAACTTACCAAAATGAAATTGATTGATGAGAATGAATTGTTTCAATGTTATGAGATAATGAAAATGATGAGAAAGGGATCAACTGATGCTTCAATATAATACTTCAAAGCTTCAATGCAATGGTTGTGAGAGGGGGAGGTCAAGTGTTTTTGTTGGTTTTGAGAAAATGAAGAATGGTGAAGAGGGAAGGATTTTGGCGCAAATTAATGAAAGAAAGCGTATGGAGATGCATCTCCGGACCACCAACACGTTTTTGAATAAATGGTATTTACGGAAATGCATCTTCGGATACACTTTTTTCACATACGGAGATGCGTCTCCGGATAAAATTTAAACGTGAAAAGGATGCCTCTTCAGTTTTGTCTAAAAAATGGTGAAAATAAGTGGGGATGTTATGGATTTTTTACGGTAGTGTTAGAGCAACTATAAGAGTGGAAAGATCATTTCTTAACTATTATGGATCGTCTGCAAGGCCCACAAAGAAGGCCCAATAAGCGTTAAAGGAAAAGGCACACCGAACATGTTGACTCTTATCTCTGTCGAGAACACATGATTACGTCCTCCGTCACATTTCTCACCATTGATTTCTTATTGAACGAACATTTGAATTACACAAGCCGCTGAATCACACAAGGGCAGTTTTAACTGTCCATACTATATAAAGATCAGATTGCACCACTTTAGATATTCAGTTCATTTTCACCCTCATACTATTTTTCACTCAATTACTTAGACGCTGGAGTGCTAACCTTACCGGTCCACCCCTTCTCTGTCATATGAAAACCTTGTTCCACTGCATCAAAACTTAATATCACCACTTCACTTCACATTTCTAACTCCTTAATGGAACAAAATGAAAAGATCAATCAGTGTACTTAATTAGAAGATTATTAACTATTGGCTTTTTTGAAAGACGTCGAATATCATAGATTTAATAATAAGAAAATTAATACCCCTCTGTTGTGTTCAAATTGTGATGTAGATTAAAATGATTGTCATGACTTTTATTGTAGCTTAGGAAAAAAAAAAAAACACCTACAAGAAACTTTAGGTATTATTACTTTACTACATAACAAGTAATATGTATCTATGGTTTTTGCTCAATAGCACAAGTGAATTTTTTTTAACATGTTAGTTCAAACATAACAATTGAAAGCCAAATCACCACTTACAGATCTTTAAAGCAAAGCATTGAATAATAATCCATATTAGTATGGATGATGTAGATCATGATGTAAATGTGATGTTAACATTTTTTACAAATTCATACCATTTTATTCCTTCATTGTTCTAAGAAGCATGTTTAATATAACATACATTTCTAAAGCATTAGGATGTGATTTATCATTGGATACAAATGAATGAACTTGATTACCAATCTCAATCCAACTACAACCAGGAACTTTTGCATCACTTTTGTCTTTCATTGTTTTTCGAACTCGTTCAACATCACACCAATGTTTCTGTGAAGCATACATGTTAGATATCATTGCATAGTTTACACTTTTTTCCGGCTCAATGATGAAGAGTTTTTCTGCAGCAAATTTAGCTAGTTCCATATTTGAATGCAGATTGCATGATCCAATAAATGCTCCTAAGGTATCTGAATCAGCTTCTATTTGCATTGACCTTAACAATTGAAAAGCTTCATTAATAAGACCATGTCTTCCTAGAAGGTCAACTAGGCAAGTGTAATGTTCTGAATCAGGAACAATTTGATACACATTGGTCATTAATTTGAAGTAGTGAAGTCCCTTTGTCACAAGCCCGCGATGAGCACACGCAGTGAGAACGCCGAGAAAAGCGATTTTATCCGGTACTATGCCACGAGATAGCATCTTCTCAAACATCTCTGTTGCTTCTTTGGCTAGTCCGTGGAATGCATATGCATATATCAATGAGGTCCAAGTAACTAGATCAGGCTGTGAAGTTAATTCAAAGCATTTAAATGCACTAGTAATGCTACCGCACTTGGAGTAAGCACTGATCAAAGAATTGGCAACAGATAAAAAATCATGACTCAATAACTTAACCACAAAAGCGTGTGCTTGCAGTGTTTCGGTAATGGCAGAAGCATAGCCACATGAACTAATAACGCTGGAAATAGTCAGTTCATCGGGAAGAAACCCTTCTCGAAGCATCTCTCTGAGAAGCTTCATAACTTCATTGCCATCACCGTGATTTCCACACCCAACAACCATAGTGTTCCAAGCCACAACATTTCGAATCGACATCTCGTCAAATACTCTACGTGCATCGATTATGTTTTCAGTTTTCGCATACATGTTAATCAATGCACTAGCCACTAAAACATCTGAGTCAAATGACTGTCTCAGAACAAGACAGTGAACCTGTTTTCCAAAACCATAATATTCCAAACCATCATCACTTATTACACTGAGCATGCTACTAAAAGTGAACTCGTCCCCGTTCGCAACATCCAACCGCATCAAATTGAACAAGCTAAAAGCCTCTTTTGATAAACAATTGAAGGTATAGCAAGAAATCATCACATTCCACATAACCAAATCTCTAAATGGAACAAAACAAAAAACCCTCCTTGCATTCTCAACAAAACCACATTTTGCATATAAATCAACAAGAGCAGAACCAACAAAACAGTCCAAATCAAATCCAACTTTCACTGTAAAACAGTGCAACTGAATTCCCATCTCAGCATCATGAAACCGAGCACATAAACAAATCAAACCATTTAAAGTTATATAGTCCGGAACCACCATCTCCAACAGCATCCTTTTAAAATAAGAAAAACACAGCTGCGTATGACTCGAGTCATTTTCATTGTCACGTGATCCAACAATACCGCGGATCATAATATTCCACGACACGACATTTCTCACAAGCAATCCATCAAACAGTTTCTCTGCATCTTCGGTTTCTTGACATTTAAGATAAACACTCAAAATCTGATTTTGTAATGAAAGAACATGACAAAATCCAAACTTTATTAAATGGGCATGTAACTGTTTTCCTTCGGGAAGATAACCCTTTTTGGCTGAGATTTTGAGGGCGTTGGAACAAAAAAAATGAAAAGTGTCATGGTCTTTGAAATGGGTTTGATCAGGAATTGGCATAGAAGCTCTGAGTCTACTTATTGAGCTACATGAATGATGGTGTTGACGGGAAGAGAAAGAGAAGCATTGTGTGAAGAATGAGATGGGAAATGGAGGGAAAGGTAGTTGCTTTTTGAAACAAAACTTGCAGAACATGAAGGAATTGAAAATTTGAAATGGAGGTTGAAGAGAAAAAGAATGTTTAGTTGCATTTTTTTTTTTTTCAATTCTCGAATATATCTTTTTGTTTTGCAAAACAATATGAAGAAGAAAAAATATAAAACATTATTTTTCTTTTTCAAAAATAACATTTTCTACTCTACTCCAAAGCTAATGATATACATAGACTAGATAAATTAATTATTTAAAGAATAAAAAAAAGTGAATTTCTCTTATAATTTGGAACAGAGGGAGTATTATTGAACTTTATGTTGATTGAATAACAAAGTTATCATAATTTGAAATATGTGAAATTGAATTTTATGAAAAAAAATTACCTTTAACAAATACAAAATATTTATCTAGAATAATATAGGTAGAAATATGTTTTAAAGCCTCAAGTGATAAAGAGAAGGAAAACATATATCGAGATTGTCAGAAATTAGAACTGCACAAAGTAATAGGAAAGTCGATGAAGGCGTCGGAGCTGCGGAGACGCGGTTCGACGGGTGGCGGCAGACAACGTAAAGCTCGGTGACGATAGAGGTCTGACGATTGATGGTGCCTGAGGTTAGACAATAAAAAGTGGGGGAGGTCGTCTGTCGTCAGAGGTCGGTTAAACGTGGATGTGGTGAGTCGGTGGTTCTCAAGTAGTGAGTCTGATTCGAGTGATTTGTGGATATCGGGTTTGGTCGTTTCAGCTTGCTGATATGTTCGTTAATGGGTCATTGCCGGACCTGTTATGAATATGTTGTATTTAAGTAAATAGCAGTATGTATCCTTATCACTTTTATTAGAGCAACCTTTAGAATATAGTCTAAATACAAAGGGAATAAATAGTAATCCTTGTAGAAAAACTCATAAAAACTCAGAGAGATGATGGTAGAAATTTCTTGGAGTTCTTGAAATTTGGAAAATCATTGAGAGTATCTAAGGGGATTGCGAAACGCTTTTAAATTCGTCTTAAGTTTGTGTAATTCCCATTTAGAGAGTTTAAGAGATTGAGAAATACTTGGGTAGAAAATAAACTTTGTTCTTAGAAACTTCAATGACTACTTTTTTATAAGTCTTTTGTGGTATCTTGTAATCATTCTCGAAAGAATAGTGAATTAGAGAGTTACTCCCCCCCCCCCCCCAAAGTAGATCGGTTCAGTCAAACTGGATAAACAAGTTCTTTGTGTTCTTGTCTTTTATCATCCTCTTACATGGTGTAGATTTGCTTACACTAATTATATGTTATTTACGTTGCTTGGTGTGATTGTTCTTTGTCTCACACATATTTACTATCAATGTCAATGAAATTAATATTATTATTAGTTTTCAACAATTGATTGATCTGATTGAACCCTTAAATTTCACAAGAAGTGGTGTCCACCATGGGTCAAAGGGGTTTTGTTTACAAGTGAACACCATGGATACTAAATGGGATATTGATAAGTTTTATGGAGACGGATTTTAGACTGTGGAAAATAGAGATACAAGCAAGCTTAACACAACAAAAAAATGTATTTAAACATTGAAAGATAAGGCATTCTTGCATGCATGTCTAACACAAATAGAGAAGATCGAAATGGTGGATAAAACCAAAAATATCATTATCTTATGCCTCAGGGATAAAGTTTTAAAGGAAGTCGCTAGAGAAAAGACAGTAGCTTTGAAGTGAAAAAAACTTGAATTATTGTATATGAAAGTATTTGACTCGCATTTTGCGTCTAGAACAACAACTCTACTCACTGAGAGTGGTGGAGAATATATACATAGTGTAACAATTGACAACATTTCACAATATCATTGATGATTTGGAGAATATTGAGGTTAAGGTTGATAATGAGGATACAACTTTATTCTTGTTTAGCTAATAAGTCTCAAATGTGATTCCTTTTTCTTTAAGAGATTACATCGGGAAAGAAACTTTGTTCATTAACTATTAATTTCATAACTCCTCTAAAAAGTGTTAAATACGAATTTTGAGTTACTAAAGTAATAAATCCATAAAGTAAAACATAATGATAAATAGATTTTAAAAAATGCATAAAACATGTTGGAGTGACTGTGTATTGACAAAATTTACAAGTACGAAGTTTATAGTCAAACATTAGCTCTACCCGCGAACAAGGTGTGACCTACATAATTTAGTCTTGTCCGAATAATTATGGGAATAACACGTGTCAAATTGTCAAGTTCTACCCAATATTGTCAGATATGCTGCTGTTACGACAACCTCAACCCAAAACACTGACCAACATGCATCTTACCTTTTCTAGGATTGTATGATTGGTCCTCTCTGACAGGCCATTTTAGTGAGGAGTACCTACTGCAGTCTTGTGCCTAGAAATACCAAACATAGCATAATGATTATCAAAGGCTTAATTGTAAAACCCAAGGCCATTATTAGTCCTCAATCTCTTGACCTTCTTGCCAGTTTGATTTTCAACCAGAGTCTTCCAACTTTTGAATTTTTCAAAATTTTCTTCCTTAGTTTTCTGAGAGAATACCCACAACTTTTGTGAATAATAGTCAACTATGGATAGGAAATATCTTGCACTTGAGTGTGAATGACTTCTTGCAAGCCCCCAAATATCATCATGAATGTAATTAACCATGTGTTCTTTGTTTGCCTTTATTGAACTTCACTCTACAAGCTTTTCCAAATACATAAGGTTCACAGAACTCTGGTTTTTCGACCTTGACACCACCTATATGTTTTGTTTCCCTAGTTCGACTAAGCCCCTTTCACTAACATGGACCAATCTCATGTGCCATAGCTCTATCTTAGACACGGGCTTTGTGGATGCAAAATCTGCTGAACCACTTACAACCTCAGCCTCAAGGGTATACAAACCATATCTCTTAATGCCTCTCATGACTTCCTCCGACCTTTTTATGACTTTTAGGATTCCTTTCTTTCCTTTGAAAACATATCCTTTCTTGTCTAATTCACTAAGAGGAATCTAATTTCTCTTAAGATCAGGCACATACCTGACGCTAATCAACAACTTTACTGAATCATCATGGAGCTTAAATCTCACAGATCCAATTCCTGTAATTTTTTAGGCTTTGTTGTTTCCCAGTAACACTGATCCACCATCTTGATCATATAATTCCTCAAATATATTTTTGTTTGAAGTCATGTGCCAAGTGCAACCTGAATCCATAATTCATTCCTTGCTATAATTTCTATTTGAAACCACTAAAACATTAGATGATTCATAATCATCTTGAACAATGGATGTATTGTTGTTGTCCTTTCTATCACCATACCTCTCCAACCTATCATGACACACTTTTCTTATTTAACCTTCCTTCTTATAGTGATAACACCTAATAGAATGAGCATTACAACCATAAGACTTATGTTGATATTTACCCTTATTCTTCTCAAACCTACCATCCTTCTTCGAGAATCTTCCTTTTATGGATAGTCCTTCACCAATAGATGATGATTTCTGCTCCTTACATTTGTTCAAGTCCTTGGAGTACAAGGTCGATTTAACTTCTTCAAAGGTCAGGGACTTTCTTCCATACAAGAGAGTTTCTTTGAAATGAGCATGAGATCTAGGTAGCGCACACAGCAGCAACAATGCTTGATCTTCATCATCGATGCTAACATCAATATTCTCCAAAAAAAGAATCAGCATATTAAACATATCCAAATGCTCAGTATGACTTTGTCTTCACTCATCTTGAACGGATACATAGCTTGCTTCAGGTGGAGACGATTGACCAACGACTTAGTCATGTATAAGCCTTTAAGTTTGTTCCACACACTTGTTGCGGTTTTCTCTTTTGAGACCTGCCAAAGAACCTTATCACTAAGGCTCAATACGATGGAACTCTAGGCTTTCTTAATCATCACCGTCTTCTCCTTCTCCATTGGGGCAACCTCTATTTTTTGTGATCCCTTCAACGCTTATAACAACCCTTTTTGAATAAGAAGAGCTTGCATTTTTAAGCGCCATAATTCAAAATCATTTACTCCGGTGAATTCCTCAATCTCATACTTCGTTGATGACATCTTGTTCCATGTTGATCGCACCAGTTTGTTGATAAATGTGTGCTAAGAAAAAAAGTAAAACTATAATAAAAAGAGAGTTTCTTGATCAAAAAATAAATCGTTCAACTAAAGAAGAGAGAGAAGAAAGAGAGAAACATAGTTGGTTAAAACATTTATTCACTTTCTCATTAAGCGTTAAATGATTACAAGTGAAAATAACAATCAACCTCTCTCCTAACAAGTGAGATAACATCCTATTTATATACAACTATCATATGTATGTCATGTATGATGATAACCCTCATACATGACATACATATCTACATAACATAATATGTAAACTATCTTTGACTACTGCATGCTTGAACAGACTTCAACTACAACATGCACATTCTACCCAGTCAAATCTTGAAGCAACCCTTGTCGAGACTGGAGTTTGATCCAATACTACAATAACGTTATTTTACCCATTATTATTTATAAATAATTTATTTTAACTTTTTTAGTTTAGATGGTCGGCCTGTGGTATAACTTACAACAGATGTCCTAGACACTGCATCATTTAGTATCACAATCTCTTGGATAACCTAACATTAGATAATGTATTGCCACTAAACTAATCAATTATAATAATTTATTTTTAATATTACCCATTTTATAATCTAATTTATTTGTCCTTTACAGTTTATTTGGAGGTCATATCAAGGCCTGAAACACCATCATGAAATCAATGAAGAAGTTGTAGTCGTTTGGACTGCATGCACACTGATCATCGGGTTCACCACTGTGGAGATTCACCATAATGACTATGAAACTGCAGTTCAATATGCGTCAATAAATACCAAATCCTCTGACGTGTCTCGGACAATGACATCAACGTAAAATTAATGAATAATGGGCCTTTGACGATTTGGGAGACTTCGCTAAAGCTGAGCATTGTCAATGGAGGTGTCATAGTCAACAAGTCTTAATTGACGCTGTCATGTCAATCAAATCTAAACCAACTAATAATTATATGGTTTGGTACAAATCGATTGCAATTGGGTTTTCTCCGAAGATAGATATTTATACGACCCACGCTAAACCACTTACATACAAGAAGCTTCAATGTATAATCCCCCAAAAAGTTACCAGACCATTTATTCACATCCACATACCCAACAAAATTACGACCAACAAATACTCAACCCCACAACCAATATATGTCACACACCTAACCACAAAACCAATAGCATGCTTCATACCACCACTAACAACATGTTTATTATCAAAACACTCAACATCCATATTCTCTCAACACATCATCCTACCATAACCAAAACATGCAAGGAACATATAACACCAATTCTTCCTCCTACCATTGCCAAAACGCCCAAACGTCACAACACCAAGACATGCAACAAATACGGGGTTACCAAACACCACAACAACCATTTCTTCCTTTCACCAACAAATCATTCACACTAATGTCGTCATTCAATCGTCAAGGCCGCGCACCAATAACCCCATAAACACAATCCAACTACTCTGGCATGGGTCACGAACTAAATTACGGTACCCGCGTCAATGCATACATAAGACTACTTAGAAATGCAAGAACTTTTTAGGGAATCTGGTGACGGTGATATTCTTGGGACCTCAAAACCTAAAACACCCTGGATGAATTAATCGCGAGCGCAACAAGTTAGGGTACCTAGGGTGCGTCGAATCAGTGGTCGGTCGTCCTCAATAGTGTTAAAAATATTATCATATGTAAAAGTAACTTAAATGAAATATTAATAATTTTTGTTAGTTTTTTATAGAATTTATCATTTTAATTAAAAAATCAATACATTGATTGACGCGTCAGATGAATTGGCGTTAGCACTTGTACTTTCAACATGGTCGCTAATTGGATTGGTTAGATAATATGTTGTAAGTTCAATTAGCGACACCTCTATTTTTTAAATGAAGACGTCAATTTCGCCTCGTTTCAGTTTTTATTTATTTAAGAATGAATTACTTTAAAAATTATATAAAAAAATGATTATTGTGAAAATAAAATTGAAAAACACGGTTATTTGATAAAAAATTCCATAAAAAAAAATAGAATTAAAAGGGAGAAAGAAATAAAGGGAAAAAGGGAATGACAGATCTAATTTGTTTTAATATCCCACCCGAAAAGTTACTGCATCTTCACATACATTCATTCATTCTTCTCTACCAAACGTTACATTCTTCACCTGAGTGAAAAAACGCACTAATATTCGAGTTGACTTTTCTCCACTCTCAAAAGCCAACAAAACGACAAAACTAATTAACGTTTCATTCATTCTTTTCATATTCACAACCCCTTTTCGTGAAACCCAATTCACATTTCCTCTTTCCCTAAACGGTACTCTTTTCTTTCTCTCTCATTTTTCACTGCAAAGGTTAGGGTTTATGCTCTCAATTTCGATTTCAATTCTTCTTGTGTTCGACCCTTTTCTCGCACTGTTTAATGCTTATTGTTATTGATCTTCTGTTGAATTTTGCATGATAATTATAGTACTATGTTGTAATTGGGATGATCATGAATGCACTCATTTTATACTTGTGATTGATTGCAGCATAGATGGTTAAACTCTGGTGGCTTTTGATCCTCATTTGATTTTGAATAATTGAAGAGAATGGGAGTGTTGCTGGTAGGTTTGATTACATAACTGAAAGGAACTGCTTCGAAAATGGGAGGTTGCTGTTGTTCTGCTAGAAAAACTCATCTGCATGGAACTCCAGTGTATTACTATGTTAGTGATTTCCTATCCTCTGTTATCTAATAAGTATCTATCTAGTAATGTTAATGCTAGTTTATGTCATGATGAAACACTGACACATAGACACTAATAATAATTTGCGAAAGTGAAAGTTATTGAATGTAGACGTATATGTTGGTGTCCAGTCGGTGTCAGGCATGGAACACGTCTTCAATCTAGAGTGTCGGTGCTACATACTTATGAACCCTTTGACCATGCTGAACGAAAATAGATACATTATGTATGTTCGTCCATGAGTGCCTGTATGATCTCAAAAATCAGAAAGCAAATAACTTCTTTCATGAATGTCGCACTCTAGTGTTAAGTGGTAGAGTTGTATGTGTTTATGACACTAGGTATCAGAATTGAGTAACTTGCTTATATAGTCATTTCTGTGTAAAGTTGGATAGATAGACTTGCTTAGAATTGTGAGTTTGTGGATGATTAACCGGTCAAAACAGAATGATTATATTTCCCTAGAAATGCCTAAAATGACAGTGATTCATTGTTATTTGGAAAACACCCAAAATGCAATTGCTGAATGATAGGGTTATGTAATGCTCCAAATACTAACCTCATAGTAACATAGCTCAGCCGCTCAAACTCGACGGATGCATGTAACATCTCACTGTGAACCCAAACCCAACTTCGAAAGAGGCGGAAATTGATATAAGGAGTTCGAACCCCATTGCTCTCACAGCATAAATGAAGTCACGGACTATAAAATATGAAAAACCTGTTGTTACTAGTTTGCTAAGAACCCATCAGAGGTCAAAAAGGTGAGTGATCCAACTTAATTGGGATGCTTGTCTGTGTATTCTTGTCTGATCTGGTTATAAGCATAAGCTTCATCCATGACACTTGTATTCTGAAACTATACCAAATTGCAGAAATTTTTTAGGGTCCCTGAATCAATAATAGCAAACACGTCAGCCAAAAATGCTCTTACCCAATCCCCGTGTTTTTTTAATCTAAGATTCCACAAGTTTACATGGACTCTTGGAATTGACAACTTTTTATGTTTGTAATAAAAAAGAAACAATGGAAGGGCTCCAAACTGTGTTTGCCTATAAGTTTCATCTGTTAACATATATTCTTAAACTATACCAAATTGCAAAACGCTTCTCTGGCTCTAGCATTAAATAATTGATGTCATTGAAGAATACTTTGCACTTACTCGATCCTCATGTTTTATGCAAATCTTTATTGCGAGTTACTAAAAAAAAAGCACTTATTAATCATTCAATAAAACACGTTAATAAACTCTAAGAAAGAAGTTATCTATGGAAACAATTAAACTTAATTATTAAGATTGTTGAATGTTGAAGCTAAATTCAGTTTGAGGTTTTATCTTGTAAGTTTCCCTTTTCAGTAAAAGCATGTAGAAACCAGTTTACATAATAAACCAAAATCCCCATAATAATTCAAGTTCAACAACAACAACAACAACAACAACTAAGCCTTATCCCACTAGGTGGGGTCGGCTACATGGATCAACTTTCGCCATTATGTTCTACCAAGGACCATGCATCTATTCAAATCATTAATCTCAAGATCTTTCTTAATAACTACTCTTATAGTCTTTCTAGGTCTTTCTCTTCCTCGAATTGTTTGCCTTCTCTCCATTAAGTTCAATGAAGTAAATCTGTTACCCCTGCTATCTCGCTTTTTTACTTTCTAACAGTCTGGCTCATCTATGCTTGTATAATTGCCATGAGTTATGTTTACTTCTGAATGGAAAATTCAAACTATTTCATAGACAACTTGCTGTTTAAAGCTGTCAAAATATTAGTTGCTATTGCAAGTTAACCATGTTAACCAGATCTGACCTTTGCAGTATTTCATTTACAAAAAACACTATTTTCAATTTTTCATATTATAGATGAAACGACCGAGATTTAAATCTGAACATCATGGTTATTCCATTGAAACTTGAAATTCTAATGCTATGAAGTGCTTGTCAAAAAGCTGTTGTTACTAACGAGATTTCCATAAAATTGGATGTAATTTATTTATCGAAGCCTTAAAAATTGATGTTGTCCTGCAAATGCCAAGGGGGAAATGTGTTACAGAACATACTGATTTTTCAAAGGAAATCATACTGTTAGCACGGTTATATTTGTGCAAGGGCTATGGTTATAAACTTTAAATGTAAGCTTGCACAAAAATTGCTTCAAATCTCACCACTTCTATTTTCATTTTCCTTTGTTTTTTCCTTCACGTTTTCTCATGAATGGTTGAAATGAAAATCAATAATTAAAGTTGACAAATTATAAGATTACTCCTGGAAGGAGCAATCTAAAACAAAGAACCTTGGAGTTGTCACTTAATTGAAAGATAAAAAAGTTTCCCAAGTAATCTTTGCTTGAACGGATGGGAAGTGATGGAAAAAAGCTTAAAATAAATGTACAATCCCCTTTTAACATTTTTCCAGTGAGTCTTATATTGTTTGTTTTAAGTTTGAACTTCTTACAAATTTTTTGTAATGGCAAGAAAGTGAAATAAAATCCATAACTGGCTTCCTATTTGTAATTTATGGGGTTGGACTTGGCTTTTTGTTATTAGTGTACTGAGAAGAATGAGGTCAAGGGAGCATTGTCATGTGGCAATTTACTAAGGTTTCTTGGGAGCTTACATAATTTTTTTAAAGATGGATTGTATTATTTTGTGCAATTTATTATAACTCTTTCCATATTACCAATGCTTTCTTCTCTCTTTTACATGAGTAAAACACAACTCTTCAGCATTTTCTCCGTACATGTGTGTTTCCAAGGGAATGACAGATTAGAAGGTGGCTAAGTTGTAGTTTGACATGATTGGTTTCATTTTTCTTTTAAAAAACAAGTGCTTCTTGAAAAATAATTTGTCAACAGGTTTATTATTTTAGATGGCAGTTTATTTGTTATGAAAATATTATATTGAAGCATGAAAAACTCTTTCAGTGCCCACCGATTTTAGAAGAGCGCGATTCTTTAACCTCTAATGATGTTCCGACCGATTCACTCACTGCTGGATTACTGGTTGGATTGAATGTGGAAGAATCCACACCTGATACTTACCAGTCTCCTCCTGCACCACTGCCTTATGATACAGTCTTGGGAGGTCCAGCATTGACGGACTCCGAGTCAGGCAGAGACACAGTTAGTGGTAGTAGTATTAAAACTTTAATTACATGTGAAGATATTGAAGAATCTGACCCTAAAGCTCAAGCTAAATCTCCCCCATTATCTCCAAGCAAGGAAGAACTGTTAAAATCAAATAAACCTCAAGCACTGGTGATAGAAGAAGAGGATGGCTGTCCAATCTGCCTTGAAGGTGAGTAAATTTTTTTTAATCTGAGATGTTTCGTGTTTCAAATATTGTCAAATACTTATATATCGGTAGCAGAATTTGAACAAATTGCTTTCGTTCTGCAGTACACAATTTTGTACAACTTGTTTTCAAATAGCAGCTATATGGGCGCTATACCATAGATAATTTGAACAAATCTGCTATTTTCTACTATCCGCTATTGACAACACAATTTTACACGAGTTAAAAGAACTAATAATTTCTAACTCCCACTGGACACTAATTTGAATTTTTTTAAATACAGAATATGATGTTGAGAATCCGAAAACTCTAACAAAATGTGAACACCACTTTCACTTGGCTTGCATTCTTGAGTGGATGGAAAGAAGTGACTCTTGTCCTATATGTGATCAGGTTTGTCATTTTACATCAGTTTTTCTTTGTTAACTTTTTCATGTTGGATCTAAACCAAACCTAACTAACCTCTCTTGATTTGAGTATCTGTTTCACGTCATTCAAAACCGACCAACAAACCAAATTATTATAACTTATTTTTATTTCTTTTAGTTCATACTATAGTAGTAGTGTAATCATAAATATGATGCCTCTACATATTTTTTAATCATTATGTATTTTTTTTCTCATTGTAGCTAATGTATAGTGTTTGAAAATGAAGTAATTTTTCTTTGGGTTATACAAAATAAGTTTCTTAATTCTTTTAAAATGTATTTCTGACTGAAACAAACCAAACCAGCTCTTTCTTCATCGGTTTGGTTTTGTTTTCATGTGAAAATTTTGCAAAAAACTAACCAAATTATTTATAATTGGGTTGGATTTTTTTGCTCCGAAAAATTGAAAACACCACTGTATTACACCCTAGAAAAGAGGGTTTTTTTGGCTTCTTTTGTTTGCAAACAAACAAACTCCAGCAGTCTCCGTTACATGTGAATTATTGGCTGTTGTGGACCATAAAATACGATCTGTCTGACCATTCTGTTGAGCGATAATGAAATACTCTTTTTCTTCTAATGTTACAGGAAATGATATTTGATGAGGAACTTGACTAGTTTGGTCATTTCAAAAGACAATCTAGCTGAATACTTGAAGAATAACTGGTTTGATGATGGTATTGAATATTGATTTAAAAGGTTACTTTTAGTGGGCCAAATTCATTATGTACACAATCTGTGAGAAAGATGCTACACCACATTACATGTCTCACTGACTACACTTACTCATGTTGGAATTTACCTTTCATTACTTAAGCACACAGATTCTCTATAGCATCATGGAAAATAAAAAGGTAAAATGCATACAGCTCATTATTACTCATTGCACATATCCAGCAGAATACATATATTAAAATGTTACAAAATGTAAATTGCAGATGTTATTTACAAGAACAGTAAATATTTGTTATTCTCCACTTAGAAAATAATGAGCAATTTGTACAAGAAACTGTAGAGTAGAAAAGCAACACAAGGAGAAAAAAAGCTGAGTAATAATGAGCTGTATGCATTTTACCTTTTTATTTTCCATGATGCTATAGAGAATCTGTGTGCATGTGTACACAGTTTGGCTTAGTCTCAACAAACTGCATGTGAGTCAGTGAATTAAACCAACGACAGTGACACAATCAGGTTCAACAGATTCAATAGCATCATTAATATCTCCCTACCCTACTTTCCCTATTGAAACAATGATTTATCAATTCAAAGCCAATATAATGTTTCCTTTTATTCCCCTCTTAAATTCTTGGCCATGGAATCATGGAAACTTATGTTACATTTTTCTATTAGGGAAGGGACTTGTCTTTGTCTACTCTGCATAGTAAACATTGGTTGACTATATAAGCATATGGTAGGAGGAGCATAGGTTATAAAATAAGACAATTTTGCTATGCAGAAATTCAAAAAATTTCTACTATTAAGAATTACCTCACAATCATATACAACTAATTTAATGACACCAGTATTACAAGAATTGACAAGGTCCACCACACCTAATTTGCATTCTATTCTATTCTCTATAGACTATAGTACATAATTTACATGACTTCTCAAATTATTAAGTCTAATTTCTACTATTTTTTCTATTGTAAATGCTATGCTAATATTGTCATTTTTAATTTTATTAGATTTAGTCTTACCACAAATCCGATGTAATATTATCTTCTCTACTACACAGATTTTATTCTCGTGTAATTTTTAACCATTCAATATTTGTTTTATCCTAAACCAATGCGACCACCCTTCCCTACTAAACCAATAGTACAACTATATCTCATATTTGAAAAGCTCTAGACATAAGATTTTTCTCGCTCAGTTTTACTAATTCAGAATATATATACACAAGAGTTATTAAGTTGTTCCCTATAAACAAATCAAAATAGAAAATAAAGGAAAAAACAAGTCACAAAATAGAAAATAAAGGAAAAAACAAGTCACAAAATAGAAAATAAAGGAAAAAACAAGTCACAAAATACAACAATGAGTCTTAGTAACAAAATAGAATAACTACCAACAAACTATCATAAAATAACACCTATCTAAAACTTCCACACCTTTAAAGATAGAACAAGCTAGATCTTAATACGAAGAACCACAATCAACAAAAATAGAATTCTCCAAAATAGATAACAAGAACACTTCACTCTAAAATTTGAGTTAAAGACTCTCAATTTACTATTAATTCATCTTAAAAATAAAATTTTCAACACAATGAGAGAAAATATACGAGTAACCAAAATATTATTTTCAAACAAATAAAAAGTTTTGCCTTTTACATCCTTCATATTAAACATTATCCAGTTCCAAATCATTTTGAGACCAAAGATTCTCAACCAAAGCTTTTTTTCCTTCAAAATAAGAATGTCATCCGCATATCGAATGATGATAGATCACTAAATCTATGGATCCCACCTTAAAACCTAAAAAAATTTCAACTTCACAGATCTACTAATTAAACAAACCATTGAGATCTTCCACTACAAGTAGGAAAAGAAACAAATCTAAAGAAACAATACTGAATAAAATTGTAAATAGTTAAAATTATTATAGGAAAAAGAAAAGTAATAGTATTAAACACACAAAATTTATTGATTGTTTTGATTTATATAAATTATAAAAAATCGCATGTAAAAAGAATCGTAGGGAGTATAGTTTAACTACATTATCGTATTACTTTGTAAATTTATTCAAAAATATGTCAACTTAGTTTAATTGCTATGCACTGTCAGTGTAAAACTTTTTATACTATCAATGCATTACAACCACTCAATTATATTATTTTATAAAAAATTAAAATAAAAGTCAAACACTTCTATTAAATTAACGGTTGTGATTTATTGGCGGTGTAAAACTTTTTTACACCGTCAGTGTATTCCAATTAAATTCATATAAATTTGTTACTATGCAATGAACAATAACTCAGATTTAAATTGACAATTTTTTTATTCAAAATCCCAATATTGGACATAAAATATTCAGAATAGACTAAACAAATTTGTCCTAGATCAGCCCAACTTATTCCAAAGATTTTTTTTCTTAAAGTAAACTTAAAGTCATTTCACTAATAATTAAAGAATCAATTCATAGCTTTACCAATCAAAACTAATTTTGGTACTCTCCTTTCTCATAACTCAACACACATCTAATCCAATTTTGATTAATTTTGTTTGATATAGATTTGGCTTATTCCTAGCCTAAGCCATGTGACCCATCTTCCTTACTTAATTAACTAACAAGAATTTCTTCTTCTGTAAGAGAATATATCTTAGATTTGAAAAGCTCCATAGACTTCACCCCACAAGTTAGGGACCAGGAATTTCAAGAAAATATATGTAGGGTCCATAGTTTAATGAGCTTTTTTGGCTCAGTATTAACAATTAAGAAAACGATTTTTGTTATAGTAGATAGTTAGGAGTATGATTTTAATACAAATTCAAGAAATGGGAAAATAAAATCATGTATCATGTAAAGTAAGAAGATAAAAAAATGCACTAAAGATTTTATACACACAAACAAAATATGAGCGTTCATGAAATTTTTGGTACATTGTGCGAATAATAAGTCAGGCTAAGGATGATATTCGTCTTGTTAGTCAACGTAGATCTATCTTTCAGTTAAACGAAGCCACCAATCTCAAGCTTGCCTGGGCGCTCTTTAACTCTTCTAATTCTTGGGCCTCTCTACTTAGGCAAAGAGTGTTCAGGAAAGATAAGGTAATTAATTTCCACATTTTGTCCTCCATCTGGACGAGTATTAAATCAGAGTTGGCTACCATTTTGGACAATTCTTCTTGGTGTCTTGGTAATAGTGCTTCTATCAGCTTGTGGTTTGATAATTGGTGTGGTAATCCGTTGTATTTGGATATGGTGGATTACAATTCTATTGTGGATCATCTTGTGAGCACCATTATTGTCAATGGCCAGTGGGATTTCTCCAAATCTGCCACTCCCATTCCTTCTTCTATCCAGGTAAAAATTCGAAAGTGTCATATTCCCTTTGATCTTAGACCGGATAAGAGAGTTTGGTTTCATTCAGCTTCTGGAGACCTTTCTACTAAAGATGCTTTTGACTTTAAGCGGGTTAAAGGTGTTTGTCAAGATTGGTGGCGGTGGATTTGGTCCAAATCGATTCCTCCATCCAAATCTTCTTTAGTTTGGAGAATCCTTCATAACAAGGTTCCTACAGATGATCAATGGAAGCAAAGGAATTTCTCCTTTCCTTCTAGATGTGCTATTTGCAATGGGGCAGAGGACACGACACATCATCTTTTCTTTGAATGCGGGTTTGCTTTGCGGCTTTGGCATTGGTTCCAAAATACTCTTAATATCTCTTTTCCCATTCGAGATTGGGCCGACATTTGGAGTACTTGCAGAGCTTCTGGTACGGGTCAATGTAAGATCATTACTATGGCTGCTATCATCTTTATTTTCAACGTTATTTGGCAGGTTAGGAATAAGGTGATTTTTCATAACGTTTCTATTAATTTCTCTTCTACTATCTCCAACATTTTGGCTTCTGTTTCGTTGGCTGGTAATTCTTCATCTGCTTCCTCTTTTGTGAATATGCATGATTTTGTGCTTCTTAAGAGATTTAGGGTCATTATTCGGCCTCCGAAAGCCCCTGATATCATCGAGGTTATTTGGAAACCTCCACCTATGAATTGGTTTAAATTTAATTGTGATGGAGCTTCTCTTTCTAATTCTGGTATCTCTTCCTGTGGCGGAATTGCGAGGGATAGTGATGGCGGTTTTTTGGGTGTTTTTGCTTCTTTCTTGGGTGTTTCAAATTCTCTCATTGCCGAGCTCTCGGGCGCCATGTTTGCAATTGAGTTTGCTCATGAGAAGAATTGGAAAATTTTGTGGTTGGAAACTGACTCAACCATGGTGGTAAAAGCTTTTAAATCTTCTTCTATTGTGCCTTGGATAATTAGAAATAGGTGGCTGAATTGTATAAATATAGTTTCTAATTGAAATTTTGTGGTTTCACATATTTATAGGGAAGGGAATAGTTGTGCTGATGCCCTTGCTAATTTAGGTCTATCTATTACAGGTTTTACTCAGTTTTCTTCTGTCCCTTCTTTCTTAAGGGCTGATTTTGTAAAGAATAGGCTAGGATTGCCTTTCTTTAGGTTTGTTACTTCCTGATAGGGTTTTGGTTATTGTATCCCCTGTCCTTTTTGTAATTTTTTCCTTATATATGGAAGCTTCATTTAAAAAAAAACGTAGCTCTTCGTTGGAAATCGAACTTTACATCTTAGTTAGTATGTTGCATTTGCAAGGGTTGATTTAGATCCCCTTCTAGGAGGTCATGAATCTTAAAATTTGTACCGCTCTGAACCTTGAAAGTTTATTATTCAACATCATGTCATGTTTTTTTTACATGTTTGAATATAATACGTAGGTCATATAAATGAGACCCATCAACTTGAGTCTTAATGACCATGACATCTATATAGATTTCAATATTTTTTTATATGCTTTGTAAAGACTTTATCGGTTATTCTTTGTTAGGTATCATATGCATTCTTGAGCCTAAATGACATGATTTGGTAGTCGTGATTTTTCAATTAGCTAGCAATACTTGGAGAAGGAGAGTTATGTTTACATCAAAATTTTACACCGAATCTTACATCAGCTAAACTACAACAAAGATATGTATTCATTTGTTTTGAAAAAAAGTGAAAAAGTGAAAAAAAAATAATTATTTCAATTTTATTTATAAGAAAGAGTTCACTTTTTAGATATAGAGTGAAGGTTCATTTTAGTCCTTTAAAAAATTACAGAGGTCAGATTAGTCCCTGAGAAATAAAAAGTCTCTATTAAATCCCTTACAAATTTTAATAGAGTCATGTTAGTCCCTCTACTAATATTTTTTTAAATCGGTTTTTTTCTTATTTTTGAACTGTGACTGGACTGCCAGTGAAGACTCATTTTAGTCCCTCACAAAAAAGGGAGAGTCTAAATTAGTTTCTGAGAAAAAGTCCCTATTTAATCCCTTACAAATTTTAACTGAGCCATGTAAGTCCCTTTTTTAATATTTCTTCAAACGATTTTTTTCCTATTTTTAAACTGTGACTAGACTCCTATTTTACGACTGTTGGTTTGAAATTATTTGAGTATTAGGTGTTGTTATTGTTTCAGTTGTTAATGACTTTTTATGAAGGTTTAGTTCTGCTACTGGGGTGATTTATGCTAATTTCTTACTTTTGTAAATAATACTTATTGCAAAAATAATACACATGATATGTTGGAAGAAATTTGATTTATATCATATTCTTTGGGTTTTGATGATAACAAAGTATTTAATGAACAATTAGGTATACTAACATATGTTCAAGTGTGCAAGATCATTATCAAAGAATTTATGGGCTTTGACTCTTATTGAAACATATAAAGAGAAGTTTGAGACTCATATTATGAAAGATCAGAATCGAATGACTCAAATTCTGAATGATAAGATTCTGATGTCTCACAACTAGGTAACCCAGCTTCTGGTGGAAACTCAGACTCTGAAGACCATGTGCAAAAGAACTTAACCTCTGACACATACTCAATTTTTGAAAGCATGTCTATCTTGTCAAGTCCAGTCACGGTTTAAAAATAGGAAAAAATCGTTTGAAAAAATATTAAAAGAGAGACTGACATGGCTCAGTTAAACTTTGTAAGGGATTAATTAGGGACTAATTTGAACTCTCTTTTTTGTGAGGGACTAAAATTGGTCTTCATTGACAGTCCAGTCACAGTTCAAAAGTAAAAAAAAACTGGTTTGAAAAAAATATTAGTAGAGGGACTAATATGGCTCGGTTAAATTTTATAATGAATTTAATAGGAACTTTTTTTTCAGGGACTAATTTCATCTCTGCAATTTTTGTGGGGGACTAAAATAGACCTTCACTCTTAGATATATTAAATGATTAATGTATCTAGACAATATATTGTCCAGATATATTAGTTATTCAATATATCTAAAAAGTATTTTTTTTTTTTATAAATAGAATCGGAGATAGTATAATAATAAAACCAAACCTAATGATAATACGATATAATTGTCATATTTTGGTGTAATAATATCAATTTCCTACTCAAAGTGGTGACTTAGATGATTGGAACTATGAGTAAAAGAAATTGTGGGTAGCAATTGCGGACAACATCATAACATATATAAAAGAAATTTCTTTTATTATAACATACTCTCTCTAATCCTTATATAAGAGAAATTTGAATTTTTAAATTTATTTAATAATTAATATATCTAATTTATATATAAATCAAATATATTCAATTATTTTATCAATATAAAAAATAAACTTTCTCTCTTAATAAGGACCATGAGAGTAATAAAAGAAATTATAAAACATATACTTTGATTTTGAATTTTAGAAAAAATATTTTAAAATTAAATAAAAAACTAACTCAATTTAGTTTTAGCCTAATATATTTGAACTATAAAGTTGATTTTAAAAACCAACCTTTTCATTTCCTTTGAATTAAATATTTGTTTATTTATGAAACAGTAATGTTTCTCCAAACAGTATCACACTCATTTACGCGCTTATTGCTTTGGCTTCTTCATTGATATTTTGGTCTTGTTGAACATGCTTTGGATTCTTTCACTTGTTTCTTTCTCATACTTTAATGATCCTTTTCTATGCATGCTCTTATTTTATTTTATTTATATTATAAATAAATCAGTAAAGATATTTCGTTTCTATCAAAGAAATATTATTACTTTTCATCGAACCCTATATTTTAATTATTTTTCCCATTTCCTAAGTTGAAAAGAGATGAGTAGGCTTGAGAACATTTGTCCGCCACCAGCCCACCACTGTATCTTACTCTTCTCTCTCTTCAACTTTCTTGTACCAAAATAACCCTCACTTCTTTCTTCCTTTTTTTTAATACAATAATATCATATCTATAATGAGTGAGAGAGAGAATTCAACTTGAATTTGATATATATAAGTTGTTGCTCCATAGTTTAGTATGTGATAGTAACTTTTTTTATATTATATTAATATAAATAAATTGTTGATATTTATAAATTGATAATATAATAATTTTAATAACATTATATTTTAAAGTTTTAATTTTTAAAAAATTAAAATTATACTACTTTAAAACCTATTTATAAAAAAAATATTTTTTAAATACATTGAATAATTAATATATCTAGCTAAATACATACACTAGTTATTAAATAAATTTTAAAAATATTTTTTTTTATAAATAGAACCAATTTTTTTTTATTAATTGAATGTCTTTAATATAATAAATTTTTTATCACAATTTAAAAAAATTAGTTAGAAATGTGTTTGTATTGACTTAGGTTATGGACAACCTCATTTGTCTAACTCCTTATAAACTTTACGCTATAATTATTTTGGCATCTAACTAAAAATTCACATAACTGATATTAAGATCATGTATTTAATTGAGAGTCAAAATTAAACCAGATTGATCATGTGTTGTTTTGAATTCCTTAATATCTTGTCATAGAAGTTAGAACCATCTTTTGTTTCTTAAACACATTGTTTCTATTATTGTTGTTTTTGTTAGACTATCCCTCCTATTTGAAGTGGTCACATGTGTGTGAGATTCTTTGTTATTGTCCAATAAAGAGATTTATGTCAATTCATTTTTGTGTGAGCAACAACTAAGAAAAGAAAAGAGAAGAGTGAAATTCCCACAGTCTCAATTCAACACAGATCATCCCCACAATATCAAAATTTTCTCACAATGCAACCGTTGGATCGTCTTGATTTTAAGTGACATTGTTCAGCACTCAGAGGGACATTTTGAACGGTGGAGATCTGATTATGGTTGATTATATCTCTTGTTTCTTGTTGTATTCCAAGATTGATTGTAAGTATTGAGTATGTTGATGTATGCCTCTAACTAGTGTTAGAGAGAACCTTGATTGTACTCATTGTTTGATTATAGTGGAGATTTAAGTGGCTTACGGGTCCCGTGGTTTTTTACTCATAGTTAATGGATTTTTTCTACGTTAAAATTGGGTTGTGTTATTTCGTGTATTTGATTGTTGTTGCATTTGGTATTTGGGAGAATTGTGTTGTTAAATTATTCTGTTGCATTGGGAATTTCCTCCCAACAAGTGGTATCTATAGTTGTGGTTTTATTTTTATAATGATGGAGACGAACACATCTAGGATGGTGAGTTTGAATGGGTCCAACTATAATGTTTGGAAAGGGAAGATGGAAGATTTGCTTTAATGTTAAAGGCTTTCACTTGCCGATTTTCGCTAGTGAAAAAACTGATGGAAAAAGTGATGAAGAATGGACTTTGTTGCATAGACAAGTTTATGGTTGCATTTGTCAATGAGTGGATGATAATGTTTTGAATCACGTGAGCTCGGTGACTCATGCTCACTCGAGGAGTTGTATGCAAGAAAAATGAGGAACAATAAGTTGTTCTTATTCAAGCAATTTATGTCATTGAGGTATAGTGATGGTGCACCAATGACCGATCACTTGAACACATTCTAATGGATTTTAAATCAATTTTCGACGATGAATCTTAACTTTGATGATGAAATTTAAGGTTTGTGGTTTCTTGGTACTTTGCCTAATTCGTGGGAGACTTTTAGGACATCCTTGTCTAACTCCGCTCTGAATGATATCATCTCGATGGACTTGGCTAAAATAGTGTGTTAAACGAGGAGTTGAGGAGTAAGTCACAAGGTTTTTCTCCACATTCCGAGGTTTTGGTTACCGAATCGAGGGGGATACACCAAAGTAGAGGTTCAAGTAATCGTGGGACATTACATGGTAAATCATAAGGAGGCTCTAGTAGATTCTCTAATATTAAGTATCATCATTACGGAGAAAAGGGACACATAAAAAGGTATTGTCATAAGCTGAAAAGGGAAAACAAGAAGAAAAGCTACAACAACGACAAAAGGAAGTTAACAATAATGAGGATGTTGCTAATGTTGATGATTTTGTTATTGTTGTTTGTGATAGTTGTGTAGAGAATGGAAATCTATCTTGTGATGATATGGGTTGGGTGGTTAATAGAGGTGCTTCTACTCACGCTACCTGAAGTTGTAATCTTTTTTCAACTTATGAGACCAGTGACTTTGGGGTTGTTCATAATTGAAATAACTAGCAAGCTAATGTCATCATAATATGAGATATTTGTGTCGAAACTAACAATGGGACTACTTTAGCTCTTAAAGGCGTGAAACATATTCCGGAACTTCGATTCAATCTTTTATCCGTTGGAAAGTTGGATAATGAAATATATGATAATTCTTTTTCGGGAAGTGAATGGATGTTAAAGAAAGGATCAATGGTGGTTGCTAAAGGAAAAAGGAATTCGAACTTGCATATCATCCAACTTGGGGTTTCAAAGTGCTACATCAACACTTGTGACAATAATAGCTCATTCAAGTTATGGCACAAGCGTTTGGGTCATATGAGTGGAAAAGGTTTGAGCATTTTGGCAAAGAAGAATGTGTTGTATGGTGTTTCCGATGCAAAGTTGAGAAAGTATTCCCATTGTTTGGCGGGTAAGCAAAGTCGAGTTTCCTTTATGTCATTTGAACCAAAGAGGAAATCAAAAGTGTTGGATTTAGTATATTCTGATGTGTGTGGTCCGATGAAGACAGTGTCAGTTGGTGGTTCATGTTACTTTGTGATTTTCATTAGTGATTATTCTCATAAAACATGGGATTATACCTAGAAGATGAAAGATCAAGTATTATATACCTTCAATTCGTTTCAAGCATAAGGAAAAAGAGAAATAGAGAAAAAATTCAAGTGTATCCGAACCGATAATGGGGGAGAGTATGTTGGACCTTTCGACAAGTGTTGTGAAGATCAAGGTATACGTCATCAAAAATATCCTCTAAAGACACCACAATTGAATTGGTTAGCTGAAAGAATGAATAGAACCTTGGTGGAAAGGGTAATATGTTTACTTTCTCAATCAAAGTTTCCAAAATACTTTTGGGGAGAAGCATTGAGCATGATTGCACATCTTTTAAAGCTCACTCCATGTGTTTTGTTGGAGTTTGATATTCCAAATCATGTTTGGAGTGGTAAAGATGTTTCATACGACCATCTTCAGGTGTTTGGGAACATGGATTATGTGCATATTGTGAAGAATGTAAGATTGAAATTGGATGAGAAGTCGAAGAAATGGGTGTTTGTTGGATATGGACTTGATAAGTTTGGGTATTGATTCTTTGATTAGGTTCAACGAAAGCTTATTTGTAGTCGTGATGTCGTATTCATGGAAGATTATACCATTGAAGACATCGACAAAGTTGAGAATAAAGATCCGATTTTTGAAGATGAAGAAATGGTTGATACTGACTTAACTACTATTGCTCCTATCTCTATCATTTTCGAAGATGTTCTAATTCAAAATCAAGGTATGGGTTTGAATGTTGATAATCTTTTAAATCCTAATGATATTATTGGTGTAGGTGCTACGGAAGAGGTTTTTGAAAATGAGGTTGATTAAGAGGTTGAAAGTGTCGAGCAACTGGTTGCTTCTAATAAATTGAGGCGGTCTACTTGTGATAAAAGGCCTTTCGTTCGATACCCCTCGAACAAATATGTTTTTCTTACCGATGATGGAGAACCTAAAAGCTTTAAACAAGCTTTGGAGTATGAGAACAAAAAGAAGTGGATGGGTGCCATGGAGGATGAAATGCAATCACTTCGTGAGGATAATACCTTTGAGATAGTGAAGTTGCTAAAGGGTAAGAGAGCATTGATGAATATAGGGGTTTATCGGATTAAGCAAGATGAGTGTACTTCTCAAAGAATATACAAGACTCGCTTGGTGGTAAAAAAATTTAAACAACATGAAGGTGTTGACTTTGGCAATATTTTTGGTGGTACAAGACTACATCGGAAGTTAACACGATCTGCCTTAGAGAACGTCTGTGAATGGCGGAGATTAGCCACTTGAGAAATAGACTAGCGCTCCCGTCAAGTATGAAATAAACTTCTATAACCCTAAGGTTGCAAGGGATAACAACAAACGCATCATAAAGATTAATAAGCAACAACATAGTCATTTGGTTAAGCATTATTATTTTCATGCATGCAAAGATTACATCACATTGTCATGTAAAATCTTCTCACAAGCAATAAATACATTTTCCACTAAATTATGTTGTTTATGATCACGAAAGGATAGGAAAAACTTAAGGGTGTTTTCAAAACACCATAGGTGTACAACCAAAGCAATAAAACCCCCGCAGTAAAGTCACTCAAATAAAGACATCAAACAACGAAATAAAATGGTAATTTGTGTCTACCTCGCTCTTGGTAGCTAGCCACTCTAGACCGTAGAACATAAGTTCCCAAATACATTAGCCTTAAACCAAGTTTAAACTTAGGGACATGGAAGAGGGGCATACCCTTGGCCAAGGGTACTCCTCATAGATGTCCAGAAAAAACTTCTGAGCCTGATCTTTGACAATAGCCAGCCCCAAAAGGCAAACTTGACGCTTAAAGAAACGCACATAATAGGAATAAACAATGGTAAGCATAAAAAGAGACAACAGTATAATAATACATAATAAGTGAATAAAAAGCATTACACTGGGCAGACACCAGAGGAAAAAGGAAAATGGAATGCGAGTCAGGATCATCCACTATTTCTTGTTTGGGATGAACCTGTTTCCTTAATATTTTCACCTAGAGATATAAAAACTTCATCTCTCTCAAATCATTTTCAAAATAATCTTGTAAAATAGAGTAAATGTGTTCCACCAACTTCACATACTTTTTTTATAAGTCAAGATGTTCTGCACGCATCTTCGGAAGGCCTTCTTGAGCCTTCTTCCAACATCACGAGCTTCTTTCAAAGACTCATCCAATTTCCACACTATCTTAAGGGAATAATCCAACACGTTAGTTGATTTGTAAAGTAGTGCCTC
This sequence comes from Vicia villosa, assembly GCF_029867415.1. Taxonomy (NCBI): domain Eukaryota; kingdom Viridiplantae; phylum Streptophyta; class Magnoliopsida; order Fabales; family Fabaceae; genus Vicia; species Vicia villosa. The sequence continues at coordinate 336,005 of NW_026705165.1, read as the reverse complement.
AGTATCAGACAACGCTGACTTGACATATGTCAAAGGAGCTTCTCTATTATTTACCTTTGAGCCAATGATTGCACCCTCTCGGCCAACAAATGAGTGTAACCAAAGGACTTTATCTTGTTCCCCTATCTCCTAGAAACCTAAGTATATGATAAACAAACACGAAGAGAAATAAGACTTTGATCCTTACGTCTAAAGGAGTGGCCCTGGTAGATTACATGGACAAAAGCCACTAGATACACACCACGAAGATGTCAGGGCAACGATCAACATGGAGCATTTATAGAGACTAAAAACAGTCGTAGAAAGGAAAATAAATAATTCTCAAAAAGGAAAAAATGAGCAAGTTGCCCTTCGGCCCCTCATATACCCATTGGTACAGTTGTCACACAATTAATGTTGAATAGCACCCAAAAGGAAAACCTCACTGCTAACAATCATGACCTCGCCTCAATATCTTTAAACACTCAAGTACCCTATAAAAGGGGTCCATCATCATTGTCTGGCCTAGAGCCATGTGTCAAGTCCATCTCACGAAGAATGGTAGTTACAAAGAAAAGCATTTAATATGTGCATTCCTAATGCGACTAGCTTTTCCCTTAAACCTTTCCACTCCCCTTAGTAGAAGATCGACTTGAAAACCCAAAAGATGATCAATGGCAGCCCAAACCATACAACCCTCACTTCAATCGGTAGTAATAAGGGTTTGGAGAGAAACTATTTCGGATCATTCACAAGACCCATAAATAAATGCCTAATCACGTGATCCAACATGGAAAGCCTCGACAATAAGTTGGAACACGTATGACCTCACCCAAACACAAATCGATACGACCCCAACTCTAACCTATCTTCCACCGTCAAATCCAATCAAACAACAATCAACATAACGTGTCATGTTGAATTGAAGCAGTTTAAACCACTCTTGAATATTGCACATACTTAAATTTTGGAGTGTTAATATTGTAGATTCAATCTTTTTATTATATCAAAAATATTCACCACTATACCGGAAGATCTCATTACAATCTCATTCCTTACTTCTGGTTATGTAACGAAACAATATAAAAACTGCAAATCAAACTATTTCTATTTGGTGTAAAATGCAGAAGCTCATCCCACTCAAATCTTAATCTAGAACGTAATGGTGTTGATAATTTATAATATATAATTTATAGCTAGAACGTAATGGTGTTTATAATTTATAATTTATAATACATAATTTATAGCATATTTTAAAGTTCAAACTATGCCACGTGAAATAGTTAAAGGTCGCTTTGTAAAGTTGTTTGTAAAAAGTCACCCTAATTATCCACTAAACTAAAAACACATATCATGTCAATTGTCAAGTTAATATAATAACTAAATAATCCGAATCATCTAAGATGGAACAATTGGTTATCAAGAAACAACTATATTTAAAATCAAGATTTATTAGATGTCAAACAAAGCAAAAGCCAATAGCTTTGCACTCTTTCAAGGAATATAAGAGATGGTAATATTTCTTTTTATGAGAATTAATGTGGGAAATAGCTATCTCATCTTAGTGCATGATGACCATAATAGAACCATAAAGTTATGTTTCTTATAATGGTTGAGTGGTTTCATATCCTTTATATGTATATGATTAAATAATAAAGTTATGTTTTTTTCTTAATTCAAAAAGTTATGCTTTTTAATACAATATGCTTTTTTTAGCATTAATTTGGCCCAAAAAGTATATCCAATGAATTTTTAACATAGTCTATCCTTTGTACATAAGATTCTTTCTTTAAGCATTAATTTAGCTTCAAAAGTATCTTAAGTGAACTTTTAAATCCACATGCATAAAATTCATTAGGATATACAGTTGCTCAAAAGTTGATTTATAATTCAGTTAATTGAGCTTTTAAACCTATTAAAATAAAATATAAGCAACAATAATATCTGAAAAAGTTAATGTATATCATCTTGATTCTTAATTAGATATATCAACTTTTTACATATCAATTTTATTTATATTTTGTTCTAGAAGAAGTATAAAGAAGGAAAACAAAGTAAAAGGAAACATAATTAAGGTGATTTTTAGTTATCTAGAAGAAGAAAAATTAAAACATTTTCACTCCTCTTTTGTTACAAATAATTTGCAAATACTTTATTGGGGTTTTGTATTCTCAAAATTACAAAGCAATTTTATATAAGTTTTCTACTTGGTAAATGTTTTTTTTAAATATATTTGTTCTGCGAGGGAACCAGAATTGATCGGTGAATATATTGAGCTTCATTCTTATATAATAAGGCGGTTATAAGAATTTGTTAATCTTTAGGCGTGGAATGCAAAGTTCTGTAAGATGGATCTTTGATTGAGATCACATACACTCTAGAGTAGGATAGCATTCATGTTTCGTGAGTGACACAGTAGATCAGTGTGCTCTTTGGACCGTAGTTATTGGGCATTCTAGCTTGCCCAGAACAGTTGCCCTCAAGCTCTTGCCTCTGTCCTGTAGGGTGAGGGCTTTGTTGCATTTTTTCTCTTCTGCCAGCCGTAGTTCGCCTTGGGTGAAAAATCAAGCTATGACGGCATTATCATGGGGAATTTGTGCCTTAAATGCTTCCTATACTCTAGATGTGTTTTCACATGCTTTATCATGATGACCTTTAGGAACTAAATTACTTGAGTGTTTTTTGAGAAAATCAGGACCGTTGATAGTGCTCATTTCCTTTCTTCTAGTAGGATAGTGTACAATCTTTTTAGAATAGTTATATGGTTTCTTTGTTCATTAACCTTGTTATTTCGTCATTTGCATTCCCGCAACATACTTTTTTCTTAACCGATGGAAGGGGTACCTACCATGCGTAAAAAAGCAACGAGAGATACTTCTGTTGCATTTGTTGACCCTGAAATTTCAAAAATGTTTCTATCTTTGCTCATGTGGGTAGTATTGAAAAGGTATTTCTTGAAGTGAGTCCTTCTTCTGAATAAGGTGTATTGATCCCAAAAGAAGACAATAAATTTTACAGAGTGTACAATGGGTGTATCATCCTTTTCATGAGGGTACCTTTCCGATTTTAGGTCTCCGGTTACTTTTCCATGGCTTTGAAATTGAAGTTATGAACCATCTGATGATTGCTATCTTGCAATTGAACCCTATGAGTTGGTACTACTCAAATTCTTCCAATAATGGAGTGTCTATCGGGGAGAAAGGCCAACTCCGTTGCTTTTCTTCCATCTTTTCAAGGTACAACGAAGCATAATGAACCGTGTATAGGTTCAAGGAATAATTAAACTGTCGCAGACTACCCGTTACTTTGAAACATATTCTGACAGTGTGGCACATTTCTAATATCATTTTTTAGTTACTCCTTTCAACAAAAGGCTCGTGTGAAGGTCTATGTTATAGAGACCGAAATAGAATACCGATATACGAGTTTATCTTGTATGTTTTGGAACCAATTACACTTTTAAATGGGGAATGAATCATGTTATGCCAGGGGTACTGTCCCTCAGGATGAAGCCTCAAGAAAACTCTTGAAATGGTTTATCGAAACTCACCTGTTGATAGAGTCTAACACCAAGGAGGAGATGTCGGTCATCTTTGGTAAATTTCTAGTAACACTACCCTTTGACGTTCGCTACCTTTACCTATGATGTTTTATAATGTCTTGACAATTGCTATAGATAGATTCAATGAAGTATAAGGAAGTAATTCAACAAATGTAGAGGGGGAGATTGACATGTCTTGGCGATTATCGTCCCTTCGAATGTTCATTCGCTGAACATCTTTGTTGCTTCGGTCGGAGTGATGAAGAAATAAATTGGGCTTCTCCGCTGAATATACTACAAATTGGGGGGGGGGCTTCCTCGGTGCCTAATCGTGATGTTGAACTCCTTAGGGATACACGAAAAGTGTTACACAATGCAGGTATATGTTACTTTCGTCTTCGATTGTTCTTGATCCTGTCTTCTAGGCTCATCTAGGACCTCGTACTCTTAGGGAACATCAGACGTCTATTTTAGAGGAAGATTGCTCTTACCTCGCCAACTTGACCGTTGATGCTCTTGAAGAGGAACTATCGACTCTAGCATACTACACCCGACAAGTGTATGCCATTTCGGCCATTGGTGGAGCCGGCCGTATGGATGTTTGTTTGGATGATCGACATCATAAAGAGAGACAATTGTTGTAAGACAATGTAAGTGACTTGACACTTCAGTATGATATGTACTTGAAAAAAGTAAAGAAGGATTTTGTTTCTTTTACTAAGATGGATGATGCCTTTAGTTCCATCTATCTTCCTGACTCTTTATTTGAATAATTAAAGTTACTAGCAAGAGAGGTGGGAGAGGAAGATAAAGCTCTCTGCTCAAGCATCACTATTTACTACAAAGGTATCTTTTTCAACCTCTCAAGGAGATCTCAAGAAATTGCACCTTAAGAATATCTCTTTGGATCAAAAACTAGATGAAGCGACTAACGTTGGCCTTACGTCTATCTCTAACTATTTTGAGAATGCATTAATGCAAGTTTAGCCTTTTTACTCTCATTTGCGCATTTTGAGATAATAGCTAAATGTAACCGATTGACATAATATGTCAACTAGTTACATCTTAGAGTTTTTCAGTTTTTCTGTTTGATAATCGTACCTCATCTTATGTAGTTGTATATATATACCCTTTGGGTATCTCATTATTGAAAATGATCATATTTTCACCCTCAATTACTCCCTCTCATTTCTCTCACACTCTTTCCTCTTTCATGCTCAATTATTCACCATCCTTGAGGTTCCAATTTCTAACATTTGGCATGAAGAGGCTGGTTCGATCTATCAAACACCTAGTGTGCAAAAATGATCTCTGTTTCTAATGAACAAAGCCCTACAAGTATCCAAATTAGGGATGTCAACGGGGCAGATATTGTTCGGAGGATGTTTCTCCGCTCCCCGCCCCGCCCCCAAATTTAGTCCCCATCCCCATCTCCAATCCCCGCCACGGGGGAATATTTCCCCCCATCCCCATCCCCACAGATCCCCACGGATATCCACGGAGATCGAATCTTAAGAAAATTTCTACACTTTTTGATCAAAAATATGACACTAGTATTTTGCTATTTTTTCCGTATTTTTTAAAACCCATATATTTGCATCTTTATTTTATAAAAAAAATAAAAATACATCTTGCATCAATAATAAATAAAAAAAGCAAAAGAACTTGATGTTGCTAATATTTTTTATGTAAAAATAAATAAATAAATAGTAACATAACTTGCTACCGTGCTTCCACTAATTTACTACAACAATACCGATGTCGTCCAACGCAAGTGGTTGATTATGTGTGACAAATCTATAACTTCTAATGACTCTTCATTTTCTAATACATTGATATTTTTCATGTAAAATTATATAATTATATAATATATAAAATATATAAATTAAAATATATCGTCGGAGTCGGGGAATCCACGGGGACGGAGGATACTTTTCCAATCCCCGCCCCAAAATGTTATCGGGGGAACTTTTCCCTCCATCCCCATCCCCACGGGGAAAAAAATCCCCAACTTCGGATCTCCGCACAGATATTCCCCACAGGGATCCCCATTAACAGATGCAATTGACATCCCTAATCCAAATTATTGATGCGAAGAATTACGATGAAGGGTGCATTTCTGAGTTCAAGGGAAAGCTTATGAAGGAGTTTGAAATGATCGACCTAGGCCTCATGACATACTTCCTTGATATTAAGTTCAACAAGTTCAAGATGGGATTGCTCATGTACCAAAGAAGGTATGCGCTTGAGGTTTTGAAGAAATTTGAAATGGAGCATTTTAATGCTGCCATTACTCTGGATGAATCGAGACTACAATTATCGAAGAATGGGGATGAGCAAGATGTTAATCCAACTCAGTATCGGAGGTTGATTAGATCATGCATTACATGTGAAATACGCAATCGAATTTGGTGTTTAGTGACAGTATTGGGAGCAGATTCATGGAGAGACCGGGCGTGTCTCACTTGGAAGAAGTCAAGAGGATTATGCACTACGCTAAAGGTTCTGCTGGCTACGGAATTCTATTTCCCACAATGGAAAAGGGTAGAAAATTCAGTTTACTCGGATATACCGATTCCAACTGGTAAGGAGATAAAGATGACAAAAATCCATAATTAGATACATCTTTATGCTCTAAAAAACACCAATATCATGGTGTTCGAAGAAGGAACCGGTAGTTGTGCTCTCTTTTTGTGAGTCAGAGTACATTGCAGCTTTGTTGTGTGTGTGCCAAATCGTGTGGTTGACGAATCTGTTGAAGAAGTTGGGCAGCAAAGAGGGCGACGATGTAACACTCATGGTTGATAACGATTGAAGTGCTCAAGAGATTGAAGAAGCTAATGGGTATGGAAGACTTGGAGGACTTGAATTAAAGTGATGTATTGAGAATATAATATAATTCAAGTCAGTACAACAAGCTGCAGTTTTATATCAACATGTTTCATCTTGTTATGCAGTGTTTAGTTTTCAAATAGAACCATAATGTAACTAGTTGACATATTATGCAACATGTTACATTTGTAGCATTTCCTCCAGATTCTGAGATAGTAGCTAAATGCCACCGATTGACATGATATATCTACTAGTTACATCTAAGAGTTTTTGAGTTTGATAATTGTACTTCATCTTATGTAGTTGTATATATATCCTTTGGGTATCTCATTAATGAAAATGCTTATATTTTCACACTCAATTACTATATATATATATATATCTTTCCCTCTCCACACTACACTACACTTCTTCTAACTATTTTTAAAAATTCAATATTTCAAGCTCCCGTTAGAGCCTCTCACTTCCACATTTTTGTAAAGTGGTTGATATACACCTGTAAACTCAACTTCTTGCATTGAGAAATCCTGTTGATCGCGTCTACTGCTGTAGTTTTCTTCTTTTGAGTGGTAAAAGTTTACACACTAGTCGGTCCATGAATCAATGCTCCCGCCGGGAAGAGATGTGAACCAAATCAGTGTCGATCTGGTTAGAGTTAGTGTAAAGAGCTTGCATGTTGTCACTTCATTAGCATGATAATAATCCATTCGATCGTCAATGTGTTGTCCATGTTCATCTGGTTCTCCCTTTACATCGTAACTATTCAGCTTTGGAGGTTTCTACAGCGATTTTGTTATCACGTTGTCTAGGATACAAACAAAAATAGGACGCTTCTTTAGGTTTTTAACTAGAGGCTTCTCCATTTGTTCCTCCTCCCTCTAAGTGCGGTATATACACTCCCTGCAATGAAATGAGATGTGCAAAAAGGTTTTTTTGAGTTATGATATGAAAAAGTGTGAAAGAATGCCCCAATTGTGCGAATAAGGTATTTATAGATTTTGTTCTTTGGCCAAGTCGTTGCTACAAGGACCTGTTCTGTTCAGGTGCCTAAATGGTCGACCATGTGTCCCTTGGTCTTGACCATATAGTGAGAGTGAGTGAAATCAGACACTCCCTTGAATAGGAAGTGCAAATAACCTATAAGACTTGTGATGACTTTAGTTACCTCCCCAACACTTGACACATTCTCCTACGATTCATGACTGAGATGTATTGATTTGGATCAACCGATCTATAACTGAGACATATCAGATTGGACCAGGCGAGATCACATGGTCGCCACTTAATTCCGCACAAGCTCTTTCCATGTCAATCCCATTATTAAGTAATTGATAGACCCGACTGTTAGAACAAGATTTGTTCTTATCAATTATCTTAGTTTTGATGATAACAATAATATGAATTTTGCTTAAGATAATATGGTACTCTAATCCAATGCATTTTCCCTTTCAGGAAATATATAAAGAGTACGCATAATTCAGCGCTCAGAAGTTGTATCTCAAATGGTTCAGCATGCAACATCAGAACATGGTCTGGCAAGACATCAGAAGATGGTCGAAGCAGAATCAGAACATGGGTCTATGGAAGCATCAGAAGAACATGAGATCAGAAGCACTGAAGATCAGAAGATGGTATCACGCTCAGAAGCACTTCAAGATCAGAAGATGCTGTGCACCAAGCTGTTTGACTCTGATGATATTCAAACGTCGTATTCACAAACATCAGATCAGAAGGAAGTACACGTGGCAGACTACGCTGACTGACAAAAGGAACGTTAAAGCTACTAAAGGCTACGTCAGTAGACACAGCGTGAACAAGGCTCGAGGTAGTTGACAAAAGCGTATAACATTAAATGCAATGCTGTACGGAACACGCAAAGCATTAAATGCATTCAACGGTCATCTTCTCAACGCCTATAAATATGAAGTTCTGATGAGAAGCAAGGTTAACGATTTCGCACCAATACAATTCAAATTAACTTGCTGAAACTCTGTTCAAATCAAAACTCAGAATCTTCATCTTCATCAAAGCTCACTACATTGCTGTTGTAATATTTTAGTGAGATTAAGCTTAAACGATTAAGAGAAATATCACAGTTGTGATTATCGCTTTTAAGAAGCATTTGTAATACTCTTAGAATTACATTAAGTTGTAAGGAACTAGAGTGATCAGTGTGATCAGTATACTCTAGGAAGTCTTAGCAGTTGGCTGAGCAGAAAGTCTTAGGAGTGAACTAAGCCTAGAGTGATCGTGTTGATCAGTAGACTCTAGAAAAGTCTTAGGAGTGAACTAAGCAGTTGTTCCTGGAGTGATCAGTGTGTGATCAGAAGACTCTGGAAGACTTAGTTGCGGCTAAGTGGAAAACCATTGTAATCCGTGCGATTAGTGGATTAAATCCTCAGTTGAGGTAAATCATCTCTGCGGGGGTGGACTGGAGTAGCTTCGTTAACAGTGAACCAGGATAAAAATAATTGTGCAATTTATTTTTATCGTCCAAGTTTTAAAGTTACACTTATTCAATCCCCCCCTTTCTAAGTGTTTTTCTATCCTTCAATTGGCATCAGAGCGCCGGTTCTAAGGTGCAAGCACTTAACCGTGTTTAGAAAAGATTCAGGAAGAGAAAAACGCTTCAGTAAAAGATGGTTGATGAAAGTGAAAAGACTACACCTACACCTGCATCTACATCTGGCTCTGCTGAGCAATACAACGGTAACAATGGTTATACTAGACCGCCGGTATTTGATGGTGAAAACTTTGAATACTGGAAAGATAAACTGGAAAGTTACTTTCTGGGTCTAGATGGTGATCTATGGGATCTTCTGATGGATGGTTACAAACATCCAGTAAATGCCAGTGGCGCAAAGCTGTCAAGGCAAGAAATGAATGATGATCAAAAGAAGCTTTTCAGGAATCATCATAAATGTAGAACTGTTTTGCTGAATGCTATCTCTCATGCTGAGTATGAGAAGATATCTAACAGGGAAACGGCCTATGACATATATGAGTCCTTGAAAATGACTCATGAAGGAAATGCTCAAGTCAAGGAGACTAAAGCTCTAGCCTTAATCCAGAAGTATGAAGCCTTCAAGATGGAGGATGATGAAGACATTGAAAAGATGTTTTCAAGATTTCAAACTCTTACTGCTGGATTGAGAGTACTTGACAAAGGATACACCAAGGCTGATCATGTGAAGAAGATCATCAGAAGCTTACCCAGAAGATGGGGTCCTATGGTGACTGCATTCAAGATTGCAAAGAATCTGAATGAAGTTTCTCTGGAAGAGCTTATCAGCGCCTTGAGAAGTCATGAAATAGAGCTGGACGCAAATGAGCCTCAAAAGAAAGGTAAGTCTATTGCATTAAAATCCAATATCAAGAAATGCACTAACGCTTTTCAGGCTAGAGAAGAAGATCCTGAAGAATCAGAATCTGAAGAAGAAGATGAACTGTCCCTGATTTCCAGAAGGCTAAATCAACTCTGGAAGACCAAGCAAAGGAAGTTCAGAGGCTTCAGAAGTTCAAGGAAATTTGAACGTGGAGAATCTTCTGATGAAAGAAGATTTGACAAGAAGAAGGTCATGTGCTATGAATGCAATGAGCCTGGACACTACAAGAATGAATGTCCAAATCTTCAGAAGGAAAGTCCCAAGAAAAAGTTTCATAAGAAGAAAAGTCTTATGGCAACCTGGGATGAGTCAGAAGATGATTCAGAAGATGAGCAGGCCAACTGTGCGCTGATGGCGACAGAAGATGACGGATCAGAATCTACATCAGAATCAGATTCTGAAGAGGTATTTTCTGAACTTACTAGAGATGAGTTAGTTTCCGGTCTAACTGAACTTCTGGAACTCAAGTCTCAGATTAGTCTCAAATACAAAAAGCTGAAAAAGCAATTTGAATTTGAAACAAAGAAGCTTGAGTTGGAGAATTCTGAATTAAAAGAAAAACTTTTAAAATTATCCAATAATGTTGGATCTCCTTCTGATTCAGAAAAATCCACTCCCAGTCTAAACCATATTCTGAAAGAATATGATTTAAGTTTCAGGAAGTTCTTATCTAGAAGTATTGGCAGAAGTCAGCTAGCTTCTATGATATATGCTGTGTCTGGAAACAAAAGAGTTGGCATTGGTTTTGAGGGTGAAACCCCATACAAACTTGAACCTGTTGATGAAATGAAAATTACATACAAGCCATTGTATGATCAGTTCAAGTATGGCCACTCTCATGATATTAGGCACACTTCACATGCACAAAGTTTTCACATAACACACACCAAGAAGCATGTGACACAACCTAGGAAATATCATGAAACTCACATTAAGAATTATCATGCTGTTCCTCCTATTGCTTACAATGTTAAACCCAAGTTCAATCAGAACTTGAGAAAATCTAACAAGAAAGGACCCAAGAAAATGTGGGTACCTAAGGATAAGATTATTCCTATTGCAGATATCCTTGACTGCAAAAAGGACAAAGCACAACATGTCATGGTACCTGGACTCTGGATGCTCGCGACACATGACAGGAAGAAGGTCTATGTTCCAAGACCTGGTGCTTAAGTCTGGAGGAGAAGTCAAGTTTGGAGGAGATCAGAAGGGCAAGATAATTGGCTCTGGAACTATAAAGTCTGGTAACTCTCCTTCCATTTCTAATGTACTTCTTGTAGAAGGTTTAACACATAACCTCTTATCTATCAGTCAATTAAGTGACAACGGTTATGATATAATCTTCAATCAAAAGTCTTGCAAGGCTGTAAATCAGAAGGATGGCTCAATCCTATTTACAGGCAAGAGGAAGAACAACATTTATAAGACAGATCTGCAAGATCTTATGAGTCAGAAGGTGACTTGTCTTATGTCTGTTTCTGAAGAGCAGTGGGTCTGGCACAGAAGATTAGGTCATGCTAGTTTGAGAAAGATTTCTCAGATTAACAAACTGAATCTTGTCAGAGGACTCCCTAATCTGAAATTCAAATCAGATGCTCTTTGTGAAGCATGTCAGAAGGGCAAGTTCTCCAAACCTGCATTCAAGTCTAAGAATGTTGTTTCTACCTCAAGGCCATTAGAACTCTTGCACATTGATCTGTTTGGACCAGTCAAAACAGCATCTGTCAGAGGAAAGAAATATGGATTAGTCATCGTAGATGATTATAGCCGCTGGACATGGGTAAAATTCTTAAAACACAAGGATGAGACTCATTCAGTGTTCTTTGATTTCTGCATTCAGATTCAATCTGAAAAAGAGTGTAAAATCATAAAGGTCAGAAGTGATCATGGTGGTGAATTTGAGAACAGATCCTTTGAAGAATTCTTCAAAGAAAATGGTATTGCCCATGATTTCTCTTGTCCTAGAACTCCACAACAAAATGGAGTTGTAGAGCGAAAGAATAGGACTCTGCAAGAAATGGCCAGAACCATGATCAATGAAACCAATATGGCTAAGCATTTCTGGGCAGAAGCAATAAACACTGCATGCTATATTCAGAATAGAATCTCTATCAGACCTATTCTAAATAAGACTCCCTATGAATTGTGGAAGAATAGAAAGCCCAACATTTCATATTTCCATCCTTTTGGATGTGTATGCTTTATTCTGAACACTAAAGATCATCTTGGTAAGTTTGATTCCAAAGCACAAAAATGTTTTCTTCTTGGATATTCTGAACGCTCAAAAGGCTACAGAGTATACAATACTGAAACATTGGTTGTAGAAGAATCAATCAATATCAGGTTTGATGATAAGCTTGGTTCTGAAAAACCAAAGCAGTTTGATAATTTTGCAGATTGTGATATTGACATATCAGAAGTTGTTGAGCCAAGAAGCAACGCATCAGAAGCAGAGCTTCTCAGAAGCAAAGAACCAGAAGATCAAGTATCAGCTTCTCTGGAGGATCTAAGTATTTCTGAAGAACCACCTGTCAGAAGATCATCCAGACTCATCTCTGGTCATTCAGAAGATGTCATTCTTGGAAAGAAGGATGATCCAATCAGAACAAGAGCATTCCTTAGAAACAATGCAGACTGTCAATTAGGTCTTGTATCTTTGATCGAGCCAACTTCTGTTGATCATGCTCTAGAAGATCCAGACTGGATAATTGCTATGCAAGAAGAACTGAATCAGTTTACAAGGAATGATGTTTGGGATCTTGTTCCTAGACCAGATGGATTCAATATAATTGGTACAAAATGGGTCTTCAGAAACAAGCTCAGTGAGAAAGGTGAAGTGGTAAGGAACAAAGCCAGACTGGTGGCTCAGGGTTATAGTCAGCAAGAAGGGATTGATTATACAGAAACCTTTGCACCAGTGGCCAGGTTAGAATCTATTCGTCTATTAATTTCTTTTGCCACTCAACATAACATCACTCTCTATCAGATGGATGTTAAGAGTGCCTTCTTAAATGGTTATATAGATGAAGAAGTTTATGTCCATCAACCTCCTGGTTTTGAAGACTCTATGTCTCCTAATCATGTTTTTAAACTTAAGAAATCATTGTATGGATTGAAACAGGCTCCCAGAGCTTGGTATGAACGCTTAAGTTCTTTCCTTCTAGATAATGGTTTCACTAGAGGAAAAGTGGACACTACTCTCTTTTGTAAAACCTTTAAAAGGGATATTTTAATTTGTCAAATATATGTAGATGATATTATTTTTGGAACATCTAATGCTACACTTGGAAAGGAGTTTGCTAAGTCTATGCAGGCTGAGTTTGAAATGAGCATGATGGGAGAACTCAAGTATTTCCTCGGAATACAAATAAATCAAACATCAGAAGGAACGTATGTTCACCAAACCAAGTATGTGAAGGAACTTCTGAAGAAGTTTAATCTTCTGGACTGCAAAGAAGCCAAAACTCCTATGCATCCAACATGCATCCTAGGTAAGGATGAGGTAAGTAAGAAGGTAGATCAGAAGTTATACAGAGGTATGATTGGATCTCTTCTATATCTGACTGCTTCTAGACCTGACATTCTGTTCAGTGTTTGTTTGTGTGCTAGATTCCAATCAGATCCTAGAGAATCTCATTTAACTGCTGTTAAGAGAATTCTAAGGTATCTGAAAGGTACTACTAATGTTGGCTTAGTTTACAGAAAATCTAAAGAATACAACTTAGTAGGATTCTGCGATGCTGATTATGCTGGAGACAGAATTGAAAGAAAAAGTACTTCAGGAAGTTGCCAATTTCTTGGAAGTCACTTAATCTCCTGGTACAGCAAGAAGCAAGCAACCATTGCTCTATCAACAACAGAAGCAGAATATGTCGCTGCTGCTGGTTGTAGTACACAGATGCTCTGGATGAAGAGTCAGTTAGAAGATTATCAGATATTTGAGAGTAACATTCCTATATTCTGTGATAATACTTCTGCTATATGTTTATCTAAAAATCCTATTCTTCATTCAAAAGCTAAACATATTGAGATTAAACATCATTTCATAAGGGACTATGTTCAGAAGGGTGTTATATCTTTAAACTTTGTTGATACAGACCATCAATGGGCTGATATCTTTACAAAACCCCTGGCTGAAGATAGGTTTAAGTTCATTCTGAAGAACATCAGTATGGATTTATGCCCAGAATGAGAAGATGAGAAGTTCTCATGTATGAGTATCTTCTGAAATGAATGTGGAACATTTTTTTAATCAGAAGTTCTGATTGAATTCTTTTAGAAATTATGATTCGGTTATTACTAACGTTTCATTGTCTAAGTTGATTCAGAACCTCTTTTAAAGCAAAACAGCTGTTACGTTTTATCTCGGGATGGTAAACCTGTCGTTACTATTCATGGATAAGCGCGCGTGCAGTTGAAGGGACGCCGACCATAGGTAACTGTGCAAATCACGTCTTTTGTCTTTATTATCTCTCCTCACGTCACGTAACATTAAATGCTTTTCATCATTCGTTTCATTTCATTTTCTTTTAAATACTCTTTAAACTCTTCTCTTTCCCTCTCAACTCTCTCTATCTCTGTGCATTCCTCATCAAGTTTCTCTCTCTCTCTCTTCCATATCAAACTCTACCTATTCACTTTTCTGCAAACCGATCATGAACTCTTCATCAAGTCCAGGAAATAATGAAAATGATCAAAACAACAAAAGGAAAGCTGTTGAAACATCACCTCCCAAACCCAAAAAGATCAAAATCACCTATGATCCTCTCAAGGTGAATCCATTCGAAGCAATGTTGTCTGGAAACTATTCTAGACGTGTGTTTCATCCTCCTGGTGAAAGCCCTCCATCATCTCCATCCTCTTCCTCATCTTTCGACCTTCAAGACTCAACTTCCTCTAATCTTTCCTCTCCCTTAATCTCTTCTGACGACATCTCTTCATCTTCACCCGCTGAGGATGTTGTCTCTGGTAAAGGTGGTGGAAGATCTGCTTCAGGACCAAGTCTCCCTGATCCCTCGCCTGAAAGCCCAAGAAGCAGTCAATGAGGCGTTTTACTCCTTCATGGCATGCTGGCACAGACGTTGTCTTAGCTAGGGTCCTAGGATTTGGTCTTAGTAGCTTTATTTTTCTTTGTTGCACATCCTCTTGTAACCATCTTTTGATTATCAATGAAAAAGTTTCCTTGTTTTACATTCCAGTAAATGTTTTCTTTTGTCGTTTTATACATCTGAATCTTTTTAAATATTCTTTTTGATGTTATGACAAAAAGGGGGAGAAGATAAATGATAAATGATTTGATTAAATCTATCAGTTGCTGGGTAAAGGCTCCCACACATTCACTAACAAGAACTGCAAGTTCTATATGGTTTAAGTGTTTTGCAGGTACAAAGAAGTGAAGAAAATCTTCAGAAGCAAACACTAGGAAGCAAAACCATAAGAAGCGTTATTCTGTAAAAGGAATAAGCTCTTAGAAACTGAAGCAAGCTGAGTGCTGTCAAGCTTCAGAGATCAGAAGCAAGAAAGAAGAATGAATCAGAAGCACTGATAATAGAATTTGAATATCATTGTCTATCCTGTTCTGACAAAATTCTATTTGCTCTGATACATATAATGTTATGGCTCTGATACATTATTTGCTCTGATACATTATTTCAGCCTATATGGCTCTGATACATATAATGTGTTCAAACATACATTTTATGTTCTAACTCGTTCATGCTGACTTTTGTCGTTTAGTTTTTGTTCTGTAACATTTCAGGATGTAGAGATGCTCTGATGATGCTCTGGTACATTCAACAATGTTCTGATACAAATCTAGCATGAAGTGATGATTGGTAGACATTCAAAGTTCTGAAGCTATCCGAGGGAAGCGGAAATCAGAAGATGTGAATGTTCTAAAAGATCCAGAAAACTCAAGTTCTGAAGCTGTCCTGAATGGAAGCAGAAGTCAAAGCTGTGAATGTTCTGAAGATCAAAGAAATTCAAGTTCTGAAGCTGTCCACGATGGAAGCAGGAATCAGAAGCTGTGAGTGTTCTAAGGATCTAAAGAAATTCAAGTTCTGAAGCTGTCCAATGGAAGCAGAAGTCAGAAGCTATGAATTATCTGAAGGCAGAAGCTTATATGATCGTCTCTACCGAAATAATCAGGGAAGTCTTTTATCAAAGTTCTTCGAGTATTTATTTCAGGGGGAGATTATTTATCTCAGGGGGAGATTGTTAATCTCAGGGGGAGACATATTCATATGCTTATGCTATAGCTGTGTAATTTGTCTTTTGCCGTCTACTCTTTCTGATCGCAAATTCATATCATTTATATATGTTTTTGTCATCATCAAAAAGGGGGAGATTGTTAGAACAAGATTTGTTCTTATCAATTATCTTAGTTTTGATGATAACAATAATATGAATTTTGCTTAAGATAATATGGTACTCTAATCCAATGCATTTTCCCTTTCAGGAAATATATAAAGAGTACGCATAATTCAGCGCTCAGAAGTTGTATCTCAAATGGTTCAGCATGCAACATCAGAACATGGTCTGGCAAGACATCAGAAGATGGTCGAAGCAGAATCAGAACATGGGTCTATGGAAGCATCAGAAGAACATGAGATCAGAAGCACTGAAGATCAGAAGATGGTATCACGCTCAGAAGCACTTCAAGATCAGAAGATGCTGTGCACCAAGCTGTTTGACTCTGATGATATTCAAACGTCGTATTCACAAACATCAGATCAGAAGGAAGTACACGTGGCAGACTACGCTGACTGACAAAAGGAACGTTAAAGCTACTAAAGGCTACGTCAGTAGACACAGCGTGAACAAGGCTCGAGGTAGTTGACAAAAGCGTATAACATTAAATGCAATGCTGTACGGAACACGCAAAGCATTAAATGCATTCAACGGTCATCTTCTCAACGCCTATAAATATGAAGTTCTGATGAGAAGCAAGGTTAACGATTTCGCACCAATACAATTCAAATTAACTTGCTGAAACTCTGTTCAAATCAAAACTCAGAATCTTCATCTTCATCAAAGCTCACTACATTGCTGTTGTAATATTTTAGTGAGATTAAGCTTAAACGATTAAGAGAAATATCACAGTTGTGATTATCGCTTTTAAGAAGCATTTGTAATACTCTTAGAATTACATTAAGTTGTAAGGAACTAGAGTGATCAGTGTGATCAGTATACTCTAGGAAGTCTTAGCAGTTGGCTGAGCAGAAAGTCTTAGGAGTGAACTAAGCCTAGAGTGATCGTGTTGATCAGTAGACTCTAGAAAAGTCTTAGGAGTGAACTAAGCAGTTGTTCCTGGAGTGATCAGTGTGTGATCAGAAGACTCTGGAAGACTTAGTTGCGGCTAAGTGGAAAACCATTGTAATCCGTGCGATTAGTGGATTAAATCCTCAGTTGAGGTAAATCATCTCTGCGGGGGTGGACTGGAGTAGCTTCGTTAACAGTGAACCAGGATAAAAATAATTGTGCAATTTATTTTTATCGTCAAAGTTTTAAAGTTACACTTATTCAATCCCCCCCTTTCTAAGTGTTTTTCTATCCTTCACCCGACCTCTCTAACTCATCCAGAGTCATTCAAGTTCAAATCATATACATTATTTTCGTCAACCACAAATACCTCTAAAAAGTCATAGTTTTTTTTTTAAGAGGTGAAAATCATGTTTTAACCCTTCAAACTGAGGTAGAAACTCATTGATAAACAAGTATCTCAAAATAATACAACACATTAAAAAAAAAATTTGTACTACATTTTAATTATCTCAAATTTTGTATTGAATATGTATAAGGATAATTTGGTCAATACGAAGTAGTAGTATATCTGTCTAGTTTGAAAATTATACTTACTAGATTAGAAAAAGGAAAGCAAAAGCAATCTCTGTAGCCTGCCATTTTAGTATGTAGAAAGAAACATCAAAATCCCATTCCCACCACAAACATATCTAACCACTCCTATCTTTCTTCCAATTTCAACATTTTCCTTCTTCCCTCCGACAACCTCCACAACAACAACAACCACTATCCTAACCAACAATCCCACCACCACCACCACCATGACATAACCTCAATCATCAAACAATGTCACTCCTTTCCCTTTTCTTCTTACTACTCTTCTCTAACTTCACTCTTTTCACTTCTTCAACTTCCCCCAACAACAACAACAACAACAACTCAAACATTATCATTTTAACCGGAAACCAAACCCTCCTTAGCCAAAACAAAACCTTCGAACTCGGTTTCTTCAACTTAGAACAATCCCAACTAAACCAACCTCGTATTTACCTCCTCATCCGTTTCACTTCTCTCCCTTCCCCAAACATAACCTGGCTCGCGAACCGGAACAAACCCGCCCCATCTCTCTCCGGTTCATCTCTCCAATTAACCCGAACCGGTCAATTACTCATCACTCACAACGACACCGTTTTATGGCAAACCAACACCACCACCAAAACCACCCCACAACAAACTCTCCAACCGAACCTTCTAGAAAACGGTAACTTAATCCTCACCACCCTCAACGGCGTCGTTTCATGGCAAAGCTTCGACGAACCCACCGACACGTGGCTCCCTGGTATGAACCTCACTAGGGTTCACAGCCTTCTCTCATGGCGGACGGTAACTAACCCTGCCGACGGGTTTTATTCTCTGCGGTTGAATCCACCGGACTACGGTGAGTTCGAGCTTGTTTACAACGACACCGTTTCGTATTGGGCCACCGGTGAGTGGAATGGCAAGAAATTTGAAAAAGTTCCTGAGATGGATATTCCGTATCTTTACCGATTCAATTTCGAAGACGCGTATTCTCCGAAAGCGTCGTTTGGATTCTCTGAACGAGCTATTGACAATGATGTTGGACCTCCTACCATGTTCCGTGTTGAAGCGAATGGTTTGGTTCGGCAGTTCACGTGGTCGAGTCAGATGGGTGCTTGGAATATGTTTTGGTCTAGGCCGGAATCGGTTTGTTCGGTTCCGCGTGTTTGTGGGAGGTTTGGGGTTTGTATCAGCGAGGCGCCCTTGAGTTGTGCGTGTGTTAAGGGTTTTGTGGCGGTTGATGGTGGTGGTTGGGGGGCTGGTGATTATTCGCAAGGGTGTTGGCGCGGGGAGAGTGGTTGTGGTAATGATGGGGTTTTTGAAGAGATGGGGGCTTTTAAGTTTGGTTTTGATAATGTGACTAGTTTTGGGGCGAAATCTAGAAGTTTATGTGAGCGTCGGTGTTTGGATTCTTGTGATTGTGTTGGTTTTTCTTTTGATGGAAAGAGTGGTTTTTGTAGGAATTTTCTTGGGTCTCTTTTTGATTTTCAGAATTTGACTTCTTTGCAGAGTGGTGATGGGAATGTGTTGTATGTTAAGGTGAATCGGGGGAAGAACAAGAGGTTGAGTGGTAGGTTTTTGAGTGGTGTTGTTATTGGGTGTGTTTTGTTTTTGGTTTTGATTTTGGGTGTTGTGACGGTGACTTTGGTGGTGTTGGCGAAGAGGAAGAGATTGAAGAAGGAGAGGGAGATGGGTTTGGAGGAAGATGGATTTGTTCAGATGTTGAATTTGAAGGTGTTTTCTTACAAAGAGCTTCAATTGGCGACTCGAGGGTTTTCTGAGAAAGTTGGGCATGGTGGATTTGGGACGGTGTTTCAAGGAGAGTTGAGTGATTCTACCGTTGTTGCGGTGAAGCGGTTGGAGAGGCCGGGAGGTGGGGAGAAAGAGTTTAGGGCTGAGGTTTCAACGATTGGGAATATTCAGCATATTAATCTTGTGAGGCTGAGAGGTTTTTGCTCTGAGAATGCACATCGACTTTTGGTTTATGAGTACATGCCGAATGGTGCCCTTAGTGCTTACCTGCGAAAGGAAGGGCCGTGTTTGAGCTGGGATGTTAGGTTTAGGGTAGCAATTGGAACTGCGAAAGGCATAGCATATTTACACGAGGAATGTAGAAGTTGCATAATACATTGTGATATTAAACCTGAAAACATTCTTTTGGATAGTGATTTCACTGCCAAAGTTTCTGATTTTGGGTTGGCAAAGCTCATTGGCAGGGACTTCAGTAGGGTGTTGGCAACCATGAGGGGTACTTGGGGATATGTAGCACCCGAGTGGATTTCCGGTGTTGAAATTACCACAAAAGCTGATGTTTACAGCTACGGAATGACATTGCTAGAACTCCTAGGCGGTCGCCGGAATGTTGAGGCACCACCTTCGTCTGGTAATAAAAAGAGTGACTGCGAGACAGGAGAGAAATGGTTCTTTCCTCCATGGGCGGCACAGCTGATAATCGACGATAATGTAGCTGCTGTGGTTGATAAGAAGCTTGGAAATGTATATAACATTGAGGAGGCCAAGAGGGTTGCTTTGGTGGCAGTTTGGTGCATTCAGGATGATGAGGCAGTGAGACCTAGCATGGGTATGGTGGTGAAAATGTTAGAAGGGTTAGTGGACGTGGCTCTTCCACCGCCTCCTAAGTTGCTACAAGCCTTGGTTACCGGAGAGTCCTTTCACGGGGTCAAGGCTTATTCGAGTAACGCAGTTTCTACTACCGGCAGTTCATTTGCTGACGACAACATGGAAGTGTCGGCTGCTGATTCAGAATCTTGTATAGGAGATGTTTTTTCCCCATTGGACGGCATTGTCAATGTTCGATAGCACAGATAAGACACGTCGATACTGGTAATTATAATTTGAGACACTAACCCATCAGAAACGCCTTCAGCGCATTCAATCTGTAGTGTTGGTGTTTCATATGTCCAAATTATCGCAGCATTGTAAGTTTAGAATACCTCTTGTCTATCCTCCCTCACTTTTTTTAATATTTAAGGAGAGGGATATGAGGAAAAAGATCATTGAATGTTGATGTAAATTAGAATTTGTTGGACAACTTTATGTTAGGATGTTGGATAAAAAAGAGTGGATTCCAGCTTCTAAATTCTAATATTCTTTTAAGTGAAATGAAATCATTAACTTTTATATAGCTTGTGCATTCTACGTAACACCGACACTTCGGAAAAAGTGTGTATGTATGAGTCTGAAACCGACAATCACATTTGTGATTACGTTTAAGTATTCGTGTTTCTGGTGTCCATGTTTTGTGTTTTGTAATGCGCATTTGATCACTCTTGTGCTACATCATTCAATTATGCAAATAGCATTGACTTATTGCAACCTGTGGCATTGGGCCACATACAATATTTTGCAAAATCCTATTGGTTGTTGTGACTATTTGAATTTTTAGTGTGTTGTGAATGGTGGTAAAGTAGGGTGTTGAATTTTATTAAACAAAACTATTGTAGTGAGTAAAAGTTGAATGTGTGTTGAATTATTAGGTGGAAGAGAGAGAAGATGATGTGGAGTATAAAAAGTGAAAAAGTAGGGTGTTGAATTTGGAAACCATTGTAAATAGTCTAAAGGTTAAAGAAGGAAAAAGAGGAATGAAGAAAAAGTTGCAATGTGATGTGGAATACTTTTATTGTTGGTTGACCTTTCCTTTGATGTTACAGAGTATGATTTGACCAGCCAATGATTTTGTTTCTTAGTTTTATTATGATGGAATATACAACTGGTTAGATGGTGATAGCTAGTGGTTTTTATAATTCCATATGAAGTGGTTAAATATAAAATGAAATATTAGAAGACTCGATTGTGGTTTCTTTATTTGATTTCTAATAGCATCTCATATGAGACATCTCATATGAGAGAATTAAGTAGGATTGTTTGAGTTATTTTTTTGTGGGTCTAAAATGCAACATGACATTTAATCAATTCATAAGTAATTATGACCAAACTTTCTTTAATAATGATTTCAATAAACAATCTATAATTGATCACATTAATCTATATTATTTTTTATTTTTTAATAACAAATATTATGTAAGGGAACATTTGAATGTCAAAACTTGTTGCGGTGGTTCTATGCTTTCAATGCGGTGGAGATATGGTTGAAATGCAAGGTTACCACTTCAATGTTCAAATCAGTATGAAAGTGAAAAGTGACGTAGAAGTGAAAATGAATTTGAGTACTTGAGAATGACGCGTTTTTTTTTTTTGTAAATAGGTGAAATAGTTGGCAACTATAAGAGTAGAGTGCAACGTGGGTTACAGTCAGCCGTCAGATTGATATGGACAGCTAGCAAAGTTCTCGCGTGTGGAATTTCCTGCTCAGAGAGAAAAAAACATTTGTTTTACACTTTATTCCTCTTACTTTGTTGTTGGGCCTTTACCTTTGGACCTTATGGGCGACCTAGAACAACTGCCCCTCAAGCCCTTGTTTCTGTTTTGCAAGACAAAAATTTGTAATATGTGCCTTTGTCCGACCACTAGATTCTTGGATGGGAAGGTCTTTGATGGGACGTAGTCGCCCTTCAAAACAAGTGCATGAAACGTCTTTCTTGCAATATGTAACATTTCGCTAGAAAGGACTGGTGTGTGTCCCTACTTTAGTTAGTGATGACATTTCCTCTTCCTTAGAGCACTCGAGTTCTTTAAATTATTTCGATGAGATCTCATCTGTCGGTGGTGCGATCCTTAGTGGGTGAATAGGGTATAAAGGGCTTCTGAAATGTCATTTAGCGATTTTCTACCATTAGTAACCAGTAAAGAGTTTTTTCTGCTTCCTTCATTATCTTTCTTTGCGAGCTCCCTTGTTCTAACATTTGATCAAATTTATACGATTTTGTTCGTTGGCACTTGTCTTGTATATTTGATTGCTCCATCTTTTAAGACAAAATGTATCGCTTTCTTTGCTTTTACTTCTCTTTTTAGGGTTTTTCATAACTATGAGTAGTTAATCAATTCCTTTCTTGGGATGTTTCTTATATTTTTGGCATTTTCTTCTAAGGGTGATAGTATATGGACTTGCTTGCTTGCCATAATTTTATGTGTATTTGATTTTATTCATAACATTTTTTAATCATGGAGATTGTATCAGCCTCAACCAGAAAGGCGGGTAGGGATATCTCGGGGGATTGGGGGACCGAGACACACTGGGAACTGTTTGTGCTTTTGTTAGTGAGGGCGTTTTGGACCAAGCTTTGATTGAAGTGGGTTGATTGAGGGGTATTTCCCCCTGATGAAGATAAATGGGCATGCAATCAATATGATGGATGTGTGGAACCTTGTTTTGTAGGTAATGGATTTTTGTTTTGATGATGACAACTATGAAGAACAGGAGAAATATTCAGCATGATAAAGATGCAACATAATAACATCTATAAAAGATCATAACATATGATATTCAACATAGTAAATATGCAACAATTGTGAAAGTCAATCAATGCACTTAAGCGGTTAAAGATGTAAGCCATGGGTTTGATAAAGGATTGACAAAGTTTCAGATAAAGCCTCAGACATCAGCAAAGGTTCATACAAAGGAAAACAAACATATTACATCTAAAGCCTCAAAAGAAATCTCAAAGCAACTGTCAACATAAAAGAATCTATCAAACAAGTCATTAAGGTGTTGTCCTAATCGATTGATTAATCGATTAGATCTTCTAAAATGGATTGACTTAATGATCCAATCGATTGGATGGATTAGAAATTTTTTTCCAATCAATTGGAACAAGTTACAAATCAACTAGTTAGTTCAAAAAATCTTTGAAAAAGGATTGGACAACTTCTTACCACTTGGCTTGACCTAGAAAATAATTTTTAAGGTAAATATTTTTGAAAAAGATATTTTAAGGCGTGTGTGTGTGAGTTGTCTTAGTACTAGATCACCCAGACAGACAGACAGACAGACACGACTTAGCGAGCTTTCAGACTTTTATCTAAGGCTTCAAGATTCTTTGTTGGATTGCTTATGATCATGTAGGCACTTTAATCTTTATTCTCTTGTTGATGAGACATGAGATATTTCTCTAGTTAGGTTACGATCGTAAAGGTTGAAAGCTATTGTCACCGACTTTAATTATTGTTGTCATCATCAAAACTTCAGATGAATCTTCTGCGAGATTTTCACCTTTATACATGCAAGCACATAGATCCACATTCTTCCCATTTCTGATGATGACAACGCGTCTCTCAGGGAGGTGGTAAAAGAAACAACATATATATAGTGATTAATCTCCCCTTTAGTTAAGTAGAGAGTATATTCTACTCCCCTAAGACTATCTTTTACCCCCTTTGTCAAAAATTAAAAAGGCGAATAATATTGAGAATCAAGTGTGAGAAAGAAGTCCCACATTGATTAGAAAAAGAAATATTGAGCACTTTATAAGTGAGTGAACTCACACACCTATCACCTTAAGGTTTTGAGTGAATATGTGATGTGTCTCTCACAAAGGTGTGTCCCAAGTGTAAAATGCTCGCTTGTGTTGACCCTCGAATTGCCTCCAACAGTTGTATCAGAGCCTTTGGTTTCGAGTGAAGGGATTGACTTACTTGTATCGAAAGTACTCCCCATAGGTGGTGGATAGGAGGTGTCTCGTCAAAGAGTGTTAACAACGATACAAGTGTATGTGGAAGAAAGAGCTTCCGCTTAAGGAGGAGCATTATGTATAGACTCACACTTAAGGGGGGGTGTTGAGAATCAAGTGCAAGGAAGAAGTTCCATATTGATTAGAAAAGGGAATATTGAAAAATTTATAAGTGAGAGAACCCACACACCTATCATCTTAAGGTTTTTGGTGAATATGTGGTGTGTCTCTCATAAAGGTGTGTCACAAGTGTAGAACGCTCTTTCGTGTTGACCATCGAATTGCCTCCAACAGATAAAACTATGCAAAGTGAAAAGTTAAATATACAAACATAGACACGTAAATAAGCACAAATATTATATACATGCATTTTAGTTCATGCATGATTTGTTTAATATTCCTAATTTAGTTCTTATGAAAAAGAATATTTTTTAGGAATAAGTTTGGTAAAAATATATGCAAGTTGATTGGATGAAGTTACAAATTCAAGTATTCAATCCTCTAGTTCAACATAATCCCTAATAAAGTGGTGTCTTACTTCAATATGTTTATCCCGAAAGTGAAGTATCAAGTTTTTTGTGAGGTTTATGGCACTAGTGTTGTCACATTTGATTGGGAAATATCCAAAATTCATAGTAGTCAATGAGATGTTGTTTCATCTAAATAAGTTGAATGCAGTAACAGGGCCGGTGGAGGAGCTGTGCAAAGAGACCTCTTGCACAGGGCCTCATAATTCATATGGCCTCATAATTCAGCAGTTATAATAGTATTTACTATGATATTGTTGACATTTATAACATTTATAGGATCAAATCATTCATTCTTACTTGTTTAAAATTCATTATATATATCAAAACCAACGTCATAAAGTTTCATCAATATATAATAACCGCCTAATGCTTTTTTTTTATTTATTTAATAATATGACAGAGATTAATGGCATAGATGGGTGCTTCTATGGTTTTAATATTTTTTTTTGACTAAAAAGATATTCATTCATTCAAATTGAAAAATACATCGATCATTACAAATTCAAGATCGCTAAAAACGGAAAAAGGTGAATCTGCAAACAATCTTGCAACACCTAGGTTAATAGCATACAACGGCAAACTGAAAGTGCCTACAAATATGACAAAATAAAAGTCACCAGAATATTCATACTTCTGGATCTGCAACATTGACGCCCAAGTCTTCCTCAAATCTGCAATGATTTGAAGTAAATGTGTCAATCTGAACCAACAAACACCGTACTAAGACGGGAAAACCAACAAACACCGTACTAAGACGGGAAAACCAACAAACACCGCACAAGACGATGAAAACTTAAAAACACACAAAAGAAGAAGCAAATCTATATAGATAACCACTTATTTAAATAAAAAGAGAAAGAAAACGATGTTGAGGGAGGGGTGATTTCTAGCCAAAAATGGCCAAAAACCACCCCTACGTTGGAATAATGAAAAGAGAGAAAAGTTTAGAGGAGAGAAAAGTTTATAGATCTTTGGTTCTATGGTTTTAATATAAATATACATATAAGACGATTCCATCTGCTTTCTAATAAATTCTTATAAAATAATTTTTTTAAAATTTTATAATCTTTTTATCTTTAATTATGTTAATTTTATTTATTCAGTTTTAATTATTACTTTATCATATATTATTAATATTTTTTTTTCGAACCGTGGTTCTCCCTACCAAGTCCAGCGCCAATCACCACTGGACCAACTAACGATAGGTTATTGTAAAATACTTTAAAACAAACATTTAAGCAACAACCAAATTTAAAAGTACTATTATATTAATTTAAATTAAAAACGTGTTTAACTGTAAATAGATCATTCTATAGTAAATTATAAGAAAATTTCAACAAATTTAAAGGGTTAAAACTCTATGTGCAAAATATTTTTAAGCGATCATATTTAATCCAGAAAATAAATATATGTCAAAAAATATAATACTTAAAATAATTCATATGATGAATTTTTCACCCAAAATCTGATAATAATATTAAGATGAAGAGAAAGATACCTATGTTAAACAATGATTCTTGTTAAAATAGAATATCAATGCATAAATACTTAAGAGTATTAAGCATCATGGATATATATATATATATATATATATATATATATATATATATATATATATATATATATATATATATATATATATATATATATATATATATATATATATATATATATATATATATGGAACATATCAAGTGACAGCATTTTAAAATGAGAGATGAGAGGAATAAATATCAACCATTGGATTCATTAAGAGAGATAAGGTTAATGCATTAATGTGGCTATTAATTTATCTCTCTTGATGAATCCAATGGTTGATATTTATTCCTCTCATCTCTCATTTTAAAATACTCTCACTTGATATGCTTCCTCTATATATATATATATATATATATATATATATATATATATATATATATATATATATATATATATATATATATATATATATTACAAATAAAAAAAATTACAATTTAGAGGGTTGCCCTATTTTTATTAAGGGCCCAATTATAATAATAGAACGGGGCCTCCAGATTGTTTGAGACAGCCCTGTGCAGTAACTATCCACAAGAACTTATTATGCCTTAACTGTGGATAATGCAACACTTGCTTGTTTTTTGATATGCCGTGAGACAAGCGAGTTCTCAAGTATGTGACGCATACCGTTAGTATTTTTCCTATCCAATCTGCACCTAACGAAATTATAATCGGAGTACCCAACTAAGTCATAATCTCTCCCTTGGGGTATGCTAGGGAGATATCTCATGATGCATTTGACTGCGCTGAGATGTGATTCTTTTGCGGATGCTTGAAAGCATGCACACATATAAACATCAAACATTATATCAGGACATGATGCATTTAGATAGAGAAGAGATCTTATCATACATCGATACTTGCTTTCTTTGACT
This sequence comes from Vicia villosa, assembly GCF_029867415.1. NCBI lineage: Eukaryota > Viridiplantae > Streptophyta > Magnoliopsida > Fabales > Fabaceae > Vicia > Vicia villosa. The sequence goes on along the minus strand of NW_026705165.1, from coordinate 308,918 downwards.
AGTTTTCTATCTTCATCCTTGTCAAGATAGCATGAGGTTAACATTGGGGTTGCTATTATCTTGGAGTTCTCCATATCGAATCTCTTTAATAATTCTTTATAGTATTTGGCTTGATTAATGAATATTCCTTCTTTAGATTGATGAATTTGAAGTCCTAAAAAATATTTGAGTTCCCCATCATTGACATTTTAAATTCATTCTGCATAATTTTAGAAAATTCTTTGTACAAGAATTTATTAGTAGCACCGAGATGTAGCATCTCACCCCACTATCATTGGCGTAAGAAACTGGAGCCTGGAGGATCTACTTTTTTTTATTCCGCTGTGTATTTTAAGATCGTGTGTTGATGTTCTTAAACATGATGTATCAGTGATGTACTTGTTGACATTCCATGTACTCATATTGTATTATATGCTATGATGTGTGTTCAATTACCATTATTAACGCCTTAAACTTGATTATTTAGACTTATTAGTTTTGGGGTGTTACAATATTAAATTAAATTATTAAGTAATATTAGAAAATAAAAAATCAATATATCAATTTTTAAAATATAAAATATATGTAATCAATTTGATTTGGTTTCGAACATTCAATCTAAGAAATGTAAATATATCTAATAATATTGAATTTTGTGTAATTCTTAAATTTTTAAATCATACACTATTATAATTTGGATCTATTTGAATTGAACACATCTAAATAAGGATAATGTCTAAAATTGGGTCAATTCGGGTGGTTTTCTAAAAAAAATGTAAATATATCTAATAATATTGGATTTTGAATATTTCTTAAACTTTTAATTTGATTTACAATTATGATTTGAATCGATTTGGATTGAACACGCCCTAATAATAAAATGTGATTTCATCTACCATTTATTACTTGAATTGAACAACTCTACATAAGGTCTAAAATTAGATCAATTTAGACAATTTTCTATAAAAATTAAATATATCTAATAATATTAAATTTGGGTAATTCCTAACTTTTTAAACTGACTTATGATTATAATTTGAATTTCTTTGAATTAAACACATCTAGATAAAGCATGATTTCATTTGCTTCTCATTACTTCAATTGAAAAACTCTAGAAATGGTCTAAAATTGTATCAATTTGGGCAGTTTTTTTTAACTCTTAAACTTTCAAATTGGTTTACAGTAATGATTTGAATTGAACACGTCTAAATAAGATACGGTTTCATCTAACATTCATTACAAAGGTTTAAAATTAGATCGACCGGTTTTCTAAAAAAATTAAATATATCTTATTGTGAGATATTGGATCGAACTCTAGTATGGTCGAAGGGTAGCTTCTTGGTTCGACAGTTCGACAGGGTTAAGCATGAAGTCGAAGGTCGCTCATATACTGGTGTCGAAGAGTGCATGTTGTAGTCGAAGATGGGTCGAACATGCAGATGTCGAAGATGCTAGGTTGTTAGCATGTTAAATTAGGTTTTAGTGTTTAAACCCTAATTTGTTAAGTTAGCTTGTTTATTAAGTTGGCTTGTGTAATGGGCCTTGCTGAAAAAGCCCATTAGTTAGTATGTTAGGTTTTATAAATAGCATACTAGTCTCTCATCATTGTTAAGCTGCAAATCCTGATTTAGGGTGAGAGAGGTTATTTGTTATTCTTGTAAACTTGTAATCTTGTTTTAAGAGAAAGTGAAAGAATAACAGTTATAACCAATTCTTGTGTTCTTCTTCTTCCTTGTCCTTTATTCATCCCTTATTTTATACTTTGTTCTTGACATTGAATTCACAACAAATTGGTGCGGTGAGCGTGGAGAAGATGCCTTCAACAAAGTATGAGATTGAAAATTTCACCGGAGTGAATGATTTCGGTTTGTGGCGCTTGAAGATGAAAGCCCTACTGGTTCAGCAGGGTTGTTTGGAAGCGTTGAAGGGAGAGGCATCCATGAATGCAGAATTGACGGCAGCGGAGAAGACGAATATGATCGAGAAAGCACACATCGCAATTTTGTTGAGCCTTGGTGATAAGGTTCTCCGGCAGGTATCAAAGGAGACGATGACATCAGGGTTATGGGTGAAACTTGAAAGTTTGTATATGACCAAATCGCTGGTAAATCGACTCTACCTGAAGCAAGCTTTGTATTCATTCAAGATGATTGAAGACAAAGTATTGGCTGAGCAGTTGGATATGTTCAACAAGCTGATTCTTGATCTTGAAAATATTGATGTGAAGATCGATGATGAAGATCAAGCGCTGTTACTATTGTGTTCTTTGCCTCGATCACATGCTCACTTCAAAGAAACTCTCTTGTATGGAAGGGAGTCCCTGACGTTTGAAGAAGTTCAATCAGCCTTGTACTCTAAGGACTTGAATGAACGAAAAGAGCATAAACCTTCGACTGTTGGCGAAGGTTTGGCCGTTAAAGGAAAACTCTTACGAAAGGATGGTAAGTTCGACAAGAAGAAAGGCAAAAGCCATTCGAAGTCTTACAGTGGCGAAGCATCTGGCATTCGATGCTACCATTGTAAGAAGGAGGGTCACACAAGAAAGGTGTGCCCTGAACGCCTGAAATATCATGGAGGTAAGGATAATGGCAACGCTACCATTGTTCAAGATGATTTCGAATCATCTGATGTTCTTGTGGTTTCAAGCAGTGACTCTAAGAAGGAGTGGATTATGGATTCAGGTTGCACTTGGCACATGACTCCAAACAAAGACTTGTTCGAGGAATTATGTGATCAAGATGGTGGATCAGTATTGCTGGGAAACAACAAGGCTTGCAAGATTGCAGGTGTTGGATCTGTGAGATTCAAGCTCCATGATGAGTCAATAAGGTTGTTGACTGAAGTCAGGTATGTTCCTGATTTGAAGAGAAATCTGCTTTCTCTTGGTGAATTCGACAAGAAAGGATATGTTTTCCAAGGAGAGAAAAGTATCCTAACAGTCATGAAGGGTTCGAAGGAAGTCTTGAGAGGCGTGAAGAAACAAGGCTTGTATACCCTTGAGGCTGAAGTTGTAAGTGGTTCGACAAATGTTGCATCCACGAAACCTTTGTCGAAAGCAGAAATATGGCACATGAGATTGGGCCATGTCAGTGAAAGGGGTCTGGTCGAATTAGGGAAACAAAATCTGCTTGGTGGAGACAAAGTCGAAAAGATGAAGTTTTGTGAACCCTGTGTACTTGGAAAATCTTGCAGAGTGAAGTTCAACAAAGGCAAACAAAGAACACATGGATCCCTTGATTACATCTATGCTGATCTTTGGGGGCCTGCAAGGTGTCCATCACATTCAGGAGCAAGGTATTTTCTATCCATAGTAGATGATTATTCTAGAAAATTATGGGTATTCATCCAGAAGACTAAGGATGAAACTTTTGAGATTTTCAAAAGTTGGAAGACTCTGGTTGAAAATCAGACTGGCAGAAATGTCAAGAGGTTGAGAACCGACAATGGCCTTGAATTTTGCAATGAGGCATTCGACAGTTTTTGTGCTGCCTCTGGTATTGCAAGACATAGAACTACTGCAGGTACTCCACAGCAAAATGGTTTGGCTGAAAGGTTTAATCGAACTATTTTGGAGAGAGTCAGATGCATGTTGACTAGTGCGGGGTTAACGAAGGTGTTCTGGGCTGAGGCTGTTTCGACAGCAACATATTTGATAAACAGATGTCCTTCGACAGCATTAGATATGAAGACACCTGAAGAAGTTTGGTCGGGACATCCACCAGATCTCGACAAACTGAGAGTATTTGGCTGCGTAGCCTATGCTCACATTAGGCAAGACAAGGTCGAACCTAGAGCTCTGAAATGCATGTTCATGGGATACCCAGAAGGAGTCAAAGCTTATAGGCTATGGTGCCTAGAGCCAGGTCACAGGAGGTGTATCACCAGTCGAGATTTAGTTTTCGATGAAGCTGAAATGGCTTTTAAGAAAACTGATGATGTTGATCGAAGTACAGAAACATCTGACGAAGAGCTGGAACAGGTAGAGATTCCTGTTGAGGTGGAGCATGTTGATGCTGAATTGCATATCCCTGATGAAGTCAAAGAAGAAGCAGAAGATGCTGAGGAAGTTGAGGAAACTGACGATGACTACCTATTGTCGAGAGATAGGTCGAGAAGAGTCATAAAGGCACCTCAGAGGCTTGGGTATGCAGATCTTATAGCTTATGCCTTAATCTCTGCAAGTGAGGTTCTAGACGAAGAACCTAGAGACTACAAGGAAGTTATGAGGAGTCGAAATAAGACTGAATGGCTGAAAGCCATGGATGATGAGATGAAATCTCTTCATGATAATCATACTTGGGAACTGATCAAGAAACCTGTTGGGGCAAGGTTAGTCAGTTGTAAATGGATTTTCAAAGTTAAGGAAGGAATTGAAGGAGTGACGTCGAAAAGATACAAGGCAAGGTTAGTTGCAAGGGGTTTCACTCAGAAAAAAGGTGTCGACTTCAATGATGTGTTTTCTCCTGTTGTGAAGCATAGGTCCATTTGAATGTTACTTGCCATGGTAGCACAATTCGATCTTGAACTGGAACAGATGGATGTGAAGACTGCGTTCTTGTATGGTGATCTAGATGAAACGATCCTGATGAGGCAACCTGAAGGGTATGTCGAAAAGGGGAAGGAAGATTATGTGTGCAAGTTAAAGAGATCTTTGTATGGGCTGAAACAATCTCCTCGACAGTGGAATAGGAGATTCGACAAGTTCATGGCACGCATAAGTTTCATTAGAAGTCAGTTCGACCACTGCGTTTACTTCAGATTTCGACCTGGTAATTCATTTGTTATTTTGTTGCTTTATATGGATGATATTCTCATAGCAAGCAACAATGTTAAAGATGTGACGAGGGTGAAGGCTGAACTCAATAAGGAGTTCGATATGAAGGATCTGGGAGCTGCTTCCAGGATTCTTGGAATTGACATTCGAAGAGATAGAAAGAAGTCGAAGTTATGCTTATCTCAAGAGGCATATCTACGGAAGATTCTCGAAAAGTTTGGTATGTTGAATTCGAAGCCAGTTGTGACTCCAACAAACCCTCAATTCAAGCTGAGTATTGATCAGTGTCCCAGTACTGATGTCGAAAGAGCCTATATGAATAGCATCCCATATGCTAATATAGTTGGTTCTTTGATGTATGCTATGGTCTGTACTAGACCCGACATAGCATATGCAGTAAGTCTTGTAAGCAGGTACATGGCGAACCCTGGAAAGGCTCACTGGCAAGCATTGAAGTGGATTTTAAGGTACATAAATGGGTCTCTGAATAGAGTCCTAATTTATGGTGGAGCCTTAGGTGAAGATAGTAAAGCAGCAATTGAAGGATATGTCGACTCTGATTATGCAGGTTGTATGGATTCCAGAAAATCTATTTCTGGATATGTTTTCACTATGTTTGGCACTGCAATTAGTTGGAAAGCAACACTTCAGAAGGTTGTTGCTCTATCAACCACTGAAGCGGGGTATATTGCCCTAACTGAAGCTGTGAAAGAAGCATTGTGGCTTGAAGGTTTTGCGAAGGAGCTGAAACTTCAAGGTCGAGGTATCACTGTTAAATGTGATAGTCAAAGTGCAATACACCCGTCGAAGAATTCAGCCTATCATGAGCGAACTAAGCACATTGATGTGAGGCTGCATTTCGTCAGAGGAGTAATCGAGCGTGGAGAAGTCCAAGTGCTGAAGGTTTCGACTGAAGACAATGTTGCTGATATGATCACCAAGACATTGCCGAGTTGCAAGTTTTTCCACTGTATGCAGTTGATAAAGCTGCACGAAGAAAGCTAGTTTGTTTCCTTGATGTTATAGAGTTAGATCCAAGGTGGAGATTTGTGAGATATTGGATCGAACTCTAGTATGGTCGAAGGGTAGCTTCTTGGTTCGACAGTTCGACAGGGTTAAGCATGAAGTCGAAGGTCGCTCATATGCTGGTGTCGAAGAGTGCATGTTGTAGTCGAAGATGGGTCGAACATGCAGATGTCGAAGATGCTAGGTTGTTAGCATGTTAAATTAGGTTTTAGTGTTTAAACCCTAATTTGTTAAGTTAGCTTGTTTATTAAGTTGGCTTGTGTAATGGGCCTTGCTGAAAAAGCCCATTAGTTAGTATGTTAGGTTTTATAAATAGCATACTAGTCTCTCATCATTGTTAAGCTGCAAATCCTGATTTAGGGTGAGAGAGGTTATTTGTTATTCTTGTAAACTTGTAATCTTGTTTTAAGAGAAAGTGAAAGAATAGCAGTTATAACCAATTCTTGTGTTCTTCTTCTTCTTCCTTGTCCTTTATTCATCCCTTGTTTTATACTTTGTTCTTGGCATTGAATTCACAACACTTATAATATTTAATTTGAGTAATTCTTACATTTTTATATTGATTTATGATTATAATTTGAATCTTATTAAATTGAACACATCTAGATAAGGTGTGATTTCACCTTCTTCTATTTATTACTTGAATTTGGACAGTTTAAAAAAAAACTAATAACATTGGATAATTTTATAATTCTTAAATTTTGAAATTGATTTCAATTATACACATCTAGATAAGGTGTTGTTTCATATCTCATTCATTACTTGAAAATGTCTAGAAGATCCATTCAGGCCATTTTAAGAAAAAAAAATGTAAATATATTAGTAATATTGGATCCTAGTTAATTCTTAAATATTTAAGTTGATTTATAATTTAAATTGATTTTAATTAAACACATTTAAACAAGGGTATTCTACCATTAATTATTTTTTTTACATTAAAAGAATCCACTAATAAAAAAACCCAACTTAACCATACATTTACAACCCATACATTTAGAAGTTAACCATTCGTCTCCTTAATTATTCATAGATAATGAATGCATGAATGAATCTATACCAGTAAAAAAAACTCAAACTTAAACATACATCTAGGGTCGCAGTTCAGTTTATGTCGATTTTAAGGCAAAAATTCATCTGATCCAAAAATATATTTATTTCTGATTTAGTTCAGTTTTGGATAATATAAAAAAAATAATCAGTTTTTGGATATCTAAATTACAAAATATTTTTTTTATTAATATTATAAAAATGCTAATAAATCATAGGTTTGATATAGCATATATAACATATAGTATATTAAAAATTAATATTACAAAATGAGATTGATCGATTATGGTTTAAATAATAAAAATAAACAAATTAAACTAAGTTAATAAATATTATTAAAAAAATAGTTATCATCTAAAAATAAATTCACTTCACATATCATACTAATAAAAAATAAATATATATAAAAATATATGCATATGATTCGGTTCGGCTTGGATCGATTTTGAAAAATCAATTTGAAATCCGATCCAAACATAGCGGTTTTCACAAAATAAATCCAAATATATCCAATAAATTTCAATTTTTCACAATTTTGAGTTTTTTAAATCGATTTACGATTTTCATTTACATCGGCATAATTAACCATAGATAGTAGTACTGAAGGTTTGAACTAACGGTAAAAAAAACTTCAACTTAACTCTCTATTTTTGAAGTGAACAAAATATTTTTTTTAAAATCATATAAATAAAATATACTTCATAGATTATAAATAGTGATTGAAGATTAAATTTTTATATTAAATAAAGGGTCTTTGTTTCAGTTTTTTTAAAATTGATTTTTAGTGTTACATATATATTTTTTTAAAAAAATTTACAAATAAATTTTTCATAAAAGTTTCAAATAAAAATCGATTTGAATAGTTATTCCTAAAATATTATTTTAGATATTTTATCATTTTACTGAAAAGTTTCTTAGATATCAAAATTTTAAAAATCACTTAATTTTTAAGCTATTTAAAATAGCTTTTCACAAAAATCATTTTTGAAATATATCATTTTGAAAAAAAAAATAGTAATTTTGACCATATTTTGATTTACAATAATATATGTTTATTTCATATAATGACAAAATTAATCTTCCAAAATAATTATATAAAAATTATATACAGTGGTTGACGATTATATTTATACATACTACTGGTGTAATTTTTACAAAGTAATTAAATTAAAATTCCTATATCAAATTGAAGTAACAATGTTTATATTGGTGAGTACACTTTATTTTGATTTAACAATATTAAAAAAATAAAAATTACTTCATGATTAAACTATTAATATTTTGTCAGTAAAATTTTGAACCTAAAATAATTTCAGAATTTGTGATCATTGGAGAATTATTTTATTCTATTTTCAAATTTTTATTAACTTTTGAAAATAAATATTAATATTTTAGAAAACTAAATTTTAAAAGAAAAACAATCAAGAAAGAAATTGTTTATTTTAGCTTAAAAACTAAAAGTTATAATCTTGTTAAAAAAAATTAAAAAATTAGTTCATTTTTTATTTTGATCTACAATCTCTATATATGAACTTGAAATTTTAGTTTAAATGAAAATTTTAGTCTAACTACTTTTATAAAATTACAGTAATGCGTACCTATATATTCTTCCTCCAATTTATAATTTTGGTTTACTTATTTTTTTTAGTACAGTTTTTATATCAAATAAAAATATTAAGAATTTATATTGGTGAGTGTACTTTAATTTTATTTAAATAGTGTTTAAAAATTAAAAAATATTTTTGTCCATAAAATTTTGAAAATAAAATAAAGGTATGAATTGGTAACAATGGAAGAATTTTATTATTTTATTTCCGATATTTATTTTGATTTTTGAAAATAAATTTTAAAAAATTAAAAATTAAATTTTAAGAGAGATGCAATTAAAAAAAATCTATTATTTTTAGTTCCAGTAAATTTTATTTTTCATTTAATTGTCAACCGCAATAAATAATCTTGTTATTTTATAATTTCTTGATATAAGAATTTTAGTCTGCTTACTTTTTTGTAAATTATTAATTTATAGATATATAATCATCAACCAATATATCTAATTTTGATTTAATTATTATATTTCATCTTCAACAACTTATATATAATCTTTTGGTTTTGATTTTATTTGATATAGAGATTTTGGTTTAATTATTTATGAGAATATCTTGCTATATAAATATATAAATGATTAGTTAAAATTTGTAAACTAAAAAAAGTTAATATTTAAAGTAAGTATTTAAACTTACTTTTGAAATAAAAATATTCTTTTTTTAACATCAATATTGTAATCTTTAAGTTTTTTACTAATATTAATTTTATTAAAGTATAATAAAATAGTATAATTGATATAAAATACAACATTTAATATATTAAAAAAATCATATAATAGATTGATATTAATCTAGTATATTTTAAACATATGAAAGTATAATAAAAATATTAGATTAAACTAATAAGTAATATTAGAATAAAAAAAATCAACGAATAAAAAATTAATATAATATATCATATTGATAAAATCAACTAATAAGCTTTGATTTGATTTTGAATATTTAATTTAGAATCAGATCGATTCGAGTGCTTTTCTCAAAAATGTAAATATATTTAAAAATATTCAATTTTATGTAATTTCTAAAATTTTAAAATAGAATTTTGATTGTAATTTGAATAGATTTTAATTGAACACTTATGGATAAGATGTCGTTCCATCTACCCTTTCATTAGTTGAATTGAACAACTTTAGATAAGTTATGTCGTTCATTACTTCTTGTCATTTTAAATATCATTTGCCATTCATTACTTCTCGACATTTAAAACATATGATTACTTCTTTACATTTAACACGTGTGATTATTTATTAACATTTAAAATATGTGATTCTTATTAAGACGTGTGATCCAATTGAATACCGAATGTTGTAGTAGTTTCTTAGCCCATTAACAAAAAAACTACTACGTTTTTTTTTTTTTTTTTTAATTTTGGTTGTTAAATAGCTAATTTGTGATTAGGGGTGAAGAAACAGTTGGGTTCGATCAGATTCAGACCAAACATTGAATCCAAGCCTAAGGTGAACAAATAGTCGGTTCGGCCAAATTCAGACCCAAATACTAAACCTAACCCAACCTGTAATTTATAATACCCAACCCAATTTCCACCACAACAATTTTATGATTGGACTGGTGACAAGTTAAACTATTTAGAGGTAATACAGTTTGAGAATTTCTCGGTGCATTTTTATATACTTTTCGGATATGCATATTCGAATACATCCTTTTCATATTTTAAGATGTTTCGGATACTGAAAATGCCTTTTTTTTAAGTTTTATAATTTAAACGTGTGAATTGAAATATCATAGGTTTCTTCAAATATACATATCCGAAAATCCCCTAAACTAGTTTTAGATATGCACATGCAAAATGTGCTTTGAGTCTATGATTTTTGAAAAAAACTACATAATTAAATTGTTAAAACCGGAGCAACGTAGTTGGTGACAACCGGTCGAAGGATGTCTTTTAACCCGTAGCTAGAAAGCCTCAGCCCCATCCCTCTGAGCCTGAGCTTTTGCCCTATCAGTGAGTCTGCCCGCAACGGAACCGTCTTTACCTCTAGTCCTCACTGTAACAAATAAATAAGGCAAAAAAATAGTATAAAATAAACTGCCAGAAATTTTGAAATTTTCGGTATTTTTCAAAAAAATATAAGCTATCGGAAATTTTGAAATTTCTGGTATCTTTTAAAAAAATATTAAACTACCGAAAATTTCAAAATATACGGTACAAAATACTCTAAAAAAGTAACTGAAATTTTGAAATTTCCAGTAATTTTTACCAAAATTTTTGCAAAAATATCAAAAATTCTTACTATTTCACGAAATTTCCGATAGTCGCCTCGTAATTTCTAGTATCGCCCCAGAGATTGTAAATTTTCGATACTTTCCAGTAGATTTTGTGAAATGGTGAATTTTTTGGTTTGGATATTTTGATTTTTTATATGTTTTGAGGGGGTGGCAGGTAAAAGTGGGGGTGGATGGCCTAATATAACAAGATCTCTCTTACACATTGGGCCTGACCAGCAAATAAAGGCCCACGATGCTAGAATTTTACTACATATAAAGTAAAATATTTTTACCACCCAGAAAACCAATTTGGATGAGTACATTAAAAAAAATCATTTTTTTTCTTGCTGAAAATACTCTTTGGGAAAAATTTTACGGTGTAAAGTTACAATTCTAGAGCAACGTATGGTTTTTTCTAGAAAATTTCGTAGAAAATATTCCTAATATTTCTAAAATACTCTTTGAATATGCATATTCGAATGCACTCTTATTACGTTTTTACTGATTTCAGAAATGAATATCCAAAATCACCCGTCTTTAAACTTTTTTTATTTAAACCCTGAATTTAAAATGTTAGGTGTTTTTTTTTTTTTTTATATATATATACATATCCGAAAAAATCCTTCGTAAAGAAATTTGAGGTATTGGTTAATTGGGATATGTATATCCGAAGTATCCCAATATTTCAATTTTATTTTAAAATAATATTTATTTATAATATAGTTAGAGTGAATCATTATTAACAAAGAATAACTTAAATTTAAATACAAATTGTTATAAATAAGGAATAGAAAAATTAAATAGAATTTTAACTTATATAGGGGTATTTTAATTTATAAGCATTACAATTTTTTATTTATATTAATTTTTTTAATTAATTTTATATGAGAATAATACGTTGATTTAAATAATTAATTAATTATATATCTTGATAAAAATGGTATATATTTAATTATATATCTTGATTAAAATGATATATATTTAATTATATATTTTGATTAACACAATTAATTATACTATTAATACAATTGATTCACTTTGATTTTAATTTTTTAACAAATATTGAGTTTTTTCGGATATGCATATTCGAAAAATCCCAAGACCAAAAATTGGGTAATTTCAGATGTGCATCTCCGAAGTCACCCTTTTCCAAAAAAAAAAAGAGTCTTCGAAGATGCACATCTGAAATATACGGTTATTTTGAAGATTTCACTGCGGGTCTGTAAGAAGACATATGAGTGCATAAAGAAATGACCTAAATGTAAATAAAGCGTGAGAGTAGGGGTGTACATGGATTGAGTTGGACCGACTTTGACCTAACCCGTTATCAAACATTTTCAAACTTCAATGGGTTGGGTTCGTCGTCCAACATGTAATTTCATTATCAAAACCAACCCGAACCGATCCGTTCATTTATGGGTTGGGTTGGGTTCGTGGGTTTTATTTCAAATTAAAAAAAATTATTTAATTTAAAAATATTGTAACATAATTCAATACATTTATACTCATTTCTAACACACAGGATGAAATACATTATATAATATCTGATAATATTCATCAACATGACATAAACTAGATAATGGTATAAAATTCCACAAGACACATTAATTTTATAAAATACGTAAGTTGGAAATGATACAAAAGAAAATAAGAAACAACATTTAGTCTTAGAATTACGTAAACTTATTGATTTAGTAGTATTATTGGTGGAGAATAAAGTTTTTTTGGAAAAATTATGGTTATTACTGAGATAATAATTTTATATTTCTATTTAAAATAATAATAAAAAATAGGAAATTACTAATGTAACATCAATGGGTTGGGTCAACGGATCCACGGGTTACAAAACTCAAACCTGATACCCGAACCAAAATTATATAGGTTGTTACGGGCTGAATTAGGTATACCCGTGTCATACCCCAAAATTTGCCCATACTATTTCTCTGATACAAATCCAGATCAATACACAAAGCTCCTAGACACATTCCACTACACAAGGCATTATGAACACAAAAGTTGGTTAAATTTTACACAAAAGTCATTATGAACAAACTTGATTCTTTTGACTATTGGGCTTAGGTTTTTGGACTCCAAGCATGTTCATGATCCATTATAAGGCCCATGGCACCATTCTTCTATTTTTATTATTATTATTTTATGTTATTTTTGAGTTTATTCATTTAAATTCTTAAATAAAATAAACAAATAATATAAAACATAAAAGATATGGTATTGGTTTATTTTGTGATCAAATCTTGAGCAAATATATGAACTTAGCATAGAGAAATTCGTGAGAAATTATTGGTGCAAGATAGGTTGCAAAAATAGAAAAATATATAATCTTCAATCAAATATTTCTCCAAATAATGCAATGATCCAAGCCCATGTTCTAACCTAATTCCTTCCCATATATATTAACAACCCTATTCAGAGGAGGGAAGAGAATTTTTCTGCAGTTTGAAGACCACAACTGAATTCAACAAAATTCAAGAAAAATCAAAAGTGTTCTTGGACTTTAAGATCAATTCAAGATGTTTTAAGGATTCCAACTCGTTCCTGGGAGATTAGTGAAGAAGTACTGATCATTCACGAAGGCCAGAGCGTCCAAAACCACCAGGATACGATCTCGGTTTGCACCTTTTTTTCAAGTTTCGATTTCAATATTTCATGCATTATAAATGTCATTCGATTGCATATTCATGTTGATTTTGATATTTGGAATGTTTCTGTATGGTTTGATTTAAGTTTAGGCACGGATATCGCAATCCGCCATTGTTAGGTTACAGAGGTCTCAAATAGGGGGTTTTTACTCTAGACAAAATCAGGCCAAATCATGAGTACCATCGTTCTCGGAAAGCGATTTCTAGCTGAACCATGTTAATTGCTAGTATTTATTTGTTGTGTGTTATAAGATTGAAGCATGCAGGGGATTAGCTACCAATGGATTTGCAGCAAATCCGTAGCCAAACAGTAATGAGAATTGCAGGTGTTCCGCGAAGAAGAAGGGGCTAAGGCGCGTTTGGAGTTTGAAATCGCCTAGGGCGTTTGTCTTTTGTATAATATTTGGTGACGATTCACTTAACAGTGAAGGTACAATGGCGCAGTGGAAGGCGCGTTTTGGTTGTTAGCGAGCTATTGGGCATGGGTTCGATTCCTAGGCAAGACATTTATTTTTACCAACTGTGACTTTGGAGATCCAGTGCGCCTCACTCATAGATGCCCACCATATGTCCTTCAGCGTCAGCCAACAGATGCCCTGGGAGTATGATCCAACGCACCAGGGATGCAAGTCCACCATGGACCTTCAACTGCGCACTACACCCAATCACGAGGATTGTCTTTTCAAGCGCCTTCCGACTATGCGCCTCGCACTCCACGAAGCTAAGTCTTAATTTCTTTTATTTATATATTTGTTTGCCTCGTCAATAGAATTTCTCCTACACTTATATTTTTGTCAATTCTCTGATGATCAGGTTCAATACTTAAGGCTCGAGGCGAACCTTTGTCCGTCAACAAACCTCGAAGCTAAGTAATTTAATTTTAATTTAATTTAATTTATATCTAAAATATTTTTGATATTAGGGTTTGCCTTGCATTCATCCCTTTTCTGCCTTGCCTTTCAGGGTCAACCCCAAAAGCGCCTAGCAATCATATCAGATCAAATCGAATCAAAGCTAAGTACCCTCGCCTATTTGATCATTGTTTTTTTTAATCTTTATTTATCTACTCTTTATTTTTTAGGGTTACCCCCGCCCGCCTTTGAATTAGTCATACACTCACCCAATTTTGGTATTTATTTGCCTTTTTAGGGTTTGTCGAATGCCAAAGCGACGAGCCTGGTAACCCTGAACCCTATCTTAAATATTTTTTCTATTTTATTATTACTTGTGTCAACCCTGATAAGGGATCCGCTGGTTACAATTTCCCGCCCCCTTTATTGCTTTATATTATTATATACTGCGTGGTTAGTAATCTTAGGGAGTGCAAGCCTTAAACTGAATTAGAATAACTAATTAAAAGATAAATATCTGAATATAATCACGTGATTGTTGCACACACGCACCCTTTGGGTAACCTCTCTGTTGCCTTGTTGCCTTGTTGCCTGTTGCCTTGTTGCCTTGTTGCCTGTTGCCTTTGTGTTTTTGCAGAATAAGCCACGTCCCTCGAATTCGAAGATACCTCAGCCATGCTGCCTCGAATACTAAAGGTCATACGACCCTAAATGATGCTGCCTTCGATACGCAATATGACCTCGACCCTCGGAAGTTGCCTACGGAAAAAGGCTGAGGTATCTTCTGGCTGCCTACGAAATGGCTTATTCTGATCCTTGCCTTAGACTACCTGCCCTTCTATGGCATGGGACAGTCTTATGGCAAAGGATGCTTCGATGACCCTTCAACCTCCAAACGAAAGGCTTCCTGCCCTCTTATGGCAAGGATAGACCCTTTCATTCTGAAAGGCTAAAAAGAGACCTATCATCTGAGTTTAAGGTAATTGCCCCTAATTGCCTTGCAATGCTCAAACTTTCATTATATTCTTTCTCATAATTTTTCAAAAGGGCTACGCTCATTTACGAGCTAAAGTCCCTATCTCTTTCATCTACATTTTCTAAACAAACGAGCAAGCAAAGCAATTAAGAGCCCATGGAAAACCATGGATGCAAAGGGTGCCTTACACCTTCCCTTTGCATAAATTACCCCCCGAACTTAGATTTCTTTAAAAAAGGTTTTTTTTCTGTTTCTTTTTGCCTTTCCGAATATTGTTTGGATAAAATAAAAGTCGGTGGCGACTCTTGCTTACCGCGACATTTCGATTAATAAAAAGTCAGTTCACCGTGTTACAGAACTGGCGACTCTGCTGGGGATTTTTCGATTAAGAGGGGTTACCTTAAAGGTTTAGGATTCATTTTAAAACGTTTTCTATTGTTTGCTTTGTTTGTTTTATTTTTCAGGGGCGTTTTGGGAAAACTGAAGGACGAATCCTATTCCCGGATTCAAGAACACCTAAGATTAGGAGTGGCATAGTCATGGAGACCCCCCTTGTGCATGCTTGGGGTTGGTCAAAATGAAGTTCACACTTGAGTTAGGCCTCCACTGGTTATTGTGTACCTCTTTTGCATGAGAGAGGTTTATGCATGTATCTTTGGGTGCGTCGGAGCTCAAGGACCTTTAGTAACCCTTAACCCATCCTAACTTTTAGGAACGTAGTGGGGGGGCTATTCTTGGTGCATGCCAAGTTATGGTCGCTACCCGATACTACAGCTCAGATAGGTTTCTTCCTAAAGTATCATTGCGTGGTATGCATGTACCATGTTCGAGGGTGCTTTAGAGGGGGCTGACAATTCTGAGTCACTTGGTAGAACCCGTTGCTGAAATCTCCTTATCCATAGAAATACCCTTGGGAAGGACACCTGATCTAAACTCCATGCAAGCCTTAAGCCAAAAATTGTGTGACTTGTGTGACTTGTTTGTGTTTACTACTAACCTTCATTTCCTCGCAGGTTTTGTTGAAAGGATTTGTTTGTCCTTACCATCTCGCACCAAGTCTAATGAACTGCATTCGCATAACATCATGACATCATGACATCATAAGCATAACATGATTTAACTAACCCTTTCAAGGATCTTAGGGATTTAGGGCGCACAATTCCAGGTACTCTTATCAAGGACTAAAGTCCTATCAAGGGGCAAGAGGATTTATTTTCCTCTGGCCACATACCTTCCAGTTCAGAGACACTGTACCTATCAAGGGGCAAGAGGATTTATTTTCCTCTAGCCATGTACCTTCAAAATCGAAAGTTCCCGAATCAGAGGCTATGACCCACTGGATATGGTGAGCTTGATTCCCCTAAAAGGACATCCAGAAATCAGAGTTCTTCAAACGAAGAAGCGACCAAATCATTTTTGACGTCGCTAACTAAATTTCTAGAGATCCTTGAAAATATTGCATCTTCATTCATAACATTGCATCACAGGTTCCCGCCACAGGTTTCTTACTTCCCCGCTGTTTATTTCAGCATCATGAATCTCGAGCAATCAGTTAAAGACCTGCAAGCTCAGAATGCCCAATTTCAAGATCTGATCCTGAACTTATCCAAGGGGCAAGACGAGCTGAAAACTCTTCTGACTAAGAAGGAGAAAAAGACCAAGAAGCCCAAAGGAGTGATCAACCTAGGAAGAAGATTCAAGGGTCGTCCCAAGAAGGCTGCAGAAACAGTTCCTAAAGATGAGGAAGAGGAAGAGGAAGGAGATGATCTTAGTGTCAAGAACAATCAGGGAAGCCATGTAGGTTCTGATGGCCAAGAAGAAGAAGAAGAGGAAGATGAGTATCCTCAAGATGAGGATTATGCTGATGAGAAGTATAGACTACTAGAAGAGCGCCTGAGAAGCGTGGAAATTCAGAACGTACCTGGGCTGGATTTTGAAGAACTAGGACTCGTTCCTGGGGTAGTTATTCCTCCAAAATTCAAAACTCCCGCCTTTGCTAAGTATGATGGAGTCTCTTGTCCAAAGATGCACTTGAGGTCTTATGTAAGAAAGATTCAGCCCCACACTGCTGATAAGAGGCTCTGGATCCATTTCTTCCAAGAGAGTTTATCTGGAACTCAACTCGAATGGTACTATCAACTGGAAAGTACCAACATCCGTACTTGGGAAGATTTGGTTGTTGCTTTCTACCAGCAATACCAATACAATGCTGACCTCGCACCTACTCGCATACAACTACAAAGCATGTCTATGGGACCCAAGGAAAGTTTCAAGGAGTATGCTCAAAAATGGAGAGATCTAGCTGGAAGAGTCAAACCCTCCTTGAATGATAGAGAATTGGTTGATATGTTCATGAATACACTGACTGGTCCTTTCTACAGCCATTTGCTGGGAAGTTCGTCATCTGGATTCACTGACCTCATACTGATTGGGGAACGTGTTGAAAGCGGTATTCGAAGCGGTAAAATTCAAGTGGCTACGTATGCTAATACCTCAAAGAAAGCGCACAATGAGAGGAATGAATCTAATACTGTGGGGACGGTCCTAGCCTCCAATCAAGTGCCGACACAACAAAGGGGCAACCAACGTAAACAAAGTGCATCTAAAAGGCAATTCACAAAGATCAACATAACTTTGGCCGAAGCGTTACAACAGTTGCTTAAAGCAGGGTTGATTACTTTAAAGGATCCTCCTCTGAAGCCCAACACCTTATCTCATCAATATAATCCTAATGCAAGATGCGCTTATCACTCTGATAGTATTGGACATGACACTAATGATTGTTGGCCATTAAAGAACAAGATCCAGGATATGATCGACGCCGGAGAAATTGAGTTCGATCCCCCTGCAACCATGCCCAATCACAACAAGTTTGTTAATACTATGAATGGCTAGAAGGATGAACTATTTAGATCATTAGATTTACTTTCATTTGCAATTTCTATTCTGTTTGTTTAAAACATTCGACTTATGACAGACATTATCTGTTTTAATAATTATCATCCATGCATTGCCTATGTTTGTCTTGAATACATTATTTCGTTATCACTCATTTTAAATTGCGTTTTACTTTGCATATGTTTTATGTCAACTCCTGTTAAGTTGTAAGCCTTTTGAGGGAGGATGACGAAAAAGATACCGCAACCTCATACAATATGCTTTTGAACGGACTATGTTGACGATGTTCAGGCATTGTTTCAATTCCTAAACAGTGGAGGTATAAGGATGTCAATCCCTCGTCAACCCCTTTTGAGCCTAAGAAGTAGAAGTTTATTTCTTGTACTAATTAAAACTCTTGATCATAACCTGGGGCAGGGTAGTTCTCAGTTAATTTGGCCGTGTATTCTATTTTAAGAGAATCATTCAGTACATCTTTCAACAGAGGTTTCAATCACAAACGTTCAGCCGCACACATCAAAGAAGTGTCGGAAATGTCAATCAAAAGACAATGACGGTTCATCAATCATCAAACAAGGCAGTCAATATCTTTCAAAAAAAAAATATAAAAAAAAAATAAAAAAAATGGAAAAAACATATATACAAAGAAAAGCCTGCTAAGTCAAAAATCAAAAAGAAGACTTAGGCAAAAATCAAGGCGTCCCGCTGACTGTAAGCTCCAAAGAGGCAGTTCAGGCAAAAGTTAGGGATATCAAAAAGATGAAAAAAAGAAGTCAATAAATTCTTGAACAACTCAAAGTTGCGACTACCACAAGGAAGAAGTGACTGCCATCTCAAAAGTTCTCTATGCTTATGAACCATCATCATTATCAAAGGTGCAAATCCAAAAGTCTTTTGGAACCTGAATGCATAAGTTGAATTAACTGAGCTTAGGACTGAAGAACATCACGAAGAAGGGGATGGGTATAAATAAACTTTGAGCCATTATCCTTTGTTTCTTAAACCGTGAACCAAGCCACGTTACAACCCTTGAAAGTCCTAATTGAAGCATGATTAGTTCAAAAGCATATTGTCACCAAAAGGGTATCCTGACTCCTTAAGGATTACAAAAATGCTGAGTTGATATTTCATTTTACAAACATCACGTTGTTACAAATATCATGTTTTTACAAATATCACGCTTTTACATCTCTTGTTTTAATGTGTTTCCAAAAACTCAAGACAAACGTATGCATTGCATCTCATGAATACATTATTAAGCATATTCTGCTACATAATTTCAAATGTTAGCAACAGAAAGAATTTGCACAGGGTACGACTAATGATTGAAAGTTATCCCGACAGACAAAATTACTCCAAGGAAGCCATGTCTCTTACGTATACAAGGGGCATGACATGTTTCGTCCAATCAATCTGGGGCAATCAAGTCAAGATTCTGAGAATCTCTCATGGATGCTCGAACAATCAGGGGCATGCATCCAAGCATATCTAAAGCTACTCCCCAATCAACGTGAGACATTGTCATGAGCCTATGATTACTGGGGGCATATCGCCCATAGTAAACATCTCATAAAGTCCTCGCGAGGCGAATCTTTTCAAAGTTCCTACTAACAGGGGCAAATCTATGCAAGTCCAAATTCAACATCTTGATCAATACTCAGTGGCGTGTCCTGAACCAAGTAGTAAGTTACTATGATACTGGGGGCAACTTTCAAGACACCCATGTCTCCCCACAGAGCCAGGTTCACAAAACCACCTCCCCGCAGAGTAATCATTAAGAAGACATCTTCAAACATATTCGTCTCAACAAAGACACGACTCCCCAACAGAGTTTACATCTTCCGCATTACCGGTCATCCAATATGTTGCTCTTCTCCAACATGGTTTATCTCTAAAATCAGGGTACATCAAACTACTAATCATCCCCAAGCAGAAACCATAAATCACCAGCTGAGCATCTTCAAGACAAGATCCGACAATAAAATCACAAAGATATAGAGATTTATTTTCTCAATCAGGACAACATAAATCATATTCGCATATCATATGTCATAAACATATTCATACATTGCATACATCACTTCATGCAAGTTTCTCATTTATTTTGAGAATCCCATCTCATTCATTACATGCATCATGACATTGCATACTTTGTTTTCAGGTTCCGCCTCGACAATCATTCCTCTCAGATATAATCAAGCTGAAGATTCATTCTGACAAGCCTTTTTACATTCCGAAACTTCGTCAAATAACTCATCAACCCTAACAAACAAACATCCTCTATCAGATATGGTCTAATATATGACCCGTTCCGGTATTCTTAATCAGATATGGTCTAATATACGACCCGTTCCGGTATTCTTAATCAGATATGGTCTAATATACGACCCGTTCCGGTATTTTTAGTCAGATATGGTCTATATGTATGACTCGTTCTGGCATTATCCATCAGATATGGTTTAATGTATGACTCGTTCTGGTATTCACCTTCAGATATGGTTTAATGAATAACTCGTTCTGATATCCCTCCTCAGATATGGTCTAAATGTATGACTCGTTCTGGCATTATCCATCAGATATGGTTTAATGTATGACTCGTTCTGGTATTCACCTTCAGATATGGTTTAATGAATAACTCGTTCTGATATCCCTCCTCAGATATGGTCTAATGTACGACTCGTTCTGCTATTTCTCTTCAGACATGGTCTAATGCATAGCTCGTTTTGATATTCCTCTTTAGATATGGTCCAATGTATGACTCATTCTGACATTCCTCTACAGATATGGTCTAAATGTATGACCCGTTTCTCTCATCACGAACAACGCTAACACGATCAATCTCTAACAAATACTTCTCAAACACTCCAAACCGAATCTAATGCATGATTTGCTTGATGGCATCTTCAAGCCCATCTCCGACAAAAGTCCCTACATCAGCTAGGGCAAATTTCTTGGTATTCTAGTGTTCAATCATCTTCCACCTTCAGATACCGACTGGCACACAAACCACTCTACATCTTCAGGTTTAAGATAATTGAACAGGGGCAGCTGTCATACCCCAAAATTTGCCCATACTATTTCTCTGATACAAATCCAGATCAATACACAAAGCTCCTAGACACATTCCACTACACAAGGCATTATGAACACAAAAGTTGGTTAAATTTTACACAAAAGTCATTATGAACAAACTTGATTCTTTTGACTATTGGGCTTAGGTTTTTGGACTCCAAGCATGTTCATGATCCATTATAAGGCCCATGGCACCATTCTTCTATTTTTATTATTATTATTTTATGTTATTTTTGAGTTTATTCATTTAAATTCTTAAATAAAATAAACAAATAATATAAAACATAAAAGATATGGTATTGGTTTATTTTGTGATCAAATCTTGAGCAAATATATGGACTTAGCATAGAGAAATTCGTGAGAAATTATTGGTGCAAGATAGGTTGCAAAAATAGAAAAATATATAATATTCAATCAAATATTTCTCCAAATAATGCAATGATCCAAGCCCATGTTCTAACCTAATTCCTTCCCATATATATTAACAACCCTATTCAGAGGAGGGAAGAGAATTTTTCTGCAGTTTGAAGACCACAACCGAATTCAACAAAATTCAAGAAAAATCAAAAGTGTTCTTGGACTTTAAGATCAATTCAAGATGTTTTAAGGATTCCAACTCGTTCCTGGGAGATTAGTGAAGAAGTACTGATCATTCACGAAGGCCAGAGCGTCCAAAACCACCAGGATACGATCTCGGTTTGCACCTTTTTTTCAAGTTTCGATTTCAATATTTCATGCATTATAAATGTCATTCGATTGCATATTCATGTTGATTTTGATATTTGGAATGTTTCTGTATGGTTTGATTTAAGTTTAGGCACGGATATCGCAATCCGCCATTGTTAGGTTACAGAGGTCTCAAATAGGGGGTTTTTACTCTAGACAAAATCAGGCCAAATCATGAGTACCATCGTTCTCGGAAAGCGATTTCTAGCTGAACCATGTTAATTGCTAGTATTTATTTGTTGTGTGTTATAAGATTGAAGCATGCAGGGGATTAGCTACCAATGGATTTGCAGCAAATCCGTAGCCAAACAGTAATGAGAATTGCAGGTGTTCCGCGAAGAAGAAGGGGCTAAGGCGCGTTTGGAGTTTGAAATCGCCTAGGGCGTTTGTCTTTTGTATAATATTTGGTGACGATTCACTTAACAGTGAAGGTACAATGGCGCAGTGGAAGGCGCGTTTTGGTTGTTAGCGAGCTATTGGGCATGGGTTCGATTCCTAGGCAAGACATTTATTTTTACCAACTGTGACTTTGGAGATCCAGTGCGCCTCACTCATAGATGCCCACCATATGTCCTTCAGCGTCAGCCAACAGATGCCCTGGGAGTATGATCCAACGCACCAGGGATGCAAGTCCACCATGGACCTTCAACTGCGCACTACACCCAATCACGAGGATTGTCTTTTCAAGCGCCTTCCGACTATGCGCCTCGCACTCCACGAAGCTAAGTCTTAATTTCTTTTATTTATATATTTGTTTGCCTCGTCAATAGAATTTCTCCTACACTTATATTTTTGTCAATTCTCTGATGATCAGGTTCAATACTTAAGGCTCGAGGCGAACCTTTGTCCGTCAACAAACCTCGAAGCTAAGTAATTTAATTTTAATTTAATTTAATTTATATCTAAAATATTTTTGATATTAGGGTTTGCCTTGCATTCATCCCTTTTCTGCCTTGCCTTTCAGGGTCAACCCCAAAAGCGCCTAGCAATCATATCAGATCAAATCGAATCAAAGCTAAGTACCCTCGCCTATTTGATCATTGTTTTTTTTAATCTTTATTTATCTACTCTTTATTTTTTAGGGTTACCCCCGCCCGCCTTTGAATTAGTCATACACTCACCCAATTTTGGTATTTATTTGCCTTTTCAGGGTTTGTCGAATGCCAAAGCGACGAGCCTGGTAACCCTGAACCCTATCTTAAATATTTTTTCTATTTTATTATTACTTGTGTCAACCCTGATAAGGGATCCGCTGGTTACAATTTCCCGCCCCCTTTATTGCTTTATATTATTATATACTGCGTGGTTAGTAATCTTAGGGAGTGCAAGCCTTAAACTGAATTAGAATAACTAATTAAAAGATAAATATCTGAATATAATCACGTGATTGTTGCACACACGCACCCTTTGGGTAACCTCTCTGTTGCCTTGTTGCCTTGTTGCCTGTTGCCTTGTTGCCTTGTTGCCTGTTGCCTTTGTGTTTTTGCAGAATAAGCCACGTCCCTCGAATTCGAAGATACCTCAGCCATGCTGCCTCGAATACTAAAGGTCATACGACCCTAAATGATGCTGCCTTCGATACGCAATATGACCTCGACCCTCGGAAGTTGCCTACGGAAAAAGGCTGAGGTATCTTCTGGCTGCCTACGAAATGGCTTATTCTGATCCTTGCCTTAGACTACCTGCCCTTCTATGGCATGGGACAGTCTTATGGCAAAGGATGCTTCGATGACCCTTCAACCTCCAAACGAAAGGCTTCCTGCCCTCTTATGGCAAGGATAGACCCTTTCATTCTGAAAGGCTAAAAAGAGACCTATCATCTGAGTTTAAGGTAATTGCCCCTAATTGCCTTGCAATGCTCAAACTTTCATTATATTCTTTCTCATAATTTTTCAAAAGGGCTACGCTCATTTACGAGCTAAAGTCCCTATCTCTTTCATCTACATTTTCTAAACAAACGAGCAAGCAAAGCAATTAAGAGCCCATGGAAAACCATGGATGCAAAGGGTGCCTTACACCTTCCCTTTGCATAAATTACCCCCCGAACTTAGATTTCTTTAAAAAAGGTTTTTTTTTCTGTTTCTTTTTGCCTTTCCGAATATTGTTTGGATAAAATAAAAGTCGGTGGCGACTCTTGCTTACCGCGACATTTCGATTAATAAAAAGTCAGTTCACCGTGTTACAACCCGTAAATGAACGGGTTCGGGTAATTTATGGGTTGGTTTGGTTTGGGTTAGCGGGTTCGTGGGTCCACCCGCACCCATGAACACCCCTAAGTGAGAGGCCTAAAGCAATGATGTTATTGGGCCTAAATAGAAAAGAATAGGGAATTTTTCAATGCATCATATGCATTATTAGAGCACCACGTGAAAATACACTTATGTCTCCATGTTTTGGAGATACATCTCCGGATGCATCAAACTTCAACATACTTCTGAATCGGGCCCTAAATTAGTGGAAAGAACTTACCGGAGTTACATCTCCGAAATAAATATGAATATGCATCTTCGGACGCACCAAACTTCAACATACTTCTGAATCAGGCCCTGAATCAGTAGAAAGATTTTATGGGAGTTACATCTCTGTAATGCTATCGGAGATGTATCTCTGGATGCTCTTCGTTCAAATACGCGCCCGAACCCATACCCCTTCCTCACTTACCCAAACTATTTCAAACTCACTTACTAAAAACCCATTTTTCTAAACACTCCCCAACCCCATTAACTCAAACTCACTCATAACACATTCAAGCAACATCAAACAACACCAATCTTCATCAAACATCTGACTTCAAACAACATTGAACAACAACAAACAACTTCAAGACACTAATTGTAAGTTTTTTGTAAACTTTATTGAATTTATGTAAAATTATGTAGAAGTTGATTTTTAGGTTATGAAATAGAAAAATTTTAAGTGTTTGATAGCTTAGACCTAATGAGAAAAGAGTTAGATAGGTAGTTTTTACGATCAATGAATTATTTTTGATGTTTTATGGGTCTGAATTCCGCCATTGACGGTGGTTAAAGTTGTAACACCTCAATTTATATTATCTTATTTATTTAGATTATTTGTGAATTTTGTGTGTTTATTTAATTATTATATGATGATAATTAAATTAATTTGGGTGGTAGGGGTGTGTGACCTTGAGAGGTGATAAATGCTAAATTGTAGTTATATTTGTATATAGTTTTGTGGCACTTATCTACTTATTTTATTGGAATATAGTAAATAACCCCCAACTTGTATGTAAATATGTACATATTTTGTTATCCTGTAAATATTGTGTAAAGTTGCATTATCACGTATGTTGTGAATTCAATGCCACGAACAAAGTATAAAATAAGGGATGAATAAAGGACAAGGAAGAAGAGGAGAACACAAATTGGTTATAACTGCTATTCTTTCACTTTCTCTTAAAACAAGATTACAAGTTTACAAGAATAACAAATAACCTCTCTCACCCTAAATTAGGATTTGCAGCTTAGCAATGATGAGAGACTAGTATGCTATTTATAATAAAACCTAACATACTAACTAATGGACTTTTTCCACAAGGCCCATTACACAAGCCAACTTAATAAACAAGCTAACTTAATAAATTAGGGTTTAAACACTAAAACCTAATTTAACATGCTAACAACCCTAGCATCTTCGACACAAGCATGTGAACAACCTTCGACTTCATGCTTAACCCTGTCGAACCAAGAAGCTACCCTTCGGCCATACTAGAGTTCGATCCAATATCTCACAAATCTCCACCTTGGATCTAACTCTACAACATCAAGGGAACAAACTAGCTTTCTTCATGCAACTTTAGCAACTGCATACAGTGGAAAAACTTGCAACTCGGTAATGTCTTGGTGATCATATCAGCAGCATTGTCTTCAGTCGAAACCTTCAGCACTTGGACTTCTCCACGCTCGATTACTCCTCTGACGAAATGCAGCCTCACATCAATGTGCTTAGTTCGCTCATGATAGGCTGAATTCTTCGACAGGTGTATTGCACTTTGACTATCACATTTAACAGTGATACCTCGACCTTGAAGTTTCAGCTCCTTCGCAAAACCTTCAAGCCACAATGCTTCTTTCACAGCTTCAGTTAATGCAATACACTCCGCTTCAGTGGTTGATAGAGCAACAACCTTTTGAAGTGTTGCTTTCCAACTAATTGCTGTGCCAAATATAGTGAAAACATATCCAGAAATAGATTTTCTAGAATCCATACAACCTGCATAATCAGAGTCGACATATCCTCCGATTGCTGCTTTACCATCTTCACCCAAGGCTCCACCATAAATTAGGACTCTTTTCAGAGACCCATTTATGTACCTTAAAATCCACTTCAATGCTTGCTAGTGAGCCTTTCCAGGGTTCGCCATGTACCTGCTTACAAGACTTACTGCATATGCTATGTCGCGTCTAGTACAGACCATAGCATACATCAAAGAACCAACTATATTAGCATATGGGATGCTATTCATATAGGCTCTTTCGACATCAGTACTGAGACACTGATTAATACTCAGCTTGAATTGAGGGTTTGTTGGAGTCACAACTGGCTTCGAATTCGACATACCAAACTTTTCAAGAATCTTCCGTAGGTATGCCTCTTGAGATAAACATAACTTAGACTTCTTTCTATCTCTTCGAATGTCAATTCCAAGAATTCTGGAAGCAGCTCCCAGATCCTTCATATCGAACTCCTTATTGAGTTCAGCCTTCACCCTCGTCGCATCTTCAACATTGTTGCTTTCTATGAGAATATCATCCACATAAAGTAACATAAAGTAACTTGCATACATGATCTTCCTTCCCCTTTTCGACATACCCTTCAGGTTGCCTCATCAGGATCGTTTCATCTAGATCACCATACAAGAACGCAGTCTTCACATCCATCTGTTCTAGTTCAAGATCGAACTGTGCTACCATGGCAAGTAACATTCGAATGGACCTATGCTTCACAACAGGAGAAAACACATCATTGAAGTCGACACCTTCTTTCTGAGTGAAACCCCTTGCAACTAACCTTGCCTTGTATCTTTTCGACGTCATGTTGAAAGTATTTGTGGGTAAATATTTTCGGTAATATATCGTATCCACAGGGATTGGTTAATATCACTGCCGTTCTATAGTTGTTTATTTTGAGTTAGGAAAATTGAGTTGATTTATTTTATGATTCTAATAATATCAAAAGTAAACAATAAATTAAAAGCGAGTAATGAACTGTTGTTAACGATTAGAGAAATATGTTGAACCTTAGGGTTCATCAACCTATTCCTATACAATTATCAATTAATTCACAACTGAACAATCTTTTGAATCATTATCTTCACTTATCCTCAAATAAGATTCCATGTCTGCAAATCAAATTAGATAACTTTTACCGGTATGAGATTTGATCTCTCCAAATATCAATATCGATAATAGTAATTAAGAACGATAATTATGAAAACTCAATCCCAATTCCATCTCTGCAAATTGGTATTGAATCAATATAGTAACCTAGGGCAAAAGTTAAATCCTTTCTTTCGATCAAAGATTCAACGATAATTTAAGAATAAAAACAAGATTTCTTATTGATAATGAATTCAAACAATTGTTCACAGGAATTAATTAATGGTATTGTATATTCATAGGTTAACTACTACCTTAGATTCAACAAGATGGGTTTAGCTCTCCATAGACATGAAGAACACACAAAGATTAATGGAAGAATTCATCTTCATCAAAGGAATGTCTTCGCTTGATAGAGAATTGGTCTTCAATTGATGATTGTGGCTGCACCTTCAGATTGCTCTCCTAATTTCGCTCTTCCCAAAGTTCTCTTTCTCTTGGAAGCTAGGGCTTTTAAATAGAAGTTTTGGGCTTTTAACGCCGAGGCCGCGGCGCGGCATCGGACTGGCGCGGCGCGCTTCAAAACAGAGACATTTTCGCGGCGCGCTCTAGGACTCTCGCGGCGCGCTCTTTGCAATTTCCATCCTTTTCTTCTGCCTTTGAGACTTCCAGCTCTCTTTCCTCCTCATGTTCTTCTCAAGCTTCAATTCAGCTCTAAACCTGCAACAATAACACCCACAAGTGATTCGATTTGCTTTACGCACGAACTAAACTTGTTCAGTTCAATTCTTAATAAAAACCTTATGGATTTATCACAATTTGCATTAGTTTAGAGAAGAAATCACGTATATTAACACATGAATTTACCATTAATTTACTCCTAACAAACTCTCCCCAACTTAGAGTTTTGTTTGTCCCTAAACAAAATTACTTACCTCCAGCAAAGTTTACCGACAATCAAGCAACAAGTTTTTCAAAAAGTTTTTCTTAAGTGGTTCAATCCAGTAACTAAGTCAAATACTCCTCTTCTACCTGCAAACTCAGAACATCCACATGAAACAAACGTGGAAAGCAAATTACCTCCAGAAGTTCAAAACACTACACAATTGTAATTGAATCAGCACTAATCACTCTCATCAAAAAGTATGATGAATAAAAGAGGGGTTAAACACTCATCCAACCAATTAAATCAACAAAGATCCATATCATACGTTCACCAAATTGCTCGCATCAAGTCTTGTGGAATCTGAGAATCAGAAGGTCTTTCTATGGTTGTAATGTGGTTTAGATTCAAATAAAAGAAGATAATCAAGGGTTGTTCCTAATATAGGGAAGCATCCAATTCATAACTTATTTCTTTTTCTCTAAAACTCTACTTCCTTTACCTGTCCATCTTTTTTCATTCATTCGTAGCTTGATTCTTCTTTTTCACTTTTTTTTTCAACAATCTTTATATTCAAACGTTGTTACTTCTCTTTTTTTTTTTCAAGCTACGACTTCTTTTATCTTTCACCGATCACCATAAGTACTTACTCTTCTTTTGAACAAACTCTCCCCAACTTGGAGATCAACCAGTATTCAGATTATATGAATGCTCCCCTACTTTCTAAAAAGGTCAAAGAGAAAACACATCACCAAATTTTATGGTTGATGGTCCAGAACAAAACTTTTTATTGAGATCAAAACTCACCAGCTATTTCCTTGGTGCATATTATGATACTTACCTTGACCTCAGGCTCAAAGAATGGTTAGCAAAGTATCACACTCTCACAGAAGAAAATAAGTTTTACGTTAAAATAGGCTAAAAGAACTCTCAGATTCAAACAAGCGCCTAAATCACTTTCACAGATTTCCACAAACGATGCAACAACCGGTTTAGCATGATACGAACAAGTCAAAATAATTGATGGTCTCCTGCATATAGTAAACAATGGAAAGCTTTCCTCACAATGGTTAAGGCTAAGCTGATCCAATAAACAATGTACCATAAAGAACTTCTGACAGTATTTACTAACACCTTAAGTTTCATTGCACACATTAAGAGTTTGAGTTTGAAAATTCATACCTGCTTTGTTACTTATTGAAAAAGAGAGTGAAACTGAAAAATTTTGAACATTCACTTCCTACCACTTTAATACATGTTGCTTCATTGTTGATACTTCGCTTGAGATTCTCGTTTTGTTATGGGACTACTTACTCTAACTGGGAGTACATAATTAAATAAAAAAACAGAAAATTTGAACAATTCAAAAATAAATAGCTCCACCCCCCAAACTTGAACTAAACATTGACCTCAATGTTTCGTAACAAGTCCGAGAGGGTGACTTACAGAGAGTAACGCAATATCAATTGCTGCCTCCTAGCTTTCACCAGACGGGTTCCCTGATTATTTCCTGAAATAAAAGCTAAACAAAACAAAACATTAGAAGTGTGGGTTACCTCCCACAAAGTGCTTCGTTTAACGTCGCATGGCTCGACGGTTCATGCTTTCAAGGAACTAAAAATTGTGCATGTTGCTCCACTCCCCCGAAGAAATCTTTTAACCGTTTTCCATTAACGGTTCTCCTCTCTTTTGTCAGTGGATTCTCTACCATAATGGCACCGTGGTCACATATATCTTTTACTATCAGTGGTCCAGACCATTTTGTTGTTGCTTTACCCGCGAGACATCTTAGTTTTGAGTTGCACAGGAGTACCTCTTGTCCAACTTGGAAGTAGCTCGGAGGTTGATTTTTGTCTTCCTTGGTTGTTCCCTCAGTTGTATCGATTTGGAAGATATCACTCTTGTTCTTAAGATGCTTCTTGGCCTTGAACAGATTAAATTTTACCTCTTCATCTTGCACCCTTATTTTCATGATCCCTTCATCCAGATCAATCATCATTCGAGCGGTTTTCATGAATGGCCTTCCTAGAATCACAGGTACCTCATGATCTTCTTCCATGTCAACAACCACAAAGTCTACCGGGAAAAAGAATTTGTCTACTTTAATTATCAGATCCTGAATCACTCCATAGGGTGAAGTGATAGACTTGTCGGCCAATTGTAAAGTCATACTAGTGGGCTTCATCACAATATTCCCTAGCTTCTTGACAATGGATAAAGGGATTAGGTTGATGCTCGACCCCAGATCAATTAACCCATCGCCAGTGAAATTACCTCCAATATTTAATGGTAAGGTTACTCGCCCCGGATCGGATTCCTTTCTTGGAGTAGTTCTTTGGATTATAGCACTACATTGAGCATCAAGTACCACAGTTTCTTCATCTATGCATCCCTTTTTCTTTGTGAGCATTTTCTTCATAAATTTAGCATATTTGGGCATTTGCTCTAATGCTTCGGCAAATGGTATGTTTATATGGAGTTGCTTGAAGATGCTCATAAACCTGTTATATTGCCTGGCATTGTCTGATTTTGACGGAGCGTGGGGGTATGGTAGATGTTGGCTTGGTATCACAGGATCTACCTTCTTTTTCTTAGAACTTTTTCTTTTCCCTTTCATCCCTCTTTCTTTCTTGGTCTCATCTATTTCTCTTTCAGCATCTTTGCTCATGGTGCTCACTATGATTTCATTCTCCTCATCTTCCGCAGCCTGATTATTATCCTCTTTCTCGATATCATTGATTTCAACTTCTTTCTCAGCACCTTTCTGACCGGTTCTAGTCGTCACTGCTTTACAATGCTCTTTAGGATTATCTTGAGTGTTGGCGGAGAATGTTGCATTTGACTGAGTAGCTGCAATTTGTTTAGCCAGTTGCCCTACTTGAGTTTCCAGATTTTTAATTGCAGCTTCCTGGTTCTTCTGATTTGTCATTGACATTTGCATGAATTGATTCATGGTCTCTTCCAACTTAGATTGTCCTCCTTGTTGTTCTGGCGTCGGTTGATTGTATGGTTGAAAAGTTTGTTGCTGGTACCCTTGATTGTTGGGTCTTTGTTGATACCCTTGGTTGCTATTCCTCGGAGGATAATTCTGTTGATATGGTTGATTTTGGTATTGATTCTGCCTTGGTCCTTGAGTGTTGTTCATGTAGTTTACTTCTTCTTCTAGGACTGGTGGACAGAATCCTGTTTGATGATTGCCCTTGCATAATTCACACTTCGCAACCTGATAAGAATTGGATATCCCGTTCAGCTCCTTAAGTTGTTGTGGTAGTTTGGACATTTGTTGTGTCAAAATTTCCACTTGTGAAGTTAGCAATTTATTCTGAGCAAGTAGAGCATCACTGTTGTTCAGCTCCAACACTCCGGGTTTCTTATCTCTTACCGTTCGATCATGGTTGCCTTGACGATCATTTAGAGCCATTCGCTCTATTATCTGAGTAGCTTCCGCAGGTGTTTTGGACATGAGTGAACCACCAGCTGTGGCGTCCAAAAGTGTCTTGTTTGTAGCTGTGAGACCGTTACGGAACATATGGATTTGATCAACGTCTGTAAAACCGTGTCCTTTGCACTTTCTCAACATAGCTTTATACCTTTCCCATGCTTCATTCAAAGATTCATTACTACCTTGAGAAAAGACTGCTATTGCTGTTTTTGCTTCGAAGAATCGGTTTTGAGAGTAAAACCTTTCCAGAAATTTTTCTTCCAATGTGTTCCAATTAGTCATCACTGCTTCGGGTTGATCCAGATACCAATCTTTTGCCTTAGATAACAAAGAGTGTGGGAACAACCTCTTAAATAATGCTTCCTCATCAGCTTGAGCGACACCTGTGGTACCTGCTAACTCATAGAATCGAGTAAGATGCGTGTACGGGTCTTCATGGTCCAATCCGGCGAAAGGACTTGCACAAATCAATTGTATGATACCGGTCTTCAGTTCTGTCGGTCGCCCGTTGGCGGCAGTTCTAGCGAACTGAGGATTGAGTCTTGGACTATTAGCACATGGACCATTAGCCGCCATGTTGCCAACAGTAGGTTGTAAAATAACTTCCGGTTCTTCTTCCGTGAATAGTTCGTGAAAGAAGAGTCCTTCTTGCGACTCGTCAATGGTTTCAAGTTGTTGTGACGATGTCGCGGTTGTGTTGTCTCTTGCTTTTGCTATGTTTGCTCTTCTTCGTGCTTTGCTATTTAGCCTCCTAGCGGTCCTTTCGATCTCGGGATCAAAAAGAAGTTGGTCACTGGGAACTTTGCTGCGCATACACGAATTTCTGCACAAACTAACAAATACGTGAAACAACCAAAATAAAGAAAATAAAATTTAAAAACTCAAAATAAGAACTATTGCAATGCGTGCAATATTGACACCAATCCCCGGCAACGGCGCTAATTTGTTGAAAGTATTTGTGGGTAAATATTTTCGGTAATATATCGTATCCACAGGGATTGGTTAATATCACTGCCGTTCTATAGTTGTTTATTTTGAGTTAGGAAAATTGAGTTGATTTATTTTATGATTCTAATAATATCAAAAGTAAACAATAAATTAAAAGCGAGTAATGAACTGTTGTTAACGATTAGAGAAATATGTTGAACCATAGGGTTCATCAACCTATTCCTATACAATTATCAATTAATTCACAACTGAACAATCTTTTGAATCATTATCTTCACTTATCCTCAAATAAGATTCCATGTCTGCAAATCAAATTAGATAACTTTTACCGGTATGAGATTTGATCTCTCCAAATATCAATATCGATAATAGTAATTAAGAACGATAATTATGAAAACTCAATCCCAATTCCATCTCTGCAAATTGGTATTGAATCAATATAGTAACCTAGGGCAAAAGTTAAATCCTTTCTTTCGATCAAAGATTCGACGATAATTTAAGAATAAAAACAAGATTTCTTATTGATAATGAATTCAAACAATTGTTCACAGGAATTAATTAATGGTATTGTATATTCATAGGTTAACTACTACCGTAGATTCAACAAGAGGGGTTTAGCTCTCCATAGACATGAAGAACACACAAAGATTAATGGAAGAATTCATCTTCATCAAAGGAATGTCTTCGCTTGATAGAGAATTGGTCTTCAATTGATGATTGTGGCTGCACCTTCAGATTGCTCTCCTAATTTCGCTCTTCCCAAAGTTCTCTTTCTCTTGGAAGCTAGGGCTTTTAAATAGAAGTTTTGGGCTTTTAACGCCGAGGCCGCGGCGCGGCATCGGACTGGCGCGGCGCGCTTCAAAACAGAGACATTTTCGCGGCGCGCTCTAGGACTCTCGCGGCGCGCTCTTTGCAATTTCCATCCTTTTCTTCTGCCTTTGAGACTTCCAGCTCTCTTTCCTCCTCATGTTCTTCTCAAGCTTCAATTCAGATCTAAACCTGCAACAATAACACCCACAAGTGATTCGATTTGCTTTACGCACGAACTAAACTTGTTCAGTTCAATTCTTAATAAAAACCTTATGGATTTATCACAATTTGCATTAGTTTAGAGAAGAAATCACTTATATTAACACATGAATTTACCATTAATTTACTCCTAACACGTCACTCCTTCAATTCCTTCCTTAACTTTGAAAATCCATTTACAGCTGACTAACCTTGCCCCAACAGGTTTCTTGATCAGTTCCCAAGTATGATTATCATGAAGAGATTTCATCTCATCATCCATGGCCTTCAGCCATTCAGTCTTATTTCGAATCCTCATAACTTCCTTGTAGTCTCTAGGTTCTTCGTCTAGAACCTCACTTGCAGAGATTAAGGCATAAGCTATAAGATCTGCATACCCAAGCCTCTGAGGTGCCTTTATGACTCTTCTCGACCTATCTCTCGACAATAGGTAGTCATCGTCAGTTTCCTCAACTTCCTCAGCATCTTCTGCTTCTTCTTCGACTTCATCAGGGATATGCAATTCAGCATCAACATGCTCCACCTAAACAGGAATCTCTACCTGTTCCAGCTCTTCGTCAGATGTTTCTGTACTTCGACCAACATCATCAGTTTTCTTAAAAGCCATTTCAGCTTCATTGAAAACTACATCTCGACTGGTGATACACCTCCTGTGACCTGGCTCTAGGCACCATAGCCTATAAGCTTTGAATCCTCCTGGGTATCCCATGAACATGCATTTCAGAGCTCTAGGTTCGACCTTGTCTTGCCTAATGTGAGCATAGGCTACGCAGCCAAATACTCTTAGTTTGTCGAGATCTGGTGGATGTCCCGACCAAACTTCTTCAGGTGTCTTCATATCTAACGCTGTCGAAGGACATCTGCTTATCAGATATGTTGCTGTCGAAACAGCCTCAGCCCAGAACACCTTCTTTAGTCCAGCACTAGTCAACATGCATCTGACTCTCTCCAAAATAGTTCGATTAAACCTTTCAGCCAAACCATTTTGTTGTGGAGTACCTGCAGTAGTTTTGTGCCTTGCAATACCAGAGGCAGCACAAAAACTATCGAATGCCTCATTGCAAAATTCAAGGCCATTGTCGGTTCTCAACCTGTTGACCTTTCTGCCAGTCTGATTTTCAACCAGAGTCTTCCAACTTTTGAAATTCTCAAAAGTTTCATCCTTAGTCTTCTGGATGAATACCCATAATTTTCTGGAATAATCATCTACTATGGATAGAAAATACCTTGCTCCTGAATGTGATGGACACCTTGCAGGCCCCCAAAGATCAACATGGATGTAATCAAGGGATCCATGTGTTCTTTGTTTGCCTTTGTTGAACTTCACTCTGCAAGATTTTCCAAGTACACAGGGTTCACAAAACTTCAGCTTTTCGACTTTGTCTCCACCAAGCAGATTTTGTTTTCCTAATTCGACCAGACCCCTTTCACTGACATGGCCCAATCTCATGTGCCAGATTTCTGTTTTCGACAAAGGTTTCGTGGATGCAACATTTGTCGAACCACTTACAACTTCAGCCTCAAGGGTATACAAGCCTTGTTTCTTCACGCCTCTCAAGACTTCCTTCGAACCCTTCATGACTCTTAGGATACTTTTCTCTCCTTGGAAAACATATCCTTTCTTGTCGAATTCACCAAGAGAAAGCAGATTTCTCTTTAAATCAGGAACATACCTGACTTCAATCAACAACCTTATTGACTCATCATGGAGCTTGAATCTCACAGATCCAACACCTACAGTCTTGCAAGCCTTGTTGTTTCCCAGCAATACTGATCCACCATCTTGATCACATAATTCCTCGAACAAGTCTTTGTTTGGAGTCATGTGCCAAGTGCAACCTGAATCCATAATCCACTCCTTCTTAGAGTCACTGCTTGAAACCACAAGAACATCAGATGATTCGAAATCATCTTGAACAATGGCAGCGTTGCCATTATCCCTACCTCCATGATATTTCAGGCGTTCAGGGCACACCTTTCTTGTGTGACCCTCCTTCTTACAATGGTAGCACCGAATGCCAGATGCTTCGCCACTGTAAGACTTCGACTGGCTTTTGCCTTTCTTCTTGTCGAACTTACCATCCTTTCGTAAGAGTTTTCCTTTAACGGCCAAACCTTCGCCAACAGTCGAAGGTTTATGCTCCTTTCGTTCATTCAAGTCCTTAGAGTACAAGGCTGATTGAACTTCTTCAAACGTCAGGGACTCCCTTCCATATAAGAGAGTTTCTTTGAAGTGAGCATGTGATCGAGGCAAAGAACATAATAGTAGCAGCGCTTGATCTTCATCATCGATCTTCACATCAATATTTT
Organism: Vicia villosa; assembly: GCF_029867415.1. Classification (NCBI taxonomy): domain Eukaryota; kingdom Viridiplantae; phylum Streptophyta; class Magnoliopsida; order Fabales; family Fabaceae; genus Vicia; species Vicia villosa. Next base: position 273,128 of record NW_026705165.1, on the reverse strand, counting down.
CAAGATCAAGAATCAGTTTGTTGAACATATCCAACTGCTCAGCCAATACTTTGTCTTCAATCATCTTGAATGAATACAAAGCTTGCTTCAGGTAGAGTCGTTTTACCAGCGATTTGGTCATATACAAACTTTCAAGTTTCACCCATAACCCTGATGCCGTCGTCTCCTTTGATACCTGCCGGAGAACCTTATCACCAAGGCTCAACAAAATTGCGCTGTGTGCTTTCTCGATCATATTCGTCTTCTCCGCTGCCGTCAATTCTGCATTCATGGCTGCCTCTCCCTTCAACGCTTCCAAACAACCCTACTGAACCAGTAGGGCTTTCATCTTCAAGCGCCACAGACCGAAATCATTCACTTCGGTGAACTTTTCAATCTCATACTTTGTTGAAGGCATCTTCTCCACGCTCACCGCACCAATTTGTTGTGAATTCAATGCCACGAACAAAGTATAAAATAAGGGATGAATAAAGGACAAGGAAGAAGAGGAGAACACAAATTGGTTATAACTGCTATTCTTTCACTTTCTCTTAAAACAAGATTACAAGTTTACAAGAATAACAAATAACCTCTCTCACCCTAAATTAGGATTTGCAGCTTAGCAATGATGAGAGACTAGTATGCTATTTATAATAAAACCTAACATACTAACTAATGGACTTTTTCCACAAGGCCCATTACACAAGCCAACTTAATAAACAAGCTAACTTAACAAATTAGGGTTTAAACACTAAAACCTAATTTAACATGCTAACAACCCTAGAATCTTCGACACAAGCATGTGAACAACCTTCGACTTCATGCTTAACCCTGTCGAACCAAGAAGCTACCCTTCGGCCATACTAGAGTTCGATCCAATATCTCACAACCATCTCTATACAATTGTCATTGCCAGAGACCCGTAAGAATTTACTTTTCCAATTTTTGTAGTTGGAACAATACAAAGTAGAAAGTCATATGTTCAGAAGAGCACTAACAGACAACCAACCCCCTTTTAACCTCTTTAATCCCATAGAAATATAAGAATACACCCACATTTGGAATCAAACCTAGACCTTGATGTAAAGTTTCAAACTCCCTCATGAAAGACCAATTGTTTAGGTCGATCCTCCTTGGAATTTCTTGTTTGAAGGGTGTGGATGTAATCTTCACCCCTAGGCCAGTTAACATGCATGCTTACATTGGAAAGGTTTCACTTACCATAAGTTGTTTTAAAAATCGGACCGAACCGGCCGCTATAAACTGTTAAAATCGACGGTTTTACTGAACTAACGATTTAAGTGCATTTTTTTATTTTTATTTTTATTTTGAAAAATTAAAACGGCATCATTTGATTATTTTAATGAAAAATTAAAATAAAAAAATAAAAGAAATGAATTAAAAATAAAAAATATAAACAAAGATGTTGCGAATTTCGGTTGATTTTGTTGTAGGTGATTTTGATATTGAAGAAGGAGATGCCAATATTGAAACAATTTTTTCTTCTTTGAAATTAAATTTAGTAGACAATTGAGTTATTTTGTTATAAATTATTCAATTAGATTATGTTGCGATTAAATTTTATTTGCAATTAATACTTTGTAATTTTGTTATGTGTGATACCTATGTTTAAAATTTAAATTTAAATTATGAACTTGTGAATTTATTTATGATATGATATTTTAAAAAAATTTAAGTGTTAGTTATATTTTGTAGAGACTGAATCATCTGGATCGACAGGTTTTATATCTATATAGTTTTGTTATAACGACCGATCTATTCAACTGAGTTATCCGACTTAATTCGGTCTAGTCATGCAGTTCAACCAGTGATCTAATAGTTTGACCAATAAACTAGTAACCCTATGCCCTCATCGGTTTGATGTCCGATCCGATTTTTAAAACAGCACACCATAAGGTCATCTCATGCAAGCCTTTTCAGTTTTCACGATCAAGTAGGGCTCCAAAATGACACCTTCCTTATGACCGATGGAGGAGAAAGATATTCTTTCCCTAAAATCTTTTACTATTTCTTCTGTAATGAACAAAAAATTGAATCTCAATACCTCGTCGCAGAAATAGTCCAAGTATGTATTAACTAACGCCATCGCCTACTTGGTAGACGATAATGAAATTTTAAGAAGAAAGGGGACAATACTTGTGAATTCACCACAAATTTGTGAAGCTTGTGTGAAAGAATCACTCCTTCAACTTGCTGATTCCAAAGAAGAAAGTTAGTTTCTTGAAGTTTGATGGAGAGCTTTGGTCCGAACGCACTGTGACTCATGGCGTTTGCGAACTGCGACGAAGTTTGACCGTGTTGAGAGCTTTGCTCGAAGTCAGCCATGGTTGATTCTTCTTGGAAGAGAAGCACGATGTGAGTTTCTCGGAAACTTAGAAACGATTGTGAGCGGAAGCGAGAAGAAATGGATCTAGGCAAGTGATACCATATTGAAACTGAAGATTCTCATGTGAATCTAAAAGTGCTCTGCACTTTTCTATACTTTGTATTGCATTGAGTATTGTGAAAAATGGTTAACTATTACATGAGAGTATAGAACACTATATATAGGTGGATTTACATTTGGTTACAATCAGCTATTGCACAACTACTTCTAACAAACTTAACAAGCTATGTACAAAGATAGAGTTGACTAAGTCAACACATATAAAGAACTATATCATATCTAATAAACTTGCTATAAATGTGGTAGAGTGTTATAGGATAAAATGGTAGAAATCTTGGACAAGAATGACTTTGATATATAGTAAAATAAGGCCTTTAAACCTATGACAAATTCCCAAACCAGCTTATCATGGCTTATCACAAAATTGAACCAAATGCAAGGACATGCAAGATCGACAATTAACAATTATTAAGTCAATAAGTTCAATTGACATTGTTTCACGAGGAATAAGAATTATCTTTGACGTGAAACCGTTAGATGGAAAGTGACATGAAATATTTTCATCCTACGACAATTATGGGTTCAACCTTACAAATATTAACTAATACACTCATCACGTGACATATCACTTATGAGCAAGTTCGCACCCTCAACGAACTTCGCCCTTACTAGTCTCCTGTTTGAGGGATCATGAATCATCATAAATGTCGTAACCTAAGGCCCACATGCCACAAACAACTTTGACCTAGTATGTTACAGTTACGTGAAACACATGAGAGGTCTTAAATAAGCAGCGATATTAAACCACGTGCTTGGCACATGGGGTGAGGTTGGCATATCATGTGAGGTCTTTAAAAAGAGACCACCTTCTAGAATTAGATTGATTTTTTTTAAATGAGGGATAAAATTAGATAAACGAAAATTGTTACAAAAAGGATAGGGGGACATAAACCAAAACCCTACCGAGGAGGAACGAACCTAAAGAAAGACAAACCAAGTCTATTCTTTACAAAATCATCCCTTAAACAAACAGGGACAGGTGAAAAATAAGTAGTATCATTAAGATTAAGTCCTATGTTAGCTAGACTGTCTGCACAAGTATCTCTTTCCCAAAAAATATGGGAAACCACAAATTCTAATTAGCAACTATATTCATACAATTCACCCATCTATTTCTAATAGGCCACGACACAACAAAAAGGGACTTAAGCGCTTTAACCATCGTCGTTGAGTCTGTCTCTAACCAAATAAAATTTCAATTATTCTCATAAGCGAACTAAATTGCAAGCATTGCATCTGAGAGTTCGGCCGTGAAAGAATTGGAAACTCCTAAATAAGAGGCAAAGACTCCGATAAAATTCCCATAACTATTTCTCACAATACCACCGCAAGCTGACAAACCCAAAGTAGAAGATGAAGAATTGTCACATCTAATTTTTATCCAATTTCTCGGAGGCGACTTCCAAATAACCTCCACAATATCAGGAGCTTTAGGAGGACGGATAATAACTTTGAAACTTTTAAGAATGATGAATTCATGCATATTCAAATGCTTTGCCGTGTGATAAAAAAAAAAGCTTTGTCGCTGAAGCAACACTACCAGCCAAAGAAACTACTTCTATAATGTATGAAGTGGCGGCAGAAAAATTCATCCTAGTACTTTGGAATCTGATCTTATTTCTAGCCAGCCAAATAGCATTTAAGACATAAATGACGGCTTCCCCAACAACAATTTTTTGTATTGACCAACCCCAAATTTATTGCAAAGACTCCAAACATCATTCCAACTAAGAATAGGATATGAGAAATTAAGTTTGTGACCTAACCAATTCCAAAGTTGAGAGGAGTACTTACAGTCAAAGAAAAGGTGAGACGACTTTTCTTCCGCCTCATTGCATAAATCACACCGAGATGGAAAAGTAAAATTTCTTTTTTTGCCTTTGATCGTCCGTAGGCACTTTGTTATGTAAGAGCTTCCAAACAAAGCACGACTTCGAAGGGGGAATTGATTTGGACCAAAGCCACTACCACCAATCCTTATGCAGTCCTTTCAGTATCTTAAAGTCATATGCAATTTTAGTAGTGAAATCCCCATTAGAAGAATGCATCGAAATTTTTGAATCAGGCCGAAGGTCGAAAGGAATATGGCAGCCAGGAATTCTCGCCTGCAGCACAGTCGGAATGCAAGAGATAGCTTTAGAAATATTCCACCTACCATCGGTTATAATATTGTGGATTGTTTGATCAATGATATCAGTCGCATCCACTGACTCAGATTGATTGAAAGCAGGAACAACATGAAAATTGATTTAAATACTATAAGTTATTAGTCTCGCTTTTTTATTTATACTATTTATATATAACTCTTACTGCGATAAGTCAATTTTAATATTATTTTACAAATGAAATCTAAATAATATATAAATAGATATTTCGACACATAATTATTAAATTCTCAAAAATATTAAATTTAATTTTAAAAAAAAATTAATTTACAAAAATATTTTGACCGTAAAAATAAAATGAAGAAATTTGATAACACGAAAATGTATCGTTTATTTGGCTCGATTTATATCAATTATTTCCCTATTTTATCTTAATTATGTTGCTTTATGTTGGTATTATGCCGGTATTTTCTATGTTTTCAGGTTTTACGCTCATATTGAGACTATTTGTGAAAAGGAAAGAAATTGAGCTAAAATCACTACTATTTGTGCCTAAAAGATGGAAAAGAGGTACTGTAGTGAAGTGGAGGTGCAAATGGAATTAATCAAATGTGAAGGGTGAAAATACGATGGATCAAGTGTGGAAGCCCAGCCCACGAAGGAGCTGAAGCTCCCACTATGAAGAAGCTGAGACGCCCGTCTCCAAAGTTCTAGGGCCACGTCATCAAAGGAGACGTCCGTCTCCCAAGCTCACCCACGTTCATAGGCCACGTCACATGAAGGAGACGTCCGTCTCCAACAATCCAGCCACTTTGAAGGCCCACGTCTCCGTTCTATACTCCACCAACCAAGTCTTCCTATATTTTCTCAACTTCCCACTCCACTATCTCCACTACTTCTCACGTGATGCTGAATGTAACTTCCATTGCCATTCACTATATAAAGGGTCTTAGCATTCATTTGAATTCATCCAAGTTTTAGGCGCGGAAGCGCTGTTCATAGTTTGAGGCATATATTATCACTTTGTAAAAGTGGTAGTTTCTCACATTGAGGAACTACCACACCATTAGTTTTAGGCCTACAATTTATGTACTCTTGGATCACAATCTTGCCGACATTATTTCAAAGCTTCATTCAAATTTCAAGATTTGTTTTGTTCGCAATTTAATTCAAGTTTATTTCGTCTGCTTTACTTCCAGGTTTATTTATTTGCAATTATTTTAGTTTTATGTTCTTATAATATTGTTTTATCATTATTATTATAATATGGTTAGTAATTATAATTTCATGTTTAATAATTATAATTCCATGTTTAATAATTATAATTTCATGTTTGTTTCTTTAAGTATGTCTGGCTAATTTATTTAGATGTCGGTATGTAAAGTAATTTAACCGTAGGGATCCGAATTAAATTGGCTTAATTATGTTTTATTAATTATCACTTGTTTTTGGTTTGTATGTCTAATTTAATTAGTAAGTCTTAAAACCAATAGAGCGAAAGTTTGAGGGGTTAAGACGGTCAAAGGTTAAAATCAATAGAGCGAAAGTTTGAGATCTTTAACTGGATAGTAGACATAGGACATTAGTTTTAAGGATGGCGAAAGCGTATTAGAACTAATTAGAACTTATTTATTTTCAAAAAGTGTTTTTATACCCGCGCGGGATGGCGAAAGCGTACGTTAGGGATATTAGCATGTTCCGAGTCAACAGATCGAGAGTTTGAGATTAGGAGATTTAAGTAGATAACGACTTCATAAAATAAGCATTTTATTAATTACGTTGTTTTCAAAAAGCGTTTCTAAATCTGGTGGGATGGCGAAAGCGTACATTAAGAGTTAGGATCGTAGTCTGAATCAATAGAGCGAGAGTTTGAGAGGAGGACTTTTAATCAATAGAATTAATAAAGATCTTTAATTGAATTAACACCATAGCCAATGGACCTTCGGATCACCTAAGTTAGATGAAATACATACTGATATCCGTTTGTTATTATATTTTATCTAGATTTAGGATTTTAGTTTCCCCATTTATAAAAAAACCCAAATATCATTAGCCTTAGCTTTACATAGTAACTTTAGATAACGGTAGGTCGATTTATAGTCCCTGTGGATTCGATATCTTTTAAAACTACACGACACGACTGTGCACTTGCAGTTATCCCGACTAATAGACACGCAAAGTCGCGATCAAGTTTTTGGCGCCGTTGCCGGGGACTATTCAAGTCGATATCGTAACTCGCTGTTACACCGTAGAGACTAAGGCATTATTATTTTTTTCTTTCTTTTCATTTACTACTACGTATCACCCAAACTTTTTCTATAACCCCCACTCCCAGTATTTCGAGGAATCACCTGGATCCTATAAATCCGATCTCGAAATACTATTGGAGAATTTCAATGCTGCGCCACCAATTCATTCTCACCCAAATTACCTTTGCAACTCCCAATCTCAACATTTCGAGGAACCACAAGAAACCAATAATCCAAACCTCGAAACATTAATTGGGGAGTACAATTCGACACTAGCTTATCCTCAACCGAATTCCCTCTATAATCACCAATCCCAACATTTTGAGGAATCGCAAGAATTTTATAATCCCAACCAAACCTATCCTCAACTGAATTTCCTCTACGATCACCATAATCAATATTTTGAGGAGTCGCCAGAACCCCATAAATCTGACCTCGAAATAATAATGGAAAATTTTAATGAAACATCTATGATGACAAGGAACTTTGTGGAAACACAAAATGCGACGCTAACCTACTTCGAGGAACCACAAGATTCCAATAATTCTAACCTCGAAGCATTAATAGAGGATTTCAATGCAACGCCAACTTATCATCAACCAAATTTCCTCTACGATCACCACACCCAACATTTTGAGGAGCCACAAGATTATCATAAATCCAACCTCGAAATCTTAATGGAGGATTTCATTGAAGCACAAACTCTCTCTAGGCTAGAATCTATGATGACGAAGCACTTTGAGGAAACGCAAAACGCAACGCTAACTCCCTTTGAAGAACCTCAAGAATCCCATAATTTTAACTTCGAAACATCAATGGAGGATTCTGACGAGACGCTAACTCACTCTAGATTAGAAGCCATGATGGAGCACTTTGTAGAGACACAAACCGTCCAAAACCAAGAGTTTATCAAACAAAGTCTTCAAAACAATGAAACCCTTAGGCAACTGACCACTATGGTTGAGTCCCTCGCGACTCACACCATGGCATTAGAGACTCAAATCGCCCAACTTGAACAAAAGCCACTAGGAGACTTACTTGAGGAGTATGTGGAAACAACCATTAGTGAAGAACAAATTGAAATTCCTGAGGAGAGTGATAATGAGATTGAGGAGAGTGATTATGAGATTGAGAAGAGTGATAATGTGGTTGAAGAGATTTCTAGTGAGAAAAGAGTGAAGATTGAGAAAAATCCACCAACACCATCTGAAAGGGAGGTTGTAGAAGAGGTAGAGAGGGAAACACCTATTGTTATTCCTCTTCCCTGTACCCCACCGATTTCTTTCACGCAAAGTTTTGTGGAAGCTAAGGTAGACTCCAAATCCATAATGTATGTGAAGATATTGGAAAATATCCACACTAATGCACCCTTATTTGAAGTCTTGCATAAAAAGAGAAATTTAGACGACCATGAAACTAAGGATATCATTAGTGATAAGAGGGTAAGGTTAACCTTTGAGGTGGTGGATAATATCACTAAGCCCGAACTTGAAAAGCTGATACTTAGGATAGATCCAGAACCGCCACCACGATTTCAAAAGAATGAACCACCCCACAGAAGAAAGAAAAGAAAAGGTGAGGGATATGTGAGATGGCTTGATAAGTGGCCATGGAAAACGACGATTACTAAAAGTTCAACCGAGGAGTCATTCTCGAGAGAACCACCTTGAGTGCTTGCACTCTTAAGCCGTCGAGCTATCGACGTTAAACAAAGCGCTGCGTGGGAGGCAACCCACGAGTTTTCAATTTAATGTTTTCCTTTTAATTGTTTGAATTTGCAGAAAATAAAAATATGGATCGCTTGTTACTTCTCGACCATATCTAGGCGAAAAATCTATAGACGATCGTCTCAAAGATGAGCTGGTCTCCACGCACATTCCTACGAATGTTGCTGCTGGTGGTGACACCGTTGATGAGCATGATAGGAGAAGGTATTTCCTCCGGACGCGGAGTGGATTTGGTCGTGATAGCTCGCCAGTAGCATCCATACAGGTTTGGTCTTTCCTTTTCCAACTTTTATCGAAACATTGAGGACAATGTTTGGTTTAAATGTGGGGGAGAAGATTTACCGCTCTCATTTGTTGCTTTATTGTTTTCTAGTTATGTTGTCAAGTCATTATATGTGATTTTCTGTTGTTATCGAATTTCTCAAAAATTTGAAAATTTTAACCGCCAACGAAAATTTAAATTTTGACACATGGCATGCACACTCTGAAAGTATAGAGGTTGTCACACTTTAGGCATTGTTAGAAAGACTTGGAGATGTTTCAACAACATCGATACCATCCTGACACCCTAAACCCCCTCTTTATGTGATATCAATTTGGATGCCCATTATGTCGAGACCTTAGGCTCAAGTTTTCAAAGTAGCTCTTAAGTAGTTTATATTAGCAGTCGGCACCATCTTAAGCACAAACTACGTAGGGAGTCGATGAATATAAGTGAATGATCCTGTTTTTAATAAATAAATGTTTTAATTGAAAAATAACCCTCTAAGTTAGGTGACCCTCACCCGGTCATTTAGCCCAACGGTTGTTACGCCTATAAGGATTTAATAATTAGCACCCACTGTTGGTTGGCCTAGAGGTCACTGGTACTGGGCTTGGTAGGGTGGACTACGGTCCAATCCCCCGCAACCGCAGTTGGGAAAGATGGGGCTTCACCATTTAAAAAAAACCAGAACCCCATGCTAAAGAAAAGAAAAGGATCATAGTCGCTAACCGATTTCCCCTACTATGTGAGTGTACGGATAACGGGCTTAATGTGATTGCGCTTGAATGAAAAGAGTGAAAGGAAAAAACGAGAGATATAGGTTGAGTTATAATGACATAATTCGAATTGGTTTGTATAAGGAGGGAGTTTTTGAACATTGTGTCGTTACGGTATCCTTGGTGTTGATATCTATTACCTATCTATGTAACATTTGCCTAACATAAATATGATTAGGAGTCGTGTCATGCCCTTGTTTCGAAACTTGCTTAATCATTTTCTTTTACCGTGTGGTTGATTGCTTGAGGACAAGCAATGGTTTAAGTGTGGGGGTATTTGATAACACGAAAATGTATCGTTTATTTGGCTCGATTTATATCAATTATTTCCCTATTTTATCTTAATTATGTTGCTTTATGTTGGTATTATGCCGATATTTTCTATGTTTTCAGGTTTTACGCTCATATTGAGACTATTTGTGAAAAGGAAAGAAATTGAGCTAAAATCACTACTATTTGTGCCTAAAAGATGGAAAAGAGGTACTGTAGTGAAGTGGAGGTGCAAATGGAATTAATCAAATGTGAAGGGTGAAAATACGATGGATCAAGTGTGGAAGCCCAGCCCACGAAGGAGCTGAAGCTCCCACTATGAAGAAGCTGAGACGCCCGTCTCCAAAGTTCTAGGGCCACGTCATCAAAGGAGACGTCCGTCTCCCAAGCTCACCCACGTTCATAGGCCACGTCACATGAAGGAGACGTCCGTCTCCAACAATCCAGCCACTTTGAAGGCCCACGTCTCCGTTCTATACTCCACCAACCAAGTCTTCCTATATTTTCTCAACTTCCCACTCCACTATCTCCACTACTTCTCACGTGATGCTGAATGTAACTTCCATTGCCATTCACTATATAAAGGGTCTTAGCATTCATTTGAATTCATCCAAGTTTTAGGCGCGGAAGCGCTGCTCATAGTTTGAGGCATATATTATCACTTTGTAAAAGTGGTAGTTTCTCACATTGAGGAACTACCACACCATTAGTTTTAGGCCTACAATTTATGTACTCTTGGATCACAATCTTGCCGACATTATTTCAAAGCTTCATTCAAATTTCAAGATTTGTTTTGTTCGCAATTTAATTCAAGTTTATTTCGTCTGCTTTACTTCCAGGTTTATTTATTTGCAATTATTTTAGTTTTATGTTCTTATAATATTGTTTTATCATTATTATTATAATATGGTTAGTAATTATAATTTCATGTTTAATAATTATAATTCCATGTTTAATAATTATAATTTCATGTTTGTTTCTTTAAGTATGTCTGGCTAATTTATTTAGATGTCGGTATGTAAAGTAATTTAACCGTAGGGATCCGAATTAAATTGGCTTAATTATGTTTTATTAATTATCACTTGTTTTTGGTTTGTATGTCTAATTTAATTAGTAAGTCTTAAAACCAATAGAGCGAAAGTTTGAGGGGTTAAGACGGTCAAAGGTTAAAATCAATAGAGCGAAAGTTTGAGATCTTTAACTGGATAGTAGACATAGGACATTAGTTTTAAGGATGGCGAAAGCGTATTAGAACTAATTAGAACTTATTTATTTTCAAAAAGTGTTTTTATACCCGCGCGGGATGGCGAAAGCGTACGTTAGGGATATTAGCATGTTCCGAGTCAACAGATCGAGAGTTTGAGATTAGGAGATTTAAGTAGATAACGACTTCATAAAATAAGCATTTTATTAATTACGTTGTTTTCAAAAAGCGTTTCTAAATCTGGTGGGATGGCGAAAGCGTACATTAAGAGTTAGGATCGTAGTCTGAATCAATAGAGCGAGAGTTTGAGAGGAGGACTTTTAATCAATAGAATTAATAAAGATCTTTAATTGAATTAACACCATAGCCAATGGACCTTCGGATCACCTAAGTTAGATGAAATACATACTGATATCCGTTTGTTATTATATTTTATCTAGATTTAGGATTTTAGTTTCCCCATTTATAAAAAAACCCAAATATCATTAGCCTTAGCTTTACATAGTAACTTTAGATAACGGTAGGTCGATTTATAGTCCCTGTGGATTCGATATCTTTTAAAACTACACGACACGACTGTGCACTTGCAGTTATCCCGACTAATAGACACGCAAAGTCGCGATCAAAATTATATATATATATATATATATATATATATATAATAATAATAATAATAATAATAATAATAATAATTTGAGACAATGAATCTTGTTTACTAGTTTCTTTGATAGAATTTTAAAAAATTTGTTAATATCACTTCATAAAGATGTAAGCGGATTAGAAAAAATTAGTTAAATCAATAATTCAAATTGAATTTAAATAAAATCGATTGTTTATGGTTCAATTCTAAAATCGAACCGATCTAATGAAAATTAATGTGGTTTAGTTCGGTTCTCGGTATTAGTTTTTAGGAACCACTAAAAAGATGAGCCGAACCAATGGATATAATTACGCTCAAAATCTTTTATTTCACTCATCATTAAGTCTAAATTTTGTAAAGTTCCATCTATTCTCAATCTTTGTTTACACTTTATTCCTTTCAACAAAACACACATCTAGAACCAAACTCTAAAACATAGAAAGTTGAAACCATAAGTCACAAAAACTTGGTTTCAGTGAATTATTGCTCTCGATGTCCGCCACAACTATTGCCCTTTCTACCGTCGTTCTCATATGTTATGGTCGTCTTCTTTGTATTCAAGTTCTCTTCGTTAATTTTCAAATTTTTTAACTTTTTTATTTGTTCTTCATCAACAAAATTCCTTCTAGTCTTATTACAAAATAGTTTTGATGTGTGTTTGAGGTGTGAAACATGTTAATTGATGTATGTTTTGTTGTGTTCTATTTGTTAAGCTTTGAAATCTCATCCAACCTTCTAATACCAAGTGTCAAATTTTATATTTGATAGTAAACTTATTTCATGATGAAATGGAAATCATGTCACTATTTCGTATAGATTAAGAGCAATTTGTAATTTGTTTGAAAAAATGGGGCGTGAAATAAATTACATGAAGTGTAATATTTAAAAAAAATAATAGCATAAAATAAACACAAGAAACAATAGTCAAGAATACACCAATTAATATAATGTTTGAAAAAAATATTGTAAACTGATCAACCGAATCAAACAGTTTAGTTTGATTCAATTTCATTTATAAAAAATGTTAAAAACAAAACAAAATCAAACCAAACCAATAGAGATATCATCGATTTAAAATATTTTTTGGACCAAAAACCGCTCCAAATTGTACCGATTACACAACTATTTATACATGTTATAATTTTATTAATATCATGTTATACTTGTTATAATTTTAAAAAATATATATTTTAAATAAAATAATGATTTTATATGTTTTTTCATTAGTTTGTTATATTTTGCATACCTTTTCTAAAACAATAAATTATTTTTTAAAATTTTTTTCTCATTGATGTGAATGAATAATAATATATTATATTTTTTAAATAAATTTATGGTAGAGAAAATTTTAAAAATTAATTATTAAGTTATTGAATATTAAAATTTATAATAAGCAGCTTACTAATACCCACGAATATATGATATTTTCCTTGGCTAAAAAAAGGTAAAAATAATAATCTTGATATTTTCTATAATAGTTTAAAGAGATATCATGTGTTGAACGTGCCCTTTCATTTTGGAAATTTTTTTATCCACCCCATGTATTTTTGGTCATCTCTGGCGAAAACGCAAAATACCTCTAACTTGGAAAATGCATTTTCGAAACGTTTTTTCTTTTTTTAAAAAATTTGTCTTATTTCGAAAATGCATTTCCGAAAACAGCATTTCGGAAGTGCATTTCCGAAATACTTTGCAAATTAAACAAAACAGCCCCTCTCCCAATTCATTTTTACCCTAAATCACCATCAACACTTTCTCTCTTAAGATTTTTTGCAAAACCAAGTTTCAAGTCTACATCAAAGGCTGATTCTACTTGCTCTACTACATTCAAAAGCTACTCAATCACTTCAATTGGTAAGTTTCTAAATCTTTAGATCCATGATTCAAATGCATTTTAGGGTTGTTACAAATTGCAAAAATGATATAGGGATATGTTGGTAGTAGTATTTAGGTTGTTTAGAAGCATTATAACATGTTAGAAGTTTGCATTTGAGTTTTCATAAAAAGCTCTCTTTTTTTTTAAAATTATATTTTGCTCGACAAATCAAACCCAATGATATTCTCCTTTTCTTTTTAACTAGTATATCTACCAGTGTGATGCACGCGATAAAAATTCTTAAGTTAAAAAACATTTTATAATTATTTATAATTTACAAATAAAGTTATATTAACATTATAATCTATCTTTGTTATTAGTTATTAGTTGCACACAAATTTTTAAAGGTAATGTACTGACAGTGTAAAAAAAGTTTTACACTGTCATCCAATAGAAATAAATCATTTTGCCATATCATATAAACTTTTTTAAAATTACAGTTTAATTTGTCCTGATTCATGGTCGTGATTGGTTGATAGTGTAAAACTTTTTTACACTGTCATAGCATCACCCATTTTCTCATTTTTTTATCAATAATAAATTGTGTTTTGTTTATAAAAATATCTTTATTACTTAAAAAGATAAATATTTTTTATCAATAGTAAATTATATTTTGTTTATAAAATATTTTTTAAGAATAGAATTTGTTAATTGTTTTTGTAAGTTACCAAAAAAATTATTTAGTCTTTAAATATAAAATATGAAATTAAAACGAAAAATCTTTTTAAAGTTGCTCGATATGAAATAAATAAATAAGATTTCATTTTAATGATCACCTTCATTTCTGAGAAACAATCTATATAAAATTAATTTTAATTTAGAAAAATTATATATTTATAAATTTTTGTGAATAAAATGATAAAGATTAGAATCAAATCAAATCAAAGAAATTTTAGAAATTAAAAGTTTAAATATTTATAGTATGCTATGATTTGAAGAGATTTAGTTTTTGGAAAACAACGCATGTTTGAAATAATTTATAAGATTTAAAATGTCAAATAAAAAGGTTTTAAGTAATTCAAAATTAGTTTGTCAAAATTATAATTTTTTAAAAAAAGTGTTTTTAGAACCCTAGATTAGTTGAGATTATTATCTATTACAGAAGTGGATTGATATAATTTTAAATGATTTTAAATTTTTCTATCATCAATTTTTATGTTAGAATTTAATAAAACAATTATTAATTTTTGTGGTAAAAATAAAAGCATTAACTTTTTTTAAAGCAAAAGTTCTAGAAATTTTCCTATTTAGTTTGAAAAAGTTAATATTTTTTATTTGGCGCTCATACTATTATAATGACTCACTATGTCATTAAATTATTAATTTCCTACAAATATTTATTATTTTATTTTTAATTATTATTTTCTAGATATGATATTCGACGGTGAATATTTTAATAATATTTAATTATGAGTAAACAAAATAAATAAGAGATCAATTTAATTTGATAGTGTCTTTAGTTAAATAAAACTTTATATATGATCTATTATATTCTATTCCGTTGATGATTTTATTATATATTAATTATTAGGTGGTTTATTTATGATAAGTTCATAATTTTTTTTTTATAAACGAAATTGATTCTATTCAAGTAGCTGGTCTCTCTAATTCTCCACTTATTTTAATTTCTTATTTATTTTTAATTTAAACTATCACCAGATTATTTTGACATAACAAAAAAATACAATATATAAAACTCTATAATTAGAGTTTAATACAACATAATTATTATTTTATAAACAGGGAATCTTAATAATTTTCTCCATTTATTTTTAATATTATGTCAAAAAATATTAATAATTTTTTTTGTTGGAAACATGAATTTTAATATTTGTATGAGAGATTAGTGTAATTAGCTAGATTATAAATAGGGAATGATATCAAAATCTTAATAATTGTGTGAGAGATTAATGCAATTAGCTAAATTATAAATAGGGAATGATATTAAAAGAAAATATCATAAAATATAATAAAAATTATAATATTGTAATAATGATTTTGGGGTATAAAAAACACAAAATAATAATAAAAAAATTTGAAAGTCAATATTATTGATTATATTTAAATAAATCATAATATTTAAATTAACAGTTAATATATTATAAATTTTTAAAAAGAATACCAAATAAACTAATATAACATAGAGTAGATACTAAAATAAAATATTGTAGATTGTAAACATAAAAGCTAAATAATTAAAAATTATTAATATTTAAATAATTAAAAATAGGTAGTAAAAATATGTTTTTCTTTCATATTTTATATATAATTCTATAGTAATAAATATAACATTTCCCCGTTATTAATTATTTATTAATTATATAATTTAATTAAAAATTTATTATTACTACCCTAATTATTTTCATATAGAATTACTGATAGAAATATAATTTATTGGTTACCTCTAAAAATTCAACCAAGAACAAACCTTCATGTTCAAAATTTATTGTTATTCCCATCCTGTCTTTCTGTCGCCTAGTTGATTGGTTCTGGTTTTATACCAAACTCTTTATTTACTTCATAATAAAGTTAAATTATATTGTCCAACTTTCAAAATATCTTGTCATTTATTACGGATTGTCCAAATATCAAAACATTCCATCCAAAACTGTCAAATACAGTTGGTTGACCCTAATCACAAAAAGTAGCCGATGTGGGATGTAGCAGAAGTCGTATAAACACAAAAAGTTACAACTGCTGCTGAAAAGATAAGCGCACGATCTTAATTCTTGTTATTTATTTTTAACATAAGTTGAATCCTGTTACAATGGTTGATATACAATTGCTGAAAATATTACCACTAAAACTTAAGGCTATTGGAAATAAATTCAAAGAAAAAAGCATTGACAGAAATATTATAACTTTAAAACCACAGTGAAAACTATGAAGATAAGAAACAAATTATATGAAAATGGTTAGAATGTTTAAAACTAATACATAAAGTTTTGACTAATCAAATATATAAAATTTGGCAAAACAGCCTTAGATTACTGGTTTTACTATTATACTCTTCTAACCATCGTGCATAGTAGGTGAATTTATATATTTATGAGAATTAAGAGTAACAATAAAAAAAATATAGATGATTTGTACATAAAAAACATAAAATTACATCAACAACATTACTTATAATGTCCTCAAAAAAGCTTTCATAATAGTTGCATCAGCACATGGAATATGAAATATACCGACCTAACACACTTTGTAAAATTGCAACATGAGACCCAACCTACTGTGTATGCATCCACCGACTAAAAAATTATAGGTAAAGCAACTGGGACCTACAAATTATTACCGAGAAATTAAATAAAACCATTATAAGTTTGACGCATAAGTAATGATGAAAATTTAAACATGAAAAGAAGATACTCACAATGGATTCATTTTGTTTCTTTATTATACCTCTTGATATTTTAAAATGAAGTTAAACTTTGAGATGGGGGACAATCACAATCACAGCCAACCTTAATTAGAAATAAATGAAATTTTTATATTTATATATAAGATAAGTAATTGAAAAATAAAATAATATTTTTAAATTATAATATATAATATGTATATAATAGATTTCTTTTCATGTTTATAATTTATATTTTAATTATATAAAAATTAAAACACTAATTCCAATTTCACTTTTGATGATAATTACTAAAATAATAAAACACTAATAATATAAAAAAAATGAAACAACGACAATTTAAAAAAAAAAATCCTAATTACTCTCTTCTATCTTTTAAATAATAATTAAAAAATAAAAAGAAAAAAAGAATAAGAATGGAGTAGGTCAGCTCTTTTTTAGTGGAAATATTTTAACCTTTTAAACCACCATTAATAATAAAACATGTGGCAGCATTTATTAAATAGAATAAATAAATAATAACAACAATAATTAAAATCAAACCTCTTCCTTCTCCTCTCTCAATGTGAGAGTAAAAAACAAATTTTCATAAAAGAATCCCTAAATTCATATTCAATTAAATAACCAATTGCTCAATCCAAATAAAAAACAATAAATCAACCACGAGAACAACACATATTCATATCCATAAATCGAACAAATCCAAACGAAATAAAAAGAGAAAATTGTGAAAGAAAGGAGGAGAATACCGACCATAGTTATTGAGACGGTGGTTGAAGGGGTGGCGTTTCTCGTCGTCGGTGAAGAGTTTAAGTGTGGTTGGAGTTTGCGGTCACAATGATGATGTTGAATTTGATCTGTTGGAAGCAACAATAATCAGGTTTCACAGTTGTTATTTTCTTCTTCGATGACAGCGGCAGAAGCAAACTCGATGGTTCCTGGTGGTGAATTCTGAGTGATACCTTTTTCGTGTTGTTTCTCTTCTTCTCTTTCAACTCCGATTTCTTACTTTGGATATGAGTTGTTATGATTTAAAATTGTTATGGTTGTGGTTACATTAAGAAAAAGAAGGTGAAATAGATGAACGAGTTGAGATGTGATGTGGGATGGTTGTGTTTTGTGGGTATAAATAAGTTCATATCAGAAAAGGGACTGAGCAGAGGTTCTGAAAGTGTGAAATCAGTTTGGAGATGGAAGATCCAGTTTTGTCGAGAGGTTTGTTAGATCAGTTTTGGTGGAGTGTTGCTTCGAAGAAAATGATGGAGAAAGGTGGTTTATGTGTGGATCTATAGAAAAAGATAAAAAGGTGATGATATGTATCTTTGGTTAGTATAAAGAGAGGGAGGGTACGATTTTTGGAAATGAGAGAGAGAAAGTTATGCATGTATTAAGAAACAAAATTGATATTGAATTTGGTTTTTTCCAAGGCACAAATGAATTTGGTTGTTTCCAAGGCACAAAATCGATTTCCCAAGTGATTTCACGTGACCCAATATGAAATAGAAAGTTAAAGAATCTGTCAATAATAATAATTGATTCTTTATACATAAATAGTAAACATAAATAAATAATAAAATATTAATTAATATTATAAGGGTCATGCTAACATGTGCCCTTAGGGCACATGTTAAGGATACTATAAATAAAAAAAGTTAAATGTAATTAAATGCAATAAAGTCATATTTAAAATTTCGATACATTAAATGCACGTGTTTTAAGAAAAATCCTCTTTAGTCTTCTTTAACATGTGCCCATATTATAATTATAAGTATTGTTAATTATTATCATTTGTGGAAGAACCTCCAAAGATTGCAATTTAAGCTTAAAGGGCTCAATTGGAAGGTGACTGAAGGGGTTAGAAAACTCAGAGAGAGTAGGGAACAATTAGATAAAGCTCAGACCTGCCTTAATAATGACCCCTTAAATCCTGATCTTTGCCACATGGTCAAAACCTGGACTGAAGAAGTGATGAAAAATGCTGAGCTTGAAGAGAAAATCCTGCATCAGAAGACTAAAGAGGATTGGATATCTCTGGGAGATGGCAACAATGCCTACTTTTATGCAAAATTGAAGGCAAAAAATAGGCAGACCCAAATCACAATGCTTGAGAATGAGCAAGGGCAGAAACTCACTGATCATGAAGATTTGGAAAGAGAAGTCCTGGAGTTCTATAATAATCTTATAGGCAAAGCATCCAGTAGCAGGACCCATGTTGATATTAGCATTATGAGAGATGGAGCCCAATTGAATAGAGAGCACCAAGAGAGTCTTATTAAAGAGGTGACTGAAGAGGAAATTTGACAGGCTCTGCAGAGCATAGGTGATAATAAAAGTCCAGGGGCAGATGGGTTTAATTCCAAATTCTTCAAAGCAAGTTGGAAGATCATAAAGCATGAGGTGATTAAAGCTATCAAAGATTTCTTTGAAAATAATAGACTACCTAGGGCTGTCAACTGTGCAGTGGTGACTTTAATCCCTAAAACCAAATATGCCAAGACCATGAAAGAGATAAGGCCAATAGCCTGCTGTACCACACTCTACAAGATCATTTCCAAAATCTTAACTATGAGGCTGAGCAGAGTCATCAATCATATGGTAGATGATAGTCAAACTGCATTCATACCAGGTAAAACCATTCATGATAACATTATTCTGGCTTATGAATTGCTGAGAGGTTACAATAGGAAGCACCTATCCCCTAGATGTACATTACAAATAGACCTACAAAAGGCTTATGATACTGTAGAATGGGATGCTTTGGAACAAATTATGGATGAGATGAGCTTTCCTAGTCAATTTACCAGTTGGACCATGACTGCAGTGAGAAGTGTATCCTATAGATATTGTATCAATGGTCAACTGAGTAGGGTTCTCCAAGCCAAGAGGGGTTTGAGACAAGGAGACCTTATCTCCCCCCTTCTATTTGTATTAATCATGGAATACCTCCATAGAAGCCTTGGGTCCTTAAGAAATACTTCTGATTATCATTTCCATCCCAAATGTGCAAAAGAAAACATCACCAATATATGTTTTGTTTGATGACTTGCTACTCTTTTCCAGGGCAGATGAGAAATCAGTTCAAGCATTGATGAAAATCTTTGACAAATTTTCCGAGTCCACAGGTTTGAAGGCTAACCCATCAAAATGCAAAATCTACTTTGGTGGAACACCTGATTATGTTCAACGGAATATTGCTGGCAACATTAACTACAACAGAGGCACATTACCTTTCAAGTATTTAGGTGTCCCTCTCTCCACAAGGAAAATTACTGTGAACCAATGCCAACCCCTCATTAACAGAATGCTTGAAAAGATTCAACACTGGTCATCTAATCTTCTGAGCTATGCTGGCAGACAACAATTGGTGAAGAACACCCTGATTGCCATTGCAGGCTTCTGGATGAATGTCTTCCCTCTCCCTAAAAGCATCATCAGAAGAATCAATTCTATATGTAAAAACTTCCTTTGGTCAGGTAAAGCTTCAGGTAGAAAGGCCCTGGTTGCCTGGGATAATGTTTGTCTTCCAAAGAATGCAGGTGGGCTGAATATGACATGCCTAATGGATTGGAATAAAGCAACAATGATCAAACTCCTGTGGAACTTGCACATGAAGTATGATAAGCTCTGGATCCGCTGGGTAGGAGCATATTACTGGTGCAAACATTCTGCAATGGCAAGCTGGCAAATCCATTTCATGGATCATTAGAAGCATAACAAAAATGAGAGAGATGGCATTAACTAGTAACTGTTGGGCAAAGAGTATTCAGACTCAGAACTTCAAAACTAGTGACATGTACATAGAACTCAGGGATAGTGGAAACCCAGTGTATTGGAGGCAGATTCTTTCCCACAACTATGCTAGACCTCGTGCCTGTTTTATACTGTGGCTCGCTTTGTGGAACCGACTTCCAACTAAAGATAGATTGGAGAAAATCCAAGTGATAACTGATGGATTGTGTGTGTTCTGTGGCCAAGCTGAAAGTATCAATCACCTTTTCTTTGCTTGCAGGTACACTCATGGTATTTGGCAAAAGATGCTTATATGGTTAGGCTATACTAGAACCAGTGGGGATTGGACACAAGAGAGTAGATGGATGAGTCTGGAAGTAGCAAAGAAGGGATGGAAACGGAAAATACTCAAGATGACCATTGCTGAAGTTGTCTATCACATATGGCAAGAACGAAATGAAAAGATCTTTCACAAGCAAAAACAGGAGAATGATCTTGTAGAAAACACTAAGCACATGGTGGTAAACCGAGCCTTTCACAGAAAGGATCTTCGTGGCCATGTAAACTTGGGAACTTTGGATATTAGTTAAGTTGTCTGTTTGATGTTTATGGTTATGAGAACTATTTGGTAGCCTGGATCTTAGGATCGGCATGTAATCATTGGCTTTTGGGTAATAAAATTTCCATTTTACTCCAAAAAAGTATTGTTAATTATAGAAACATTTCTTCAAATAGCAATTATATAAATAGCATGGGTTCTAAAAATTTGACACTTGGCAAACTTGCCAAAGAACTCTTTTTTATATTGTATGATTATCTATATATAATCTTTTTTTGACTAAAAAATATCTAATGATAATAATGATAGAAAAATATTTCGTAAATACAATTCAATTGATATCTATAAAAATAATTAATCAATTGAGGTTAGAATATTCGCAGTGCAGTTTAAATCAATTAAAAAATATTATTTATTTAAAGATAAAATTATATGAAAGTTAATTTATCTTTCTAATCAAATTCAATTTATTCCATGATTTTTGAATCGGTTTTGTAAACATCCATATTATAATTTTTAAGCTTTTTTTTGTAAGTTTAATTGCTACTGTTAGTACAAAAAATTTATATCATCACTGCATCATGACTATTCAATTATATTATTTTAAAAAAATTAAAACAAAAATTAAATATTACTAACTTATCAACGATTATGATTAACTGACAGTGTAAAACTTCTTTACACTATCGGTGCATTTCAATTAAATTATTTTTTATTTATCAATTTTAAGTTTAATAAAATAATATATTTCATTCAAAATATAACATTTAATAAATTAAAATTCATATAATAGATTGATAATAATCTATTATATTTAATACATATGAAAGCATAATAAAAGTATTAAACTAAACTAATAAGTAATATTAAAAAAGAAAATAGTTTATGAATAATAAATTAATTAATATATTATTTTGATAAATAAATATTAAAATATATATAAATGACCTGATTCGGATTTAAATATTTAATCTAAAATATAATAGATTCTAGCGAATTTCTACACAAAAAACTATAATTATATTCAATAATATTGAATTTTATGTAATTCTTAAATTTTATAAATTGATATGTGATTATAATTTAATTCAGTTTTAATTAAATACCTTTGAATAAGATGTGGTTTTCTATGCCTTTCTTAGATAAAATTTGATTTCTGATTTTATATGCCATTCATTATTTATTTTTTACATTTAAAATGTGTGATTTTGATATGTGATTATCTAAAAAGAATCATTTGATATGTAATTTTTATATGTCTCATTCTAATTTTTTGGGCTTTTAAAGGCAGAGACATTTGTATGAAATTTTATAATTTTAGGTCTAAAAGGTGTAAAGCTCGTTGACATTCTTTGCCCCACCCTCATTCTTTGCAGGGATATCAAGGTTTAAGATCTGCACCCTTAACTATGCTTGACTTGTGCCACCTCATTTTTTTGAACTTTTGCAGAGTGGACATGAACGGCCGGACATGCTGGTTTGCCACCCTTACATCTGATTATCTAAACACAGAATTCACCCTTAAAAATATCCAACGGATTATTTAAACACTATTTTTTTTTACTTTTGCAGAGCGGGCCTGAACGGGGCGGGCATGCCGGTTTGCCACCCCTACATCTAATTATCTAAACACATAATCCATAACCCACACGTAAAATTATCCAACTCATTATCTAAACACATAATCCACCAGTAAAAATATCCCAACGTAACCATACATACAATTATCTAAACACAACATCCACCAATGAAAAAACAAACTTAAATATATGATCAATGTTTTAGACTCGCATCCTCAATTATGTCTGACTCGCGCCGCCCCATTTTATTTGGACATTTGCAGAGTGGGCCTAAATGGGGTGGCGATGTCGGTTTTCCACCCCTAGATTTGATTATCTAAACACATAATCCACTTGTAAAAATATCTCAACTGAGTATCTAAACACATAATCTACCCGTAAAGTATCTTAACTAATTATCTAACCTGTTTTTTTTTACTTTTGCAGAGCGGGCATGAATGGGAAGGGCATACCAGTTTGTCTTCCCTACATCTCATTATCTAAACACAGAGTCCACCCGTACAAATATCCCAACTGATTATCTAAACATATAATCCACCAGTAAAAATAGCTCAACTTAACCATAAATATAATCATCTAAACACATAATCCACCAATGACAAAACCCCACTTAAATATACCGTCAAGGTTTTAGACTCACACCCTCAACTATGCCCGACTCCCGCTGCTCCTTTTTTTTGGACTTTTGAAGAACGGACCTGTACGGGGCGGACATGTTGATTTGCCACCCCTACATCTCATTATCGAAACACAAAAGTCATCCGTAAAAATATCCCAACTGATTATCAAAATAATGCTTTTTTTTGGACTTTTGCATAGCGGGACTAAACAGGGTGGACATCCCGGTTTGCTACCATACATCTCATTATCTAAGCACAGAATCCACCCGTCAAAATATCCCAACTGATTATCTAAACATAAGATCCACCAGTATAAATATCCTAATTTAATCGTCCTTATAATTATCTAAACAAAAAATCCACCATTTAAAACACCTAACTTAATTAGGTCCAAAAACTGAACCCTGAACTATGCCCGAGTCACGTCGCCCAATTTTTTTTTGGAATTTTGCCAAGCGAGTCTGAACAGGGTGGGCATACCGATTTGCCTCCCCTATATCTGATCATTTAAATACATAATCCACGCGTAAAAATTTCCCAACTGATTTTCTAAACACAAATTTTTTTGGACTTTTGTAGAGCGGAATTGAACAGGGCAGACATGCCTGTTTGCCACCCTACATCTCATTATCTAAACACAAAATCCACCTGTAAAAATTTCCCAACTGATTATCTAAATACAGTATACACTAGTATAAATATTCCAGCTTAACCATACATATAATTATCTAAATACAAAATTCACCAAAGAAAAAACTCCATACAAAATCCACTTATGAAAAAAACCCAACTAAGGTCTAAAACCCGAACCCTCAACTACGCCCGACCCGCGCCACATGGTTTTCTTTTGGACTTTTACATAGCGGGCCTGAAAGGGGCGGGCAGTCGGTTTGCCATCCCTACATCTCATTATCTAAACACATGGTTCACCCGTAAAAATATCCCAACTAATTATCTAACCACCAAATCCACCAGTAAAATTATCCCAATTTAACCATACACATAATTATCTAAATACAGAATCCAATAATGACAAAACACCAACTTAAATATATCGTCAAGGTTTTTGACCCGCACTCTCAACTATGTTTGACTCGCGCTGCCCCTTTTTTTTAGACTTTTGTAGAGTGGGACTGAACAGGGAGGACATGCCTACATCAATTTTCCACCCCTACATCTGATTAAATAAAAATAGAATCCACCCGTAAAAATATCTCAACTGATTATCTAATCACTGCTTTTATTTGGACTTTTGCAGAGCGGGACTGAATAGGGAGGACATGCCGGTTTGCCACCCTACATCTCATTATCTATACACAGAATCCACCCGTAAAAATATCCCCACTGATTATCTAAACACAAAATCCACCCGTAAAAAATCCCAACTAATTATCTAAACACAAAGTCCACCAGTAAAAATATTCCAACTTAACCATACTTATAATTATCTTAACCATACTTTTTGAGAGTTTTGTAGAGCGGACCTGAACGGGGCGTGCATTTCGTTTTGCCACCCCTGCATCTGATTATCTAAACACAGTGCCCCCCTGTAAAAACATCGCTACTAATTATCTAAACACAGTTTTTTTTAGAGTGGGAGTGAAAAGGGCGGACATGCCGATTTGCCACACTATATCTCATTATCTAAACACAGAATCCACCCGTAAAAATCTGATCATCTAAACATAGAAGCCACCAGTAAAAATACTCCAACTCAACCATACATATAATTATCTAAACACAAAATCCACCAATAAAAAAAACCCACACAAAATCCAAAAATGAAAAAAAAACCAACTTAGGTCTAAAATCTAAACCCTCAACTATGCCAGACTCGCGTCACCACATTATTTTGGACTTTTGTAGAGCGTGCGTGAACGGGGCGGGCATATCAGTTTGCCACCCTTACATCTGATTATCTAAACACATAATCCACCTGTAAAAATAATCCAACTAATTATCTAAATACAATTTTTTTTACTTTAACAGAACGGGACTGAATAGGGCAAATATGCTGGTTTGCCACACAAAATCCACTAGTAAAAACATGCCAACTTAACCATACATATTAGGGTTAAATGGCTTTCACCCCCCTGCAATAGTAGCGAGATTTGATTTTCCCCCCTATTAAAAAAAAATTAGTCTTCGCCCCTTAGAAAAAAGATTCTATTTTCAGACACCCCCTATACCATGTTTGGCTGACTGGGCTAGGAGAATCTTGCTGACTGGGCGCCATAATCCTTGTTTGGCTGACTGGGCGTATGACGTGGCTGCCTTTGGAAAGCTTGGAAAAATTGCAAATTAATAAGTTGCAAAACCTTGGATTCAAACCCAAGTCACTAAGGATACATTGCTGCAAGCTTACCACCAAACTATGTATGTTTTGTTGTTTATAATTGCAAAGGAGTTCTATATATTAATAAGTTACTGAAATGAAATTAATAAGTTTAGGGAATAATTTTTAGGGTTAAATATGTTAGTGGTCCTTATAAATATATCACCTGTAACACCCCATACATACATTGCCTAGGATATACGTATATGGCATTAAAATGGTACTCGAAAATCATAAACATAAGCAGCGGAGTGGATAATATATAAGTACAAGTACAAAAGCCCAAACTGTTATGGCCAAAATACATAAGTTCTGGCTGGTACAAATACATATCCATAGTACAAAAGATGATAATACAAAAGATCATGAACTACAAAAGAACACATCGCCAAGAAACACCATCTCGAAGCTAAGGCATCTTACCCTTTCCACGATCCTGCCTCGAACCACCTGTAAAAATAATAATTGGAATGGGGTGAGATTACTAAATCTCAGTGAGTCTCCCTATCCTACGGGTTCACTCAGTTCTACAGGGAACATGCAGTCAACGGATCCACCGAGGATCCGGGTTACCTCACGGCCAGGTACAAATACAAACAAGGGTACACCATCATTGGAAGTCCCATAACTATCCAAGATGGCATCAACAACAACGTGCTCAACGCCACCACAAACAAGTGTGCAGACCCGTACCCATGTACGAGGAATCCAGGAGTAGAATCTGCCTGTCTACCTAGGCTGCCAAACCACACCCTCGGTGAGTTACTCCTGTACATCGCGTCAAGAGACTCGCACAAGACCACCGCACTATGAGTCAGATGAATCCCATGTGACTTACACCTACTTGGCTACACAATCTCATCTGTGATGAGTTACCGTAGTGACCTCCTAAGTGGTGTCACTACCCCATCAATCATGTATATACGCAGGTGGTTATCCAAATGCGAAAACGCCTACATGACAGTACAAGCCCACCGGGCGAAAGCCTAGTGATTATCTACGTGACATCACTAGAGGTGAGTCCGAAGTGATGTAGCCTACGTGGCATCACGACCCCACCATACCAAGCACGCCAATATGTTACATCAAGGTGGGAAACGCCTTTCAAGACCCTCACCTTCATATTGCAATGGTAGCTCAGGTGCATAAACATACCGAGCACGCATGTGTGTCACATCAAGGTGGGAAACGCCATTCAAGACCCTCACCTTCACACCGCAACGATAAATGATGGACTAAGTCCATGAACAGGACTTACCACCTAGTAGCTTAGGCTTACTCCGATTCAAGCACACACACAGTATCAGCCATCACACAGGCAATCACATCCAAGTGTTCAACCGGAACAAGTGGAAACATCAATAATCATGCCACAATGTAATCCACACAATTTGTATTTCACAACATACAAGCATATTCAAGGGGTTACGGTCATATCATGGTCTTATACAAATAAAACACTTATCAGAATGTTATACAAGTCATAAGAGGCCTTCGATTCTGATACGAAGCGAAACTGCACTCAAATGGGAGAATATCAATTCTGTACCAGACTAGTTCGCTACAGCGAACTTCTGTTCGCTACAGCGAACTCAAACAGAAGCTAAACTTCTTCAAATCCAGGTCAGTTCGCTACAGCGAACTCCAGCGAGCCCCGATTCGCTGCAGCGAAGGAAAGTTCGCTACAGCGAATAAATCAATTCAACTCCCAGGTTTATTCGCTACACAGTTCGCTACAGCGAACCATTCGCTACAGCGAAAGAAAGTTCGCTGCAGCGAACTCTGCAAAATCAGCAAAAATGCAGAACGCGTTTGGGGTTCCCAAACCCCAAAATTTCACATGCAATCATTCTAGATGGAGTAATAAGACATGGTAAAAGTACATACACGAATTTCTACTAGAATAGAGTCTAAAACATGCATGAATAAGGATTATAGAACACATACTCTCAATCCCTTAATCCCTCACATTTACATAAACCCCAAAATGTTTTCCCCAAAGTCTTTATCTATGAGACTCACCTGATTAAGCTGGGGAAGAAGCTGCGAAAATCAGAAGAAGATGGTTGAATCAAGGATGCATGCAAGGTTGATGATGAAGTTGGAAATGGGTTCTCTTCTCTTTTCCTTCTTGTTTCACGTTCTCCCTCTTCTAGTCTCCACAAAATTCTGTTTTTGTTCCAAGGACAAGAAATGAACTCAGCCAAACAACCCCTTAAGAAATTTATGTCTAGTGCAATGACTTAAGTGCCCTTCAACTAAACTCCAATTACTAAGGTGCCACTTAGTCACATTCCAACTATCTATACTTTCCACACACACATATATATATATATATATATATATATATATATATATATAATCTCTTAAAATAAAATTGGGACATTACATTCTCCCCCCCTTAAATAGAATTCGTCCTCGAATTCGAAAACTTACCAGAACAGGTGAGGATACAACTCCCGCATCTCTGATTCGAGCTCCCAAGTGGCTTCGTCAGGACGCGACTCCTCCCACAACACCTTCACAAGAGGTATCTCTTTGTTTCTCAACGACTTGCTAGCATACTCCAAGATACGACAAGGTTGCGGTTGGAAGGAAAGATCTGGTTCTACTTCAATCGTATCTGGCAGGATAGGATGAAATGAATCCGGCACAAACTTCCGTAACTGAGACACATGGAAAACGTCATGCAGCCCGGATAGTGAAGGAGGCAACGCTAACTGGTATGCGACTTCACCTATCCGTCTCATGATCTGATAAGGTCCTACGTATCTCGGGCTAAGCTTGCGAGTCTTAAACGGTCCTTTCAACCTCAACCTCGGAGTCACCTTCAAGAACACATGATCTCCTACATCAAACTCCAACGGTCTCCTTCGTTTGTCCGCATAACTCTTTTGTCGATCTTGAGCTTGTTTCATCTTATCTCGGATCATCTTAACCTTTTCTGTGGTTTCTTGAATTATCTCCGGTCCAAGGATTCCCTTCTCACCAACTTCAGACCAACACAACGGTGATCGACACTTCCTCCCATACAAGGCTTCATATGGGGCCATACCGATACTCGCATGATAACTGTTGTTATATGCAAATTCTATCAAAGGTAAGTTATCTTTCCAACTTCCACCAATTTCCAAGATACATGCCCTTAGCATATCCTCAATGGTTTGAATAGTCCTTTCTGTTTGTCCATCTGTCTGGGGGTGGTTAGAAGTGCTCAAATTCAGATCTGTACCCATCTCTTGGTGAAAAGCTTTCCAAAATCGGGAAGTGAACTTCGGATCCCTATCTGACACAATGCTAGATGGTACACCATGCAATCTCACAATCTCCACTACAAAAAGCCTCGCAAGGTGAGAAACCTTATGAGTTGTCTTAACCGGTAAGAAATGCGCGGACTTAGTCAAACGATCCACTATCACCCATATCGAGTCATGCCCATCTAATACCCGTGGTAGTCCCACAATGAAGTCCATGGATATACTGTCCCATTTCCAAACAGGAATATCCAATGGTTGCAACATACCACCGGGCCTTTGGTGCTCTATCTTCACTTGTCGACAAATCACGCACTGCTCTACATAATCAGCCACATCTCTCTTCATACCAGGCCACCAAAAATTCCCTTTCAAGTCTTGATACATCTTGGTCGATCCGGGGTGGATGGTGAATTTGCTCTTGTGAGCCTCGTCCAGAATCAACCTCTTTAACTCCGCATCATTTGGCACACACATCCTTCGTCCAAAAAGAATGAGTCCATCAGATGTACGAACGAAATCAGGAAGGTTTGCTTTAGCCTGCAATTCTACATCATTCCACTGTGCTTGACGGATCTTTTCCCGCAACTCATTCTCAATACACAAGTTACTTATCAACACACCCGTTGGTGCCCACACAAATTGCAAATCCAGATTTCTGAACTTCTCCATAAGGTCAAACTCTAACATCATCAGTTCTGCAACTTTAATCTCCTTTCTACTCAAGGCATCCGCTACCTTATTAGCTTTACCAGGATGGTACTTCAAATCAAAATCAAAGTCCTTCAAGTACTCCATCCATCTCCTCTGACGCATGTTAAGTTCCTTCTGATCAAAGAGGTACTTCAAACTCTTATGATCGCTAAACATCTCAAAGTGAACTCCATACAAATAATGTCGCCACACCTTGAGTGCGAACACAATTGCAGCGAGTTCGAGGTCATGAGTAGGATAATTCTCTTCATGAGATCTCAACTGTCTAGATGAATAAGCTACAACCTGTCCATCTTGCATCAACACTCCACCCAAACCTTTCTTAGAAGCATCGCAAAACACTTCATAGGATCGGTTTGGATCTGGAATTACCAACACTGGAGCAGTAGTCAATTTCTCCTTGAGTTTCTGGAAACTCTTCTCACATTCCGAATTCCATTCGAATGAAACTTCCTTCCTTGTAAGCCTGGTCAAAGGTAATGCTAGCTTAGAAAAGCCAATAATGAATCTCCGATAGTAACCTGCCAAGCCTAGGAAACTACGGACCTCAATTGCATTCTTGGGTCGTTCCCAATTTATCACTGCTTCTACCTTTGAAGGGTCTACAGCTACGCCGCCGCCAGATATGACATGTCCAAGAAACTTAACTTCGGACATCCAGAACTCACACTTACTAAACTTCGCAAACAACTGCTTCCCTCTGAGAACCGACAACACAATCCTCAAATGCTCCATGTGCTCTTCGATAGTCCGAGAGTATATCAATATGTCGTCTATAAAGATTACCACGAACTGATCCAAATATGGTTGAAACACCCGGTTCATGTAATCCATAAAGACAGCAGGAGCATTGGTTACCCCGAATGGCATAACCAAGAACTCATAATGACCGTATCTCGTCCTAAAAGCGGTCTTAGATACATCCGAACTCTTAACCCGAATCTGATGATATCCCGACCTGAGGTCAATCTTCGAGAACACACAGGCTCCTTTCAATTGATCTAGAAGGTCATCAATCCGCGGTAGAGGGTACTTGTTCTTTATAGTTACCTTGTTCAGCTGACGATAGTCGATGCACAAACGCATACTACCATCCTTCTTCTTCACTAACAAGACTGGAGCTCCCCATGGAGAAACACTAGGACGAATGAAGTGTTTCGCCAACAACTCTTCTAGCTGACTCTTCAACTCTCTTAGCTCTGCAGGAGACATCCTATAAGGGGCGATCGAAACTGGAGCGGTACCCGGAACAAGATCAATAGAGAATTCAACTTCTCTTTCCGGCGGAAGAGAAGTAACATCCTCAGGAAATACATCGGAAAATTCACACACAACCGGAATCTCCAATACACTCTTCTTGTCCTTGGAGTCCGACGTAAGAACCAAAAGGAAAGACTTCTCTTGAGCAAAAAGGTAATTGATCATGTTAACTGTACCTTCAAGAAGATGTTCAATGGCATCGGTTGGTGTAGTCTCCTCAGCAGGAATGAAGATAGCCTTCTCTTTACAACCGATGTAAACCGAGTTAGCTGACAACCAGTCCATACCAAGTACTACATCGATCTTCTTAAGAGGTAGACAGATGAGATCAATCACGAACCTACGACCATTGAAGGTAATAGAACACTCCTTGCAAATTTCTCGAGCTTCTACTACATCGTCCGTAGCCGAAGAGATAATCATAGGATTAGGAAGAAGACTCGTTTCAAAACCAAGCCTCCGCACACAAGGATAAGAAATAAAAGAATGTGTTGCTCCACAATCAACTAGCACAAACAAAGGTTGGTTATTGACATAACACGTACCAGCAACAAGATTAGTGTTCCCTTGGGCCTTCCTAGCGTCCAAGGTGTAAACACGACCTGGAGTCCTTTCGGGAGCATCTCGCATAGGACAATCCTTCCTAAAATGACCGAACTCTTGACACTTGTAGCATTTCACCGGGGCTGTCCTACAATCTCCATAATGCTTCTTGTTACACTTGCCACACCAAGAAGGTTGAGTAGAGCGATCACCATGAACTTGTTTCTTCATAGCTGGAGAATTGCGGGGTTTCAAATGCTGCCCCGACCTTCCTGGTTCCTTACGAACCGGCTTATTCTGTTCTCTTTCATCTTGGACTCTCTTCAATGTGTTCTCGGCAACATAGCATTGCCTCAAACACTCAGCATAGGTGGTAAACTCCCTTTGAGACACACTGTGCACAATATCGGCATTCAGCCCCATAAGGAACTGATCAATCTTCCACAACTCATCTGGTGCATAGGCAGCTTGTTTGGAATAGGCAGCCATGTCCTCAAACTTCTCAGCATATTCAGATACCGACATGTTGCCTTGCTTGAAAGATTGAAATTCACGCTCCTTCAAAGCACGCACACTGTTGGGATAGTATTTCTCCAAGAAAGCTGTCTTGAAATGTTGCCAATCCTTTGGAATCCCCCGGTTAGTGAAATACGTAGACTCCGTATTCCACCATCTACCTGCTGGCCCCTTCATTTTCTGAGCAGCAAAGATCACCTTCTCTTCCTCTGTGCACTGAATAGCCTGGAATATCATCTCCATAGCATATAGCCAATCATGCGCAATCACAGGGTCTAAGCCACCCAAGAACTCTGGCGGATCCATCCGAAAGAAGGCACGAAAATCAGGCCCTGCTGCAGCCTGAGGAGTAGGAGCAGGAGCAGTTGGTTGTTGCCCTTGCATGCCTTGCATCATTTGCATCATCATCTGATTCTGTTGTTGCATCTGTTGCATTATCTGCACCCAAGGCACACCCGCATTCTCAGTTTCAGGCTCAGTCTCCACATTCCTTGTTCTGGGCCTTCCGGGACCTCTGCGTTGTTCAGCCATCTTCCTTTTTGTCCTACACACGGAATCAAGTTGATCAGGCTTAATGCCATAAGTAAGACATAAGGAATCATGCCGACACTACACATATGAGGCAAAATTATGCTGACTTATGATGTTTCGTGGCAAAGCCGAGAATCGACCTGCTTTGATACCAACTGTAACACCCCATACATACATTGCCTAGGATATACGTATATGGCATTAAAATGGTACTCGAAAATCATAAACATAAGCAGCGGAGTGGATAATATATAAGTACAAGTACAAAAGCCCAAACTGTTATGGCCAAAATACATAAGTTCTGGCTGGTACAAATACATATCCATAGTACAAAAGATGATAATACAAAAGATCATGAACTACAAAAGAACACATCGCCAAGAAACACCATCTCGAAGCTAAGGCATCTTACCCTTTCCACGATCCTGCCTCGAACCACCTGTAAAAATAATAATTGGAATGGGGTGAGATTACTAAATCTCAGTGAGTCTCCCTATCCTACGGGTTCACTCAGTTCTACAGAGAACATGCAGTCAACGGATCCACCGAGGATCCGGGTTACCTCACGGCCAGGTACAAATACAAACAAGGGTACACCATCATTGGAAGTCCCATAACTATCCAAGATGGCATCAACAACAACGTGCTCAACGCCACCACAAACAAGTGTGCAGACCCGTACCCATGTACGAGGAATCCAGGAGTAGAATCTGCCTGTCTACCTAGGCTGCCAAACCACACCCTCGGTGAGTTACTCCTGTACATCGCGTCAAGAGACTCGCACAAGACCACCGCACTATGAGTCAGATGAATCCCATGTGACTTACACCTACTTGGCTACACAATCTCATCTGTGATGAGTTACCGTAGTGACCTCCTAAGTGGTGTCACTACCCCATCAATCATGTATATACGCAGGTGGTTATCCAAATGCGAAAACGCCTACATGACAGTACAAGCCCACCGGGCGAAAGCCTAGTGATTATCTACGTGACATCACTAGAGGTGAGTCCGAAGTGATGTAGCCTACGTGGCATCACGACCCCACCATACCAAGCACGCCAATATGTTACATCAAGGTGGGAAACGCCTTTCAAGACCCTCACCTTCATATTGCAATGGTAGCTCAGGTGCATAAACATACCGAGCACGCATGTGTGTCACATCAAGGTGGGAAACGCCATTCAAGACCCTCACCTTCACACCGCAACGATAAATGATGGACTAAGTCCATGAACAGGACTTACCACCTAGTAGCTTAGGCTTACTCCGATTCAAGCACACACACAGTATCAGCCATCACACAGGCAATCACATCCAAGTGTTCAACCGGAACAAGTGGAAACATCAATAATCATGCCACAATGTAATCCACACAATTTGTATTTCACAACATACAAGCATATTCAAGGGGTTACGGTCATATCATGGTCTTATACAAATAAAACACTTATCAGAATGTTATACAAGTCATAAGAGGCCTTCGATTCCGATACGAAGCGAAACTGCACTCAAATGGGAGAAATATCAATTCTGTACCAGACTAGTTCGCTACAGCGAACTTCTGTTCGCTACAGCGAACTCAAACAGAAGCTAAACTTCTTCAAATCCAGGTCAGTTCGCTACAGCGAACTCCAGCGAAGCCCCGATTCGCTGCAGCGAAGGAAAGTTCGCTACAGCGAATAAATCAATTCAACTCCCAGGTTTATTCGCTACACAGTTCGCTACAGCGAACCATTCGCTACAGCGAAAGAAAGTTCGCTGCAGCAAACTCTGCAAAATCAGCAAAAATGCAGAACGCGTTTGGGGTTCCCAAACCCCAAAATTTCACATGCAATCATTCTAGATGGAGTAATAAGACATGGTAAAAGTACATACACGAATTTCTACTAGAATAGAGTCTAAAACATGCATGAATAAGGATTATAGAACACATACTCTCAATCCCTTAATCCCTCACATTTACATAAACCCCAAAATGTTTTCCCCAAAGTCTCTATCTATGAGACTCACCTGATTAAGCTGGGGAAGAAGCTGCGAAAATCAGAAGAAGATAGTTGAATCAAGGATGCATGCAAGGTTGATGATGAAGTTGGAAATGGGTTCTCTTCTCTTTTCCTTCTTGTTTCACGTTCTCCCTCTTCTAGTCTCCACAAAATTCTGTTTTTGTTCTAAGGACAAGAAATGAACTCAGCCAAACAACCCCTTAAAAAATTTATGTCTAGTGCAATGACTTAAGTGCCCTTCAACTAAACTCCAATTACTAAGGTGCCACTTAGTCACATTCCAACTATCTATACTTTCCACACACATATATATATATATATATATATATATATATATATATATATATATATATATATATATATATATATATATATATATATATAATCTCTTAAAATAAAATTGGGACATTACATCACCTTTTACTTATAGTCCCTACAAAAAATTTCATCGAATTTTGATCCTCACAAAATTTTCCGTCACGGATTTTGGTCCCTCCCGTTAGATTACTCTAACGGAGCCTTACGTGGCACGCCACGTCAGTAAAAGTCAACACTAAAGAAATAGAGACAGATTGCGGGGGTTTTAAACCCCCTTTAAATAACTTAAAAAACAATAATCTTTTACAAGCAATTAATCAAACCGTTAGTAGGGAATTCAAGTTTTAATTCAACTATAATGGCAAGTATTTTGGATTGTGATTTTAAGATACTATACATATGAACAAGTATTCGAGTCTTCTCTCAAATGGGTTGGTTTCATATGAGTTATTCATTGATGCATATGATATCATTTGTTCCATTTTCAAATGAATGAAATTAAAATGGAAGAGATGATAGCAAAATCCATTTAAACTTTGTTTTCAATCATTCTAACTGTGGTTTTATATTGTAATATTAAAATATTATTTCCATGTATCTTAACGTATTAAATCCAATATGTTTACAGCTGCATAAAATATTGGGAGGAAAGACTTCAAATGAAAAGGGGCAGGGCCGGCCCTGTGCATGTGCAGGAAGTGCTACAGTACAGGGCCTCCAAATTTTAGGGGCCCAAAAATTTAAAAGGTCCAATTTTTTTTCCATAAATATTAATTGAAATAAATAAAATGTTATGATAAATTAAAAAATGCTATAATAAAAACTCAGATAGATCGAAATTCAAAATAATTTTAATTAAATATATTATTGATTAATACATAAATATAATTTTTATGTGTCTTTTTTAATTATTATAATTGTATTTATATTTTAAATTTGGGCCCATTTTCAAAATTAGAACGGGGCCTCTACGTTGATTGGGCCGCCCCTGGAAAAGGGTAGAGAGGGTCAAGCATGCAACAGAACATTATATGTTCACAGTGATTATGTTCTTTGTAGTATAACTTATACAACTGCAGTGGTGAGTATTCCTTTTTCCGTATGTTCACAATGATTATGTTCTTTGTAGTATAACCTATGCAACTGCAATGGTGAGTATTCCTTTTTCCGTTTCTTGTAGTTGAAAGAGCCATGTTTTTTGTCAAACAAAACTAATTTTCTTTAATTTTAAAACTCATTATATGATTATTAATTGGTTTTTTATAATGGAATTAAGTGTTCTGTATAAGTTACTTATAAGTTATATGTTTATAAGTTATATGTTTATTCACACTTTTGTTGGCTGCTAAATAAGTGTCATGATGTGTGGTCAAACAACATCGTTGGCATGTGATGTTTGATGCAATGTGAAGTTTCTTTGAGTTAGTGGTAGTTTATTTGAGATTTTATAGAAATGTTCAATTTTAAACAATCTATAGTTTGTTGTCTCATTCTATCTACAAATGGTTGCTCAAAGTTGGCAACGTTACCTTCATCCGAGCTCTCTCGTTTTTTAGACAGAGAGAGGATGCAACTGTCATTACTTTAATCATGCTGACATTAGTATATGATAGTTTCATTTGTATGGCTGGTTTAACTTGATTTTGTATGGAAAATATTGATATCTTACATTTTATAACCTCTAATGGCCTGCAGCACTACCTATCTATAAGGGTGTTAAAGTTTAACTTCGATATTCATGTTCAGTTTATTTGCTTGTAAAAAAATATTTTTTTTGAGTTATTTAAAAGGGGTTTAAAACCCCCGCAATCTATCACGTTTTCTTTAGTGTTTATTATTACTGACGTGGCGAGACATGTGGCGTGCCACATAAGGCTCGGTTAGAGCAATCTAACGGGAAGGACCAAAATTCATGACGGAAAATTTTGTGAGGATCAAAATTCGACGAAATTTTTTGTAGGGACTAAAATTGAAAAGTGTCATATTTATAGGGACTAAAAACTTATTTAAACCTAATTTTTATAAAAAAGTTGTACATAAAAGCTGTACATAATTATAAAATACTTTTTTTTAAAATTATTCAACTTTTAAAAAACATTTTAAAAAAACATTTATATAATTAAAACGTTTTTAATTATAAAAAACATTTATATAATTAAAACGTTAATTAAAAATACATTTATATA
Organism: Vicia villosa; assembly: GCF_029867415.1. NCBI lineage: Eukaryota > Viridiplantae > Streptophyta > Magnoliopsida > Fabales > Fabaceae > Vicia > Vicia villosa. Next base: position 236,061 of record NW_026705165.1, on the reverse strand, counting down.
ATTATAACGTTAACTAAAAATACATTTATATAATTATAAAAAAACATTTTTATAATTAAAACATTAATTAAAAACGTTAATTAAAAACATTTATTAAAATTATTAAATAATACATTTATATAATTATAAAAAACTGAATAAAACATCTAAATAAAATTATTAAAAACGTTTATATAAATTAAAAAACTGTAATAATATAAATATAAAAAAAACTATACATATAATAATTTTTTAATAATTATATAAATGTATTATTTAATAATTTATATAAACATTTTATTTAATAATTTTAATAAACGATTTTAATTAACGTTTTTATTCAGTTTTAATAATTTTAATAAACGTTTTTTTAAATAAAATTATTTAAATGTTTTTTAATAATTTTTTTAATTAACGTTTTTTTAAAATATTTAAAATACATTTATATAATTATAGAAAAACGTTAAAATATTTAAAATACATTTATATAATTATACAATTATAAAATATTTAAAAATACATTTAAAATAAATTTATATAATTAAAAAAAACGTTAATTAAAATACATTTAAATATTTTATAAAAAAACGTTAATTAAAATACATTTAAATATTTTATAATTATATAATTATTAAATAATACATTTATATAATTATTTAAATATTTTATATGTACTGCTTTTTTAAATATAATTATAAAAAAACGTTAATTCAAATACATTTAAATATTTTATAATTATATAATTATTAAAAATAATTTTGGAATACAACTAAAATATTATTAAAGTTTTTTTAATTTATATATTATTGAAAAAGAATGGAGTATTAATATATATAACTCATTTGCAATTATAAAGAACAAAACATGCATGGTTTTGCAGTAATGTATCCTTAGTGACCTGGGTTCAAATCCCAAGTTTTGCAACTTATTAATTTGCAATTTTTCCAAGCTTTCCAAAGGCAGCCACATCATACGCCCAGTCAGCCAAACAAGGATTATGGCGCCCGGTCAGCAAGATTCTCCCAGCCCAGTCAGCCAAACATGGATTATGGCGCCCAGTCAGCAAGATTCTTCCAGCCCAGTCAGCCAAACATGATATAGGGGGTGTCTGAAAACAGAATCTTTTTTTTTTAAGGGGCGAAGACTAAATTTTTTTTTAATAGGGGGGAAAATCAAATCTCGCTACTATTGCAGGGGGTGAGAGCCATTTAACCCTACATATTATTATCTAAACACAAAATTCACCAATGAAGAATACCTTCATAAAATGCACAAATGTAAAAAAACTAAACTTAGGTTTGAAAGCTGAAGCGTCAACTATGCCCGACTCGCGCAACCCTATTTTTTTGGATTTTTGTTGAACGGGCCTGAACGGGGCAAGCAGCGGCTTGCCACGCCTACGCCTGATTATTAAAACAGAAAATCCACCCTTAAAAATATCCCAACAGATTATATAAACACTACTTTTTTTTTTTGGAAATTTGCATAGCGGACCTGAACAAGGAGAGCATGTTGGCTTGCCACCTGTAAAAAAATCCCCAACTTAACTATAAATGTGATTATCTAAAAAGAATCCACATATAAAAAACTCTCAACTTAATCTCACATAAATAAATCGACCAGTAAATAAAACCCACCTTAAACCTACCTCTGATTATCTAAACAAAATCCATAACAAAATCCTATTTAATCCACATATGATTATCTAAAACCTTATTCTTACATCTGATTATCTAAACACAGAATCCACCCATAAAAATATCGCTATTGATTATATAAACAAATTTTTTTTGAACTTTTCCGAAGCAGAACTGAACAGGGCGGACATGCCAGTTTGCGACCCTACATCACATTATCTAAACACAGAATTCACCCGTAAAAAATATCCCAACTGATAATCTAAACATAGAATCCACCAGTAAAAATATCCCAACTTAACCATACATATAATTATCTAAACACAACATACACCAATGAAAATAACCCAACTTAGGATTAAAACCCGAACCCTCAACTATGCCCGACTCGCGCCGCCCCATTTTTTTGGACTTTTGCAAAGCGGGCCTATATAGGGCGGGCATGTTGATTTTCTACCCCTACATTTGGTTATCTAAACACATAATCCACCCGTAAAATTATTTCAACTGATTATCTAAACACTGTTTTTTCTAGACTTTTGCAAAGCGGGACTGAACAGGGAGGACATGCCGGTTTGCCACTTTACATCTCATTATTTAGACACATAATCCACCCGTAAAAATACCTCAACTGATTATCTATGCACAGAATCCATCAGTAAAAAATATCCCAACTTAACCATACATATAATTATCCAAACACCAAATCCACCACTGAAAAAAACCCAACTTAGGTTTAAAACCCTAACCCTGAACTATGCCTGACTCTAACCGCAACATTTTTTTGGAGTCTTACGAAGCGACCCTGAACGGGGCGAACATGTCGGTTTTCCACCCCTACATCTAATTATCTAAACACATAAACCACCCATAAAAATATCCCAATTGATTATCTAAACACTGTTATTTTTTGGAGTTTTGCAAAGCGGGACTGAACAGAATAGACATGTCGGCTTTCCACCCTACATCTCTTTATTTATACACAAAAGCCACCCATTAAAATATCACAGCTGGTTATCTAAACATAAAATCCACCAGTAAAAACATCCCTTAACCATACACATTATTATCTAAACACAAATCCACCAATGAAAAATACCTACACAAAATCCACCAAAGTAAAATACTCTAATTAGGTCTAAAACCTGAACCCTCAACTATGCCCGACTCACGCACCTTTTTTTTTGGATTTTTACAGAGCTGGCCTGAACGGGGCAGGTAATCTGTTTGCCAACTGATTATCTAAACATTGATTTTTTTTTGGAAATTTGCAAAGCGGGACTAAACGAGGAGGGCATGCTGGTTTTCTACCCCTACATCTTATTATCAAAACACAGAGTCCACCTGTAAAAATATCCAAACTAATTATCTAAAGACCGAATCCACTAATAAAAGAATCCGAACTTAAGTGTACATCTGATTATCTAAAAAGAATCCACCAGTAAAAAATCCCTAACTTAACTATACATGTGATTATCTAAAAGAATCCACCGATGAAAAAACTCTCAACTTTATCTTACATAAAAAAATTGACAAGAATTAAAACCAAACTTAAACATACATCTGATTATGAAAACATAATCCATAACAATATCTAACTTAATCCACATCTGATTATCTAAAACCTTAATCTTACATCTGATTATCTAAACACAGAATCCACCCATAAAAATATCACTACTTATTATCTAAACACAATTTTTTTTGGAATTTTGCAGAGCGGGACTGAATAGGGCAGACATGCCGGTTTGCCACCCTACATCTCATTATCTAAACACAGAATCCACCGGTAAAAATATCCCAACTGATTATCTAAAAAAAAGAAGCCACCAGTAAAAAATCCCAACTTAACCACACAAATAATTCTCTAAACACAAAATCCACCAATAAAAAAACCTACACAAAATCCAAAAATGAAAGAAAAAAAACCCAACTTAGGTATAAAACTTGAACCCTCAACTATGCCCAACTCGCACCACCAATCTTTTTTTGTACTTTTGTAGATATGGCTTGAACGGGGCGTGAATCTCAATTTTCCACCCCAACATATGATTATCTAAACCCAGAATCCACCTATATAAATATCCCAACTGATTATCTAATTTTTTTTCTTTTTTACTTTTATAGAGAAGGACTGAACAGGGCGAACATGCTGGTTTTCCACACAAAATCCACCAGTAAAAACATGTCAACCTAACCATACACATTATTATCTAAACACAATATCCACCAATGAAAAATACCTACACAAAATCACAAATGTAAAAAAACTCAACTTAGGTCTAAAACCTAAATCCTCAACTAAGCCCGACTCGTGCCACCCTGTTTTTTTGGATTATTGTAGAGCGGGCCTAAAAAGGCAGGCAGTCAGCTTGCCACCCTTTCATCTGGTTATTAAAACACAGAAACCACCCTTAAAAATATCCCAACTTATTATCTAAGCACTATTATTTTATTGGAAATTTGTAGAGCGAACATGAACGAGGAGGGCATCCTAACTTGCTACCCCTACATCTAATTATTTAAACATAAAGTCCACCCATAAAAATATCTCATCTGATAATCTAAACACCAAATCCACTAATAAAAAAACCCGAACTTAAATTTACATCTGATTATCTAAAAAGGATCCACCAGTAAAAAATCCCCAACTTAATTTTACACCTGATTATCTAAAACCTTAATCTTACATCTGATTATCTAAACAGAATCCATAACAATATCCTACTAAATCGACATCTGATTATTTAAAACCTTAGTCTTACATATGACTATCTAAACACAGAATCAACCCGTAAAAATATCGCTACTGATTATCTAAACACAACTTTTTTTGGACTTTTGTGAGCAAGACTGAATCGGGCAGACATACCGGTTTGCCACCCTACATCTCTTTATCTGAACACAGAATCCACCCGTAAAATTATCCCAACTGATTATCTAAACACTGAATCCACCAGTAAAAATATCCCAACTTAACCATACATATAATTATCTAAACACAAAATCCATCGATAAAAAACCTACACAGAATCCAAAAATGAAAAAAAAAACCTAACTTAGGTCTAAAACTTGAACCCTCAATTATGCCCGGCTCTCACCACCATATTTTTCTAAACTTTTGTAGAGCGGACTTGAACAGGGCGAGCATCCCTATTTGCCACCCTTACATCTGATTATCTAAACAAAAAATCCACTTGTAAAAATATCCCAACTGATTATCCAAACACTGTTTTTTGGACTTTTGTAGAGCGGGACTGAACAGGGCGGACATGCTGGTTTGCCACACAAAATCCACCAATAAAAATATCCCTACTTAACCATACATATTATTATCTAAACAGAAAATCCACCAATGAAAATTACCTACACAAAATACCCAATGAAAAACAACTCAACTTAGGTCTAAAACCTAAACCTACTATGCCAGAGTCGCGCCACCCTATTTTTTTGAATTTTTGTAGAGCAGGCTTGAACGGGATAGGCAATCGATTTGCCACCCCTATATCTGGTCATCAAAATAAATAATCCACTTTTAAAAATATCTCAATTAATTATCTAAACAGAAGTTTTTTGGAAATTTTCAGAGCGGGCCTGAACGAGAAGGGCATGCTGGTTTGCTACACCTATATATTATTATCTAAATACAGAGTCCACCCATAAAAATATCCCAACAGATTATCGAAACACAGAATCCACTAATAAATAAAACTCAGACTTAAATGTACATCTGATTATCTAAAAAGAATCCATCGGTTAAAAATCCCCAACTTAACTATACATGTGATTATCGAAAAAGGATCCACAAATAAAAAACTCTCAACTTAATCTTACATAAAAAAATCGAGTAGTAAAAAAATCCAACTTAAACCTACATCTCATTAGCTAAACCAAATTCATAACAATATCGTACTTAATCGACATTTGACTATCTATAACCTTAATCTTACATCTGATTATCTAAACACAGAATCCACCCGTAAAAATATCGCTACTGATTATCTAACCACAAATTTTTTGGACTTTTGCAGAGCGGGAACGAATAGGGCAAACATGCCAGATGGCCACCCTACATCTCATTATCAAAACAAAGAATCCACCATTAAAAATATCCCAACTGATTATCTAAACACATAAGCCACTTGTATAAATATCCCAACTTCACTATACACATAATTTTCTAAACACAAAATCCAGCAATAAAAAAATCCACACAAAATCCAAAATTGAAAAAAAAAAAACTTAACTTAGATCTAAAACATGAACCCTCAACAATGCCCAACTCGCACCACCAATTTTTTTAGACTTTTGTAGAGAGGGCCTGATCGGGGCGGGCATCTCGGTTTTCTAACACTACATCTGATTATCGAAACACAGAATCCACCTGTAAAAATATCCCAACTCAATCCAAAAACTACTTTTTTGTACTTTTACAGAGCATGACTAAACTAGGCGGACATGCTGGTTTGCCACACAAAATCCACCAGTAAAAACATGCCAACTAAACCATACACATCATTATTTAAACACAAAATCGACCAATGAAAATATCTACACAAAATCCACCAATGTAAAAAAACTCAATTTAGGTCTAAAACATGAACCCTCAACTACGCACGACTCGCGCCACCTCATTTTTTTGGATTGTTGTAGAGCGGGCCTGAACGGGGCAGGCAGTCGGCTTGCCACCCCTACATATGGTTATTTAAACACATAATGAACCCTTAAAAATATTCCAATTAATTATCTTAACACTGCATTTTTTTGGGAAATTTGTAGAGTGGGCTTGAAAGAGGAGGGCATGCTGGCTTGCTAACCCTACATCTTATTATCTAAACACAAAGTCCACCCGTAAAAATATCTCAAATGATTATTTAAGCACCAAATCCAGTAATAAAAAGACCAGAACTTAAATGTACATCTGACTATCTAAAAAGGATCCACCAGTAAAAAATCCCCAACTTAATTATACATCTGATTATCTAAAACCTTATTCTTACATCTGATTATCTAAACATAATCCATAACAATATCCTACTTAATCGACATCTGATTATCTAAAACCTTAATCTTACATCTTATTATCTAAACACATAATCCACCCATAAAAATATCGCTGTTGATTATCTAGACACACCTTTTGTTGGACTTTTGCAGAGCGAGACTGAACAGGGCAAACATGTCGGTTTGCCACGCTACATCTCTTTACCTAAACAAAAAATCCACCCATAAAAATATCCCAACTGAGTATCTAAACACAAAATCCACCAGTAAAATTATCCCAACCTAACCATACAAATAATTATCTAAACACAAAATTCACCAATAAAAACCCCACACAAAATCTAAAAATGAAAAAAAAAACCAACTTAGGTCTAAAACCTGAACTGTCAACTATGCCCGACTCTCGCCACCCTTACATCTGATTATCTAAACACATAGTCAACCTGTAAAAATATCCCAACTGATTATCTAAACACTATTTTTTTTGGACTTTTGCAGAGCTGGACTGAATAGGGTGTACATGCTAGTTTGCCACACAAAATCCACCCGTAAAAACATCCCAACTTAACCATACACATTATTATCTAAACAAAAATCCACCAATGAAAATTACCTACACAAAATGCCCAATGAAAAAAAACTCAACTTAGGTCTAAAACCTAAACCCTCAACTATGCCCGACTCGTGCCACCCTGTTTTTTTCGAATTTTGCAGGGCAAACCTGAACGAGATAGGCCATCGATTTTCCACCCATACATCTGCTTATCAAAACATAGAATCCACCCTTAAAAATATCTCAAGTAATTATCTAAACACAATTTTTTTTGGAAATTTGCAGATCGGGCCTGAACGAGGAGGGCATCCTAACTTGCTACCCCTACATCTAGTTATTTAAACATAAAGTCCACCCATAAAAATATCTCATCTGATAATCTAAACACCAAATCCACTAATAAAAAAACCCGAACTTAAATGTACATCTGATTATCTAAAAAGGATCCACTAGTAAAAAATCCCCAACTTAATTATACACCTGATTATCTAAAACCTTAATCTTACATCTGATTATCTAAACAGAATCCATAACAATATCCTACTAAATTGACATCTGATTATTTAAAACCTTAATCTTACATATGATTATCTAAACACAGAATCCACCCGTAAAAATATCGCTACTGATTATCTAGACACAACTTTTTTTGGACTTTTGTGAGCGAGACTGAATCGGGCGGACATACCGGTTTGCCACCCTACATCTCTCTATCTGAACACAGAATCCACCCGTAAAATTATCCCAACTGATTATCTAAACACTGAATCCACCAGTAAAAATATCCCAACTTAACCATACATATAATTATCTAAACACAAAATCCATCAATAAAAAACCTACACAGAATCCAAAAATTAAAAAAAAAAACCTAACTTAGGTCTAAAACTTGAACCCTCAATTATGCCCTACTCTCACCACCATATTTTTCTAAACTTTTGTAGAATAGACTTGAACAGGGCGAGCATCCCTATTTGCCACCCTTACATCTGATTATCTAAACAAAAAATCCACTTGTAAAAATATCCCAACTGATTATCCAAACACTGTTTTTTGGACTTTTGCAGAGAGGGACTGAACAGGGCGGACATACTGGTTTGCCACACAAAATCCACCAATAAAAATATCCCAACTTAACCATACATATTAGGGTTAATGAACTTTTTGATCCCTCTAAATATTGCAGATTTCGTTTTTAGTCCCTCCAAAATTTTCCTTTAAGAAATCGTCCCTTCAAAATTTTTCGTCTAAACTATTGGTCCCTAACGTCAAATTTGCTAGAGATTAGCTACGACTTTAGCCACTGATTAGCTACGAAATTTGACGTTAGGGACCAATAGTTCGGAAGAAAAATTTTGAAGGGACGATTTCTTGAAGGAAAATTTTGAAGGGACTAAAAACGAAATTTGAAATATTTAAAGGGACAAAAAAGTTCATTAACCCTACATATTATTATCTAAACACAAAATCCACCAATGAAAATTACCTACACAAAATACCCAATGAAAAACAACTCAACTTAGGTCTAAAACCTAAACCTACTATGCCAGACTCGCGCTACCCTATTTTTTGGATTTTTGCATAGCAGGCTTGAACGGGATAGGCAATCGATTTGCCACCCCTATATCTGGTCATCAAAATAAATAATCCACTCTTAAAAATATCTCAATTAATTACCTAAACAGAAGTTTTTTGGAAATTTGTAGAGCGGGCCTGAACGAGAAGGGCATGCTGGTTTGCTACACCTATATATTATTATCTAAACACAGAGTCCACCCATAAAAATATCCCAACAGATTATCGAAACACTGAATCCACTAATAAATAAAACTCAGACTTAAATGTACATCTGATTATCTAAAAAGAATCCATCGGTAAAAAATCCCCAACTTAACTATACATGTGATTATCGAAAAAGAATCCACAAATAAAAAACTCTCAACTTAATCTTACATAAAAAAATCGACTAGTAAAAAAATCCAACTTAAACCTACTTCTCATTAGCTAAACAGAATCCATAACAATATCCTACTTAATCGACATCTGACTATCTAAAACCTTAATCTTACATCTAATTATCTAAACACAGAATCCACCCGTAAAAATATCGCTACTGATTATCTAAACACAAATTTTTTGAACTTTTGCAGAGCGGGAACGAATAGGGCAGACATGCCAGATGGCCACCTTACATCTCATTATCTAAACAAAGAATCTACTATTAAAAATATCCCAACTGATTATCTAAACACATAAGCCACTTGTAAAAATATTTTAACTTCACCATACACATAATTTTCTAAACACAAAATCCAGCAATAAAAAAATCCACACAAAATCCAAAATTGAAAAAAAAAACATAACTTAGGTCTAAAACATGAACCCTCAACAATGCCTAACTCGCACCACCAATTTTGTTTGGACTTTTGTAGAGAGGGCCTGATAGGGGCGGGCATCTCAGTTTTCTAACACTACATCTGATTATCGAAACACAGAATCCACCTGTAAAAATATCCCAACTGATTATCCAAAACTACTTTTTTGTACTTTTACAGAGCATGACTAAACCAGGCGGACATGCTGGTTTGCCACACAAAATCCACCAGTAAAAACATGCCAACTAAACCATACACATCATTATCTAAACACAAAATCGACCAATGAAAATATCTACACAAAATCCACCAATGTAAAAAAAACTCAACTTAGGTCTAAAACATGAACCCTCAACTAAGCACGACTCGCGCCACCTCTTTTTTTTGGATTGTTGTAGAGCAGGGCTGAACGGGGAAGGCAGTCGGCTTGCCACCCCTACATATGGTTATTTAAACACATAATGCACCCTTAAAAATATCCCAATTAATTATCTTAACGCTGCTTTTTTTGGGAATTTGCAGAGTGGGCTTGAACGAGGAGGGCATGCTGGCTTGCTAACCCTACATCTTATTATCTAAAAACAAAGTCCACCCGTAAAAATATCTCAAATGATTATTTAAGCACCAAATTCAGTAATAAAAATACCCGAACTTAAATGTACATCTGACGATCTAAAAAGGATCCACCAGTAAAAAATCCCCAACTTAATTATACATCTGATTATCTAAAACCTTATTCTTACATCTGATTATCTAAACATAATCCATAACAATATCCTACTTAATCGACATCTGATTATCTAAAACCTTAATCTTACATCTTATTATCTAAACACAGAATCCATCCATAAAAATATCGTTATTGATTATCTAGACACACCTTTTGTTGGACTTTTGCAGAGCGAGACTGAACAGGGCGAACATGTCGGTTTGCCACCCTATATCTCTTTACCTAAACACAAAATCCACCCATAAAAATATCCCAACTGAGTATCTAAACACAGAATCCACCAGTAAAGTTATCCCAACTTAACCATACAAATAATTATCTAAACACAAAATCCACCAATAAAAACCCCACATAAAATCCAAAAATGAAAAAAAAACAACCCAAATTAGGTCTAAAACCTGAACCGTCAACTATGCCTGACTCTCGCCACCCTTACATCTGATTATCTAAACACACAGTCAACCTGTAAAAATATCCCAACTGATTATCTAAACACTATTTTTTTGGACCTTTGCAGAGGTGAACAGAATAGGGCGTACATGCTGGTTTACCACACAAAATCCACCCGTAAAAACATCCCAACTTAACGATACACATTATTATCTAAACACAAAATCCACCAATGAAAATTACCTACACAAAATGCCCAATGAAAAAAAACTCAACTTAGGTCTAAAACCTAAACCCTCAACTATGCCCGACTCGTGCCACCCTGTTTTTTTCGAATTTTGCAGAGCAGACCTGAACGAGATAGGCCATCGATTTTCCACCCATACATCTGCTTATCAAAACACAGAATCCACCCTTAAAAATATCTCAAGTAATTATCTAAACACAATTTTTTTTGGAAATTTGCAGAGCGGGCCTGAACGAGGAGTTCATGTTGGTTTTCTACCTCTATATATTATTATCTAAACACATAGTCCATTCGTAAAAAATATCCCAACAGATTATCTAAACACCGAATCCACTAATAAAAAAACCTGGACTTAAATGTAGATCTGATTATCTAAAAAGAATTCATTAGTACAAAATCCCCAACTTAACTATACATGTGATTATCTAAAAAGAATCCAAAAATAAAAAATTCTCAACTTAATCTTACATAAAAAATCGACCAGTAAAAAATCCAACTTAAACCTACATCTGATTATCTAAACAAAATCCATAACAATATCCTACTTAATCGACATCTGATTATCTAAAACCTTAATCTTACATCTGATTATCTAAACACAGAATCCACCCTTATAAATATCGCTATTGATTATCAAAACACAATTTTTTTTACTTTTGCAGAGCTGGACTGAACAGGGTCGGCATGCCGGTTGGCCACCCTACATCTAATTATCTAAACACAGAATCCATCCGTAAAAATATCCCAACTAATTATCTAAATACAGAAGCCACTAGTAAAAATTTCCTAAATTAACCATTTATATAATTCTCTAAACCCAAAATCCACCAATAGAAAAACCCACACAAAATCCAAAAGTGAAAAAAAAACCCCAACTTAGGTCTCAAACCTGAACCCTCAACTATGCTCAACTCGCACCACCAAATTTTTTTTGTACTTTTGTAGAGAGGGCCTGAATGGGGCAAGCATCTCAGTTTTCTACCCCTACATCTGATAATCTTAACACAAAATCAAACTGTTAAAATATACCAACTAATTATTTAAAAACTGCTTTTTTTTTACTTTTACAAAACGAGACTGAACAGCGCTGACATGCTGGTTTGCCACACAAAATCCACTAGTAAAAACATGCTAACTTAGCCATACACGTTATTTTATAAACACAAAATCCACCAATGAATAAAAAACTGAACTTAGGTCTAAAACCTGAACCCTCAACTACACTCGACTCGAGCCACCCTGTTTTTTTATTGTTGTAAAACGGGCCTGAATGGGGCAGGCAATCGGCTTTCCACCCCTACATCTGGTTATTAAAACACATAATTTGTAACGCCCGATATTTAATTAATTATTTAATTAAATATTGACGAATTATTTTGGAATTTATTTGCCGAAGTGGTGTTGAAATATGGTTGGATTAAGTTGATTAAGTTGTTATTATGTGGTAGAAAGTTGGTTTATAATAGTGGAATAAGAGTAATAATAATAAGGTTTATTAGAAATATTAGAATTAATAGTATTATTAATTGGGTCTGTTTTGTTGGTTGGAAGTAGTAATAAGGGGGTGTGAGTTGTTAAGCCCAATAAGAAAATATAATTGGAGGAGTTATATTAGGAGAAGAAATTAGGTTTTTAGAGACATAAGCTTTTGGAGAAAGAAAATAAGGATTTGGAGAGGAGAAAAAGATTGATCGTGAAAAAGTTGCAGAAGAGGAAAAGTGGAAGTAGAGGCAAAGAAGAAGAACGTGGATTCGACCGGAAATTATAGAGAGGACTCAAAATCTAAGGTAAGGGTGGGGTTCTTGCTCTATAACCGGGTATATGATGGATAATATGTGGGATTCGGGTTGTTAAAATTGTTGTTGTCTGTGTGTGTTGAATTGTTGTTGTTCATTTGATTTGGTGTTGTTGCCGCTGTTCCGGAATAATTATTATATTTGGTGAATCAATTAGAATTGCAAAGTAATTAAGTATTTGGAGTTCTGGGGAATTAGTTTTTATAAAATTATTGTTGTTAGGAATTAGGGATTTGTTGTTTGAAGGTTGTTGTTCGGGTGAATGTGGTATTATTGTTGATTCATGAATTGGTTAGTCAATTTAAAATTGTGGAATTAAATAAGTATGAGAGATTTCTGGAATTTCGTTGATCAATAAAAGTTGTTGGAAAAGTTTGAATCGAACGAACGAAGGTTACAGGAGAAGAAAATAAGAAAAAGACGAAGAAGAAGAATACACAGAGGGAAGGAGCCATTCCGACCGGCATGGTGTACGAGACGAACGGCAAGGGATGGTTTGAGAGGAGTGCTGAACGACACAAGGCAAGATGAAGCATGCCGAGCGGCATGCATGGTAGGTGCCGAGGGGCACACTCCCTCCCTCTGTTTCTTTTTTGTTTGTTTGTTTGTTTTGTCTTTTGTGCTTTCAAGTTTTATATGTATTGCTTAGTTTCAGGAGGCATGAATAATATTAGTGAAGGAAAATAATTAGGTATCAGTAACAGTAGCAGTAATAAGAATTAATATATTTAATAGGAATACTAAAATAGCAGTGATCAATATGTTCGACAGTAGAAGAGAATTAATTCAAGTAGCTGAAATATCTTAAGTAGTGGTATACTTGACATAATATTTCATTGGCAGTATTTTGGTAGCATAATTGGACAATGTTTTTAGGAATATATGACAGGATTAATTATAGTAGTATAATTATGGATTAGGTGAGTAATATTCTATGGAAAAATGGCTTTAATTAAGTTGATAAGTATTCGTAGTTTCACCAGAGACTTTGATTAACCAAATTTAGTTGAGTTTGCCCGAATGATTATTATATGTTTGCAGGTTATTTTAGCTGGTTTCGGTTGTTATATATTTTGTTGATAATTATTGTTGTTGTTGTTGTTGGCATGTTGATATAAAGTTGTAGGCCTATGGCCAAAGTTGAAATGTGATGAGTGTCTCTATTTATTGGTACAAGGTTGACTAAGTTGTTGAGTAGCTATTAAGTTGTTGTTGTCGTTACTATTGTTGTTATGATGTTGTGGTTGTGTTGTTAATGTTGTACCGTTGCTTTGGTGTGTGTCTTAAGTTGTTTGCATACATGGCATATCATTGTTTGGGGCTTATGCTCTACAAGTTGGCCTGGATTGGCACCACGTTGAAGTTGAAGGCTTATGTCTTGTTGACGCCTCGGATATTGGCAATTATTAAGTTGGGAGTTCTGCTCCATTTCTAAGTTGGGAGTTTTGCCCCAATGGTACCATATGCATGTGCATTTGTTGAGTCGCATTCATTGTTGTGTATTTGAGTTGATGCGTATTTAAGTTGATGTGTTGATGAGTTGTTGTTATATTATGTTGATGATTATGTGGTGAATAATATTGCTATAAAATGTTGTGCGGCGTGATTTTCATATGAACTGGTTCTAATATATATTGTTTATCCTGATTTCCATTATATTAATAAGTTATTATATAAAGTTGTTATTGCATGTTAATGAAAAAGTTGTTATAATGTGTTGATGACATAATTGATGTAAACATTGTATGAATGGTTGTGAAGTAATGATTTTATATAATTTGAGTCTAATATATTATTTATCATAAACTCGTTTATATTGTTTGATATCTCACCCCTTTTGTTTGAATGTTACCCCTATGTTGGTAACGTGCAGGTATTCCAGAGTGAAAGTTGTTTACCTTCATTAGTTTGAGTCAGGTGTCGTCGCTCTGATACGTAACACTCGGGGGGTGAACGCTTGTTATTTTATCATTGTTATTATATGCAGTTGCTGAATTTTAAGTTGTTATGTCACCTAAGTTGAATTTGTGATTCCGCTGCTTAAATAATGAAAGTTGTTTTGTTTTCAAATATCAAATTATGTTGTTATTCGTTCATCCAAAATTATGTGTTATGTATTTGTTTTACTTCCGATTAAATGAAGTTGTTTTTAAGTAGTAAATGTAGCATCTCATTTGTATGTTGAAATTTTATAACTCAGATTTTTATAATAAATGTCGGGTAGAAAATGGGATGTTACAATAGTGGTATCAGAGCAGGTCGGTCCGTCCGGCCAAGTTGTCTAATGTTGTTTGTCCCTTAGTGCGCGACAAGTGTGTGAAACACTGTCGATACTTGTTTACTTTGTTTGCAGGAGTTGGTTGAAGATAAGTGGGGAAGAAGTTTTGCTTCTCGGATGTGTTTCAATTGCAAGTTTTCGAAGAGAATTGTTGTCTTGGTGTTTCAGAAACAGAATTTCAGCGAAAGAATGTGCCTCTCGAGTTATAAGAAGTTTGGGAGTGAGGAGAGATGTTAAGAGTTGTTCGGAATATGTTTAAGTTGAAGAAAAATGAGTTTTTGAGTGGAATTTCCGTAAGCAAAATGCAGGAAATTGCTGAATTTTTGTGAAACTTCAAAAATTCATAACTTGAGTTCTGGACATCCGATTCGAGTCCCGTTTGAAGCGTTGGAAAGCTAACGAGGTGAAATTTATTTTAAAAATGGTTCGAGAAGCTGTAATTGACTTATTTGTAATAGGATGATGTTGGAAAGAGGTGGAATTTGTGGTTACGCTTGTCCTTGGAACTGGACTTGTTCGTTGGTGCCGCACGGGACGTCAGCGTCAGAGTTGAGTGAATTGAAGGAGTAATTAAAAGGTTTGTTAGAAGCAATTTTAAGATCAATTGTACCATTCGAGAAGCTTTAGTGTTATCGTAAAGTGTGTCAATGTTTGCATTTTCGGATAACGTTGAAAATTTGTATCTTGTGTTTCGAATGTCGGATGTAAAATTATTGGACGATGATGCTGTAGGTGACTTGAGTATAAGTTCTAAAGGAACACTATTATAGTTGGTAACGATGCTTTTATACTCTGTCATGGTCGTCGGCTATTTATTGACAAATTGAGGAACTGATCACCCGTAATCTATTGTTGATAGTAGACGAGATCGTGTTGGATGATATAGATTTGTCTTGTTATCCAAATGGTGTGTAAAGGTAATGATGTTATGTCGCAAAGGTGTTGAAAGATTAGAACGTGTGTATTGGATTTAATTATTGTGTTATTTTTATGTTAGTAAAATAGAGGTCGAAGTGTTGGTAAGCGAGAAGTTTGAGGATCAGAGAGTTGGATACGAGGTTCGCGTTAAGGATGGTAGTATCGAATAGATTTTCGGGGACAAAAATATTCTAAGGGGGAGAGATGTAACACCCTATATTTAATTAATTATTTAATTAAATATTGTCCAATTATTTTGGAGTCCAAATAAAAGCTTCACACTATGAAGTCCAAATAAAAGCTTGACCCTTCCTAGTCAACTGCGTCAACGGAAAAGATAACTTAGAAAATCCTTCAATGAACTTCTGATAATAACCTGCTAAACCAAGAAAACTTCTAATCTTAGAAACAGATCTCGAAGCTTCCCATTGAGATACAACCTCAATCTTCGGCGGGTCAACAACAATACCACCACTTGAAGTCACATGACCAAGTAAACTCACACTTAGAAAGCTTAGCATACAACTGCTTCTCTTTCAACACAGATAGCACAATCTTCAGATGCTCAGCATAATCCTATTCACTCTTGGAATATATCAAAATATCATCAATAAACACAACAACAAACTTGTCCAAATACTGATGAAAAATCCTATTCATGTATTTCATAAATACAACAGGTGCATTGGTCACACCGAACGACATTATAGAATACTCATAGTGACCATACCTTGTCCTAAAGCAGTCTTCTAAATATCTTCAGCTTTCACACGAATCTGGTGATACCCATACCTCAAATCTATCTTACTGAACACACATGCACCAACCAACTGATCCATCAAATCATCAATCCTCAGAAGTGGGTACTTGTTCTTAATCGTCACCTTCTTTTTTTTAACCAACAAAATCAATGCACATCATGATGACACACTAGGACGAATAAACATCTTCTCAAGCAAATCCTCAACTTGACTCTTGAACTCTTTCAACTCAGATGCTCACATTCGATATGGAGCCATCAATATCGAACTCGTTCCAAGAACTAAGTCAATCGTAAACTCCACCTCGCGCTCTGGCCGTATTTCACTCACATCTTCAGGAAATACCTCTAGAAAATCACAAATGATTGGTAACTCACCCATCACTCTCTTCTTACGGATATCCAACATTGCCAACAACACAAACAACACTGTCATACCCCAATTTTTGACCTAAGATACCACCTCATATCATTGCATATGCATCATTTGCATCTCTAACAAATTGCATAGTTTGTGTTTGCTACTTGTGACTCAGCAGGATTTAATCTGGAAATCACTCATCAGTACAAGCAACAATCAACTAGGGTTTTGTTCTCCCTTCATCTCAAATGAATCATCTTCATCAATAATCAACATTTGGTCCTCAGAGATTCATTTCAACAAGCTCAACAGCTTTGAATCGACTGAATTAGGGTTTTGACTGAAGACATCACACTCCTGACTTTTGCTCAGAATTTGACCTAATGCCTTGGGACATGACCTCAAGACCCCAAGTACATCATTTTGACCTAATCCATTGGCTCATAACATCTCCTACACAAAGATTGATCAGACAAATCCTCAGATCAGGGTTTTGAACTATCAGGGACTGAAAATCAGGGATCACATTTGGGGAACCCTAAAAACCCCCAGGAAGTCAATCAAAGGTTTCAATCATCCTCAAATAATCCCTATGACAATATCCAATGGAAATTACATCTCAATTCAAGATCCACAGTCATCAATTTCATCAGGTCGACAATTAGGGTTTTTTGACCTAATTCACTAAACCATTGACTTTTTAATCAGGACATGGTGCCACAACTCAAACCATGGCTCAATATCCTCTAATGCTTCAATATGATCCATTCATACCATTCATATGGTGAGGATAGCCTGTTTCATTTGAAATCTCCAGAAACGCGATTCGTCTGAAAAAGTCAACTGTACAAGATTGCCATTGACTTTTGGGGAATTTTGGTCAACCATGACTTTTGAAGTTTTGAATCATCAATATATGATATATGAAGTCATTTGATCAAGAAAAATCAAGAAAATCAATCAAGAATCAAAAAGTCAAAAGTTTGACTTTCATACTTAGAAAATTTTTCTAAGTGTTTTTCATGGTTTTTTCCAAACTTTGAAAGGGAATAACTCAAAATTTCACCTACAAACTGAAAAAAACTTCCAACATGAAAGTTGTAGATTTTGATCCAATAAACAACTTTGACACATATAATTTTTTTCCATAAGATCAACCATTTAAGAGATATGAAGCTTCAAAGTTGGTATCTTTTGAAAATTTCACTTAAAACTTCATTTTCTTCAAAGTTCATGGATCTTTTTCACCCATTTCCTTAAAGGTCTTGAAGAAACTTTCAACTAGGGTTTTGAAGTGTGTAATATGAGCTTTCCAAAATGTCCAAGAGCATGAAAAAATATGGAGTGTAGCCATGGTTTTGAATTTTGACATTAGTGATCATTTTCACTTGGATTTGCACCATTTTTCACTAAGTTTCTATACTACATGACCTATAATCCAAGCAATGATGCATAGAAGCAATAATTGGGAGATATTTTCTGATTTGAGATCAGAATGGAAGAGGATAAGAAGCTTGGCCAAAATAACCATGGTTTAGTTACTTTAACCATTTGCATTAAATGTAAAGATTCCACTTTATCTCCAAATGCCAAATCACCAATTCTTGAGCAAGTTGCAAAGATCTGCATTCAGAACTCATGGCCTATAAATAGAGGTCATTTCCACTCTTCAATTCACACCAAAGTCACACAAATTATAGGCTTTCTCTTTCTTTCTTAGAATGCAAGTTTCTTAAGTTTCAAAGAGGTAAAATGCTCAACCTCTAAACCTTTGAATTTCTGACCAAAGTGATGCTTCCCACAAACCACAAACATCATATGGGATGTGTTTGATCCACTCACACACTCCAAAAACATCTCAAACTCAAAATCACTACCTCACTTCTCAAATATGCATAATCTAAGCCTTATCATGCCAAAATCCATTCAAGATCATTTCTGTCCAAAATAACACTTCTAACACCTCACATATATCACATATGAACTATCCAAACACTCACATATGATCTGTAACCTCATAATCTTCAGATTCGATTCACACTCCAAGGTTATGCAGATCGGGTACCACAGCTTAGCACAGATGAATTCATATGGTTCCAAGCATCCAGACACCTTCCATAATCATCATTGAAGCTATTCAGATTGATACAAAGCATCTGTAACATCTCCAGATCAAAATCCAATTCTCAGTTTGGCCGTTTTTGAGGTAAGTGCACTTGAACTTCAAACTCATACTTGCACGCATCATAAATGAAATATGAGCATACCATCTTGTTTCTGCACCTATGAGGATCATTAACCCTCAATCAATTGCATCATAACATGATCATACACGATTTCACATTGAATTTCAGTTCTAGGGTTCTTCGTGTTCATCAGAAAATTGATAGTCTTAGAGTGAAAATAAATGAAATTAAATGCTATCATCATGTTCCTCGTCCAAAACCGAGCAAGATAGACCCTTCACTTGATCAATTTGGTTCAGTTTCAAGAATTTTCAAAATCAAATGGGGATGGTGTTCTTGGCGCCATTTTCTGTTCATAAATTTCAAATATCAGTTTTCAAATATAATTAAACGAAGTTGTTATAATGACAAGCTGCGCGCGCAGCTGGGTTGGCAAGTGTTTTGGCTGGTAAACACAAGGGCGTGGGTTCAACACCTCTAGGGACCAAAACCATTTTTTTTACAACTATTTTTCTTTCATTTTTTAACAAACTTCAATTAATTATTTAACTAACCAAATCAATTCATTTTTCATTCATTTTTTACACACCTCTCATTTAATATATATATTTTAAGAATATCAAAAAAAATCATCAAAAAATATTTATTTGATACATTTTTAAATAGTTTTAAAATGACTTGTTTTTAAGTAATTTTAATACTTTTAAATACTATTTTTCATTTGATTTTCAAACTTAGTAACTTGTAAATATTTTTTGAAGCAAATCCTAATTATCTAAGTGTTAATTGAGGATGATCTTTTGATTAAATTGACTTCTTTCAAAATTCAAATCGTTTTAAAACGAGCGCTCGCGATTCTTTTCAAAAACAATAAACCATTTCTTTTTGAAACTTTTGATTAAATCTTTTAATTGATCAATTGGTTTTCAAAACAATGTGGGGCCTCTCGAATATTAGAGAGTATAAGACCCACTCTTTTTTTTCTTTTATACAGTTTTTCTTTATACAGAAAACTCTTTCAAAACAATAACTTTCAAACAGTTTTTCAAACGACGCGTCTGTAAATAAATAATCAACCATGTTTTATAAAAATAAAACACGGGCCTCCACGTAGGTATAAGTCCCAAGCCCCTTTTGTACATACCCACTCCAGTACATGAAATTAGGTATTTCATTGTACGCCTTTTGTACATATCTCAATCTGTTTTTTTAACTTTGAATAACAAACCGAAAATGAAGGTTTTCTTTAAATCTTCCCAAAAAAATACCATGGGCCTCCATGTAGGTATAAGTCCCAAGCCCTTTTGTAAATACCTGTTTACATAGCTTTGAATAAACTCAAGTGGACTTCTCCCCGAGTGTGAGTCCCGAACCCTGTGTATACAAATGGATCATGCTTACAGGTATATTTCCTTCATAAACTCCATTATATACACACACTTTGTCATATATGTATAACTGTTCATATCTGTTCATGTACTTGTGCATATTTATTTGTACTTGTTTATATGTGTGATTGTGTTATTATACTTGTTCAACTTAGTACAACACTAGGTTCCCCATAGCCTCCTATTGGGCTTCGTGCAAAGAATCTCCCTAGTTTAGGTTAGGACATAGAGTATGGTTTCCCGGTGAAATCGCTCTAAGAGCTCAAACCAACTATACCATGCCTCCCCTTGGGCTTTGTACAAACGAGTGTCCCTCCCATAGCCTCCTCTTGGGCTTACAATGCAAGGACCCTGGATAGTCCCTCCCATAGCCTCCTCTTGGGCTTACAATGCAAGGACCCTCGGATAGCCTCCTCTTGGGCTTCGTACAAGGACCCACGGGCTTCTTATAAGCATCCCCAATATCCAAAACAAATACCCTAGGAGATTAGACATTTTTCATCTCTATGCTAGGAGTATCTCTTATATATCATCACAAACAATCAATCAATCAAACTTTTTTGCCACAAGTCTGGCTAATCAATCAATCTTCTTTTGCCACAAGGCTGGCTAATCAATCAAACCGTTTTACCACCGTACTGGATGATTAATCAAAGTTTTTGTCACAAGGCTGACTTCATTGAAACTTTTGCCACGAGGCTGGCTGATTAATCAAAACTTTTTGTCACAAGGCTGACTTCATTGAAAGTTTTTGCCACAAGGCTGGTTAAACAAACAAAACAAAAAAAACAAACAGATGTATGTGATGATATAGATTAGATACATCTAGCATTTAGACGACATTTGTCTATTTTCCTTTGCTTCCACTAGCATAAGTGGGAACTACGATTGCTCTGACTTTCTCAACATCCCTTTGAGAATACGTAGGCACAAGGTCGATCCTTGGCGAGCAAAACAAAACAAAAAAAACCATTCAAACCTTAGCACCCGTAGACCCGAGCTACAGATGCTCTGATTCCCTCTAAGGGATATGTATGCAGAGGATCGCGATGATCTTTGCGAGCATAATCAAACAAACACCTTAGGTCCCACCTCTTTCTCACAAGAACCTCCACCACAACAAGAATGGAATAAACAAAACAAAGAAACCTATAGAGTACTATAGATACGTTGGGTGCTAATACCTTCCCTTCGTATAACCAACCCTCTTACCCGGAATCTCTCCCCCACTTTTTAGGTTATTGCAGCTTTTTTCCTTTTCCTACTTTGGAAATAATAAAAAGTTTGGTCGGTACAAAAGAAAAATCATTTTTTTGAGCACTCGAGCCCAAAGAAGGCATCAGGTGTCTCATCCACAAAAAAAGAGGAACAAAACGATTTTTCGCCCGCGACAGAAAAATGGCGACTTCACTGGGGACAAAACTTTTTATTGTTTCCAAAGAAAGGGTTATTTCTATTTGTTATGTTTTTATTTTATTCTTGTTACATGTGTGGTTCCTTGGTTCTGTTACTTGGGTGATTCTGTTACAAGTGATACATTATGGACAAATCCTAACCCGGATTAAGTACACATAAGAATTAGGTGGAGGGTATAGTCATGTATGGCATACAAGGAGTCAGTCCTTAAAAAGTCAGCATGAGAATCCTTCCGCTCAGTGGAGGTTCCTTGTTTGTAGTATATGTTTAGCAAGTTCAGTTGCGAAGACATTATTGCTTTCATTGAACTGTAGAAGCTGAGTTGGCTGTAGAACCCCAACCCATCCTGGCCTTATTAGGACGTGGTGCAGAAACGATCCAGGTGAAGACTTGGATAGTTGTCATGCGGAGAACCACACTCAGACGAGTTTTTCTTGAGAATATTTCTAGCTCACAAGTTCAGTTGTGCAAGCCGGTAATATCCGAAAGAAAAATGTAGACTCTGACGTATCAGTAGAACATGTTTTGCAGGTGATAAACCCTAGTACTATCCCATGTTTGGTTCTCTGACCTCATGCTCGTGACGCTGGACCTTTGAACCTATGTGTACTATGTTTGAATTACCATGTACCATGTTTGCGTTACCATGTTTGAACTACCATGTTTGCTTTACCATGTTTGAATATGTGGCATCCACGCATCCATGCATTCATACATTCAAAAAAAAAAATCCATCTTTTCCTATAAAAGCATGATTTTTCCAAAAAAAATTTAGAGAATTTTCTTTGCAAACATTATAGGATTAAGTTATGGAGTGGGTAAAAAGGCATACCAAAAAGTACGATTTCAAAATGCCTAATGTGGAAAGGCTGAAAGAGTTAGCATCTTCTGTACAAGATCCTTCGGATTTTAGGAAAAGCCATGGAAAGCTTTTGCCTATCTTGAACACTCATGTTGATGAAGGACTTCTCGAAACTCTGGTTCAGTTTTATGATCCCGTCTACCGGTGTTTTACCTTTCCAGACTATCAGTTGGTACCAACCTTGGAAGAATATGCCGATCTTTTGGGTATTCCTGTGTCTGACAAAATACCTTTCAATGGTTTGGAAGCCATTCCTAAGTCACCAGCCATTGCAGCAAGTATCCACTTGAAGAAATCTGAAATAGAAAGTAATTGGACTACTAAAGGAAACTTTCCGGGTTTAACTTCGCAGTTTCTAATAAAGAAAGCCTTTGATTTCATTGACACTGGTAGCATGATAGCTTTTGAAGCTGTATTAGCCTTGCTCATTTATGGGTTGATTCTGTTTCCCAATGTCAACGACTTTGTTGATATCAACGCCATAAAGATCTTTCTGATTGGAAATCCTGTTCCGACTTTGCTTGGTGACACGTATTTCTCTATCCATCATAGGAATCGCCAAGGCGGTGGAATCATTGTATGTTGTGCACCTCTTTTGTACAAATGGATTGTTTCACACTTACCTAAGTCTCCTACTTTCACGGAAAACCGAGAAGGCTTACGTTGGCCTCGAAGACTTATGTCACTTACTAATAATGATATTCATTGGTATACCTTGGCTCGCTGTGGTACATAAACCATTGATAGTTGTGGAGAGTTCGCCAACGTACCTCTCATTGGCACACAAGGAGGAATTAACTATAATCCGGTCCTAGCCCGACGACAACTCGGGTATGCAAATTCAGTTAAACCAATGGGTCTCGCAGTGGAATGCTACTTTTACCGAGAAGGGGAGGATCCTCAAAGGTTGAAGACAAGAATGGTGAGAGCTTGGTACGACGTTCGAAGAAAAGAAAAAGGTGGGGAAAGAAACTGCATTGCTACAAACGCCTATACCTGCTGGGTGAAGAAAAGAGCAAAGGAGTTTCAAATGCCTTATGATTATGAAAAACCCATGTTCCCTGTGGTGTCTCGACTACCCAACATTCCCATTGACACTACGGAAGAATACCAAGAGATTTTAGCCAAGATGAGGTTAGAAAAAGACGCTTGGGAAGAAAAGTTTCGTAAAACTGATGAGGAAAATAGAAAGTTGAAGAAAAGGGTGAAAGATCACGAAGAAACTCTCTATTATCAAGATGGTTGGCTCATGAGTAAAGATGAGAAGATCCGTCAGAAAGATGCTGCAATCAGAAGATACATCAAAGAAAGCAAGAAGAATCCTGAAGCCTCGACAAGCAACGCTCCGATGCCTGACAATTGGAAGAATGTTGTTGACAAGCTGAGGGCTGAAAAGGCCGAGTTGAAAGCTTACTATGGGAAAGAAATCATGAAGCTCAAGCTACACAATGCATTTGGTTCTTCGTCTGATGAAGATGTTTAGGATTTGTTTAGCTTTTTTATTTATTATTTGCTTTTGTGAGGAGCTACGCTCCAATGTTGTAACATTTCCAGTTATTGCAAAAAAAAATAATAAATAAAAGATTTGTTTGTGTTCCAATGTTTGCAAGGAAATAATCTTTAAAATGGAAAAATCATAAATTTCTTTTTGCATACATCATTCTGCATATTGAGTCTGTTGTATAGAGTCTCATCTTTTGGATCTTTCTCCATTAGATCGTCAAGCTGTCGCGTCTCAAAGTTTCTCGACCGCGCTTGCAATCAGATCACAGATACAATACTCGTTCAAGCAGAAGAAGAGTAATGGAACACTCTGAACAAGAGAATATTGAGCTCCGTGGTACAGTGACCACCCTTCAGGAAAAGTTGGAAAGTCTCACTACTCTGGTTGACTCTTTAATGGCCGCACAGAATCAGCCGCCGCCACCTAACAGTCAAGCAACGGTAACATCTGAAGTCACTACTCCAGTTTCTACAGTTGCATTCGGTATTCCATCTTTCTCTATGCCAGAAGGTTGGGGCCCGCCTTTCAGTTTTGGTACAGGTTTCCGCCATAATTTCTCTGGGGTTCAAACAGCTACAACTGAAGCACCTGCTGCACAAGGTTCAGCATTTATTCCACACTCAGGGGTAACTTTTTCCCAAATCACTATGGCACTTTCTCAACCCACTATGACAGTTCCGACCCCTACGGTTCACACTGTTCCTTATGATGGCAATGAGATTTATCATGATCAAGGTGATAGCACAAATCAGCGTAATCTTGTGGAAGATCTCCAAGAACAGTTTAACAAGATTCAGCTGGAAGTCAAAGCTATTCGTGGCAAAGATTTGTTTGGAAAGAATGCCCAGGAGCTATGTTTGGTTCCCAGTGTACAAATACCGGCTAAGTTCAAGGTCCCTGACTTTGAGAAATACAAAGGTAGTTCTTATCCACAAAGTCATCTTGTGATGTATGCCAGAAAAATGTCTACTTATGCAGATAATCATCAGTTGCTTATCCATTACTTTCAAGACAGTTTGACTGGTGCCGCACTGAAGTGGTACACAGGCTTGGATAGCACTAATATTCGGACTTTCAATGACCTAGGCGAGGCCTTTGTCCGACAATACAAGTATAACTCGGATATGGCTCCAGACAGAGATCAGCTTCGATCCATGGCTCAGAAAGACCATGAAGCTTTCAAAGAGTATGCCCAACGATGGAGAGAAACTGCTGCTCAGATTAATCCACCATTAAAAGAGAAAGAGATGACAAAGATCTTCTTGAATACTCTCAGTCCGTTTTATTATGAACGCATGATTGCTAGTGCTCCAAGTGATTTCACCGAAATGGTAAACATGGGGATGCGTCTAGAAGAAGGAGTCCGAACCGGACGTCTGACTAAAGAAGGTGGATCTTCGAGTGGAACCAAAAAGTTCGGAAGTGGTTTCCCAAAGAAGAAAGAACAAAGTGTTGACATGGTATCCCAAGGGAGGCCAAGAGGAAATGTCAGTCGTCAACAACAGGTTTCTGCTATTGCACCAGTCGTTAACACAGCACCAAATCCGGGATTTACCCCGCAGTTTCAGCAACAACAGCCTCGACAACAGGCTCAACAACTTAACAACAATCAGAATCGTGTGCAAAGAGCTCCACAGTTTGATCCGATTCCAATGACCTATACAGAATTGTACCCCGCTTTGATTGAAAAAGGTCTCGTTCAAACTAGAGCACCACCACCAATACCTGAGAAACTCCCATGGTGGTACAAAGCTGAGGTCTCATGCCCTTATCATCAAGGAGCACCTGGCCATGATCTTGAGCATTGCATAGCTTTGAAATATGAAGTTCAGAGGTTGGTTTGATCTAATCTTCTCTCTTTCAGAAATTTGAATCCTAATGTGCAAGCAAATCCGCTGCCCAATCATGGAGGGCATGTTGTAAACATGGTATATGGATGTCCTGGCCAATACCGAGTCTATAATATCAATTTCTCAAGAGCTGATTTGGTACAAATGCATGCCACTCTCTGTCGAGGGCAGAGTTTTCGCCAGCATCAATACGGTTCCTGTAGCATATGTTGTGTAGATCCTCACGGATGTTCGATTGTGAGAAGAGATCTCCAAGTTCTGTTGGATAATGGTACTCTTCAGATCTACCGAAATAGGGATGAAAATGAAGTTAACATGATAGGATGTTATCCGCATGAGCTTTTAGTCTCAGATATCAACTCGGAAATGCCTACAGTTAACGTCATCGTTCCTCATTTCAACATGCCTGAGCGCATAGAAGTTACTTATAACAAGCCAAGGGTTCCTGTTGCTCCTTTGATCATTTGTCTACCTGGACCTGTTCCTTATGACTCTGACAAGGCAGTTCCATACAACTACAATGCAACAATGATAAAGGATGGACAAGAAGTTCCTTTACCAACTCTTTCATCTGTCGTGAACATCGCCGATGTAAGTCGAGTAACAAGAAGTGGACGTGTGTATACTCCACTACCTTCAAAGCAGCCTGTTGCTCCTACAACCGGACAAAATCCTGTCAATACACCAGTGGGGAATCCTGAGGAAACTCCTGTCAGTAATACAAACACTGATGTTGGTCAATCCAGTGGAACCAATGTCAATCCAGATTTTGATGAAATTTTGAAGCTTATCAAAAGAAGTGAATACAAGATTGTGGATCAGCTTATGCAGACTCCTTCAAAAATCTCAATACTTTCATTACTGTTAAACTCAGAAGCCCACAGGGAAGCCCTGATGAAGGTCTTGGATCAAGCTTTTGTGGATCATGATGTGACTGTTGATCACTTTGATGGGATAATAGCCAACATAACAGCTTGCAACAATTTAAGCTTCTGTGATGAAGAACTCCCCGAGGAGGGTAAAAATCACAATCTTGCTTTGCACATTTCTATGAACTGTCAGTCAGACTCTTTGTCCAATGTGTTGGTAGACACCGGATCTTCCTTGAATGTGATGCCAAAGACGACTCTTGCTCGCTTGTCTTACCAAGGAATGCCTATGAAGTTCAGTGGTGTAGTTGTCAAAGCATTTGATGGATCGCGAAAGTCTGTTATCGGCGAAGTCAACCTTCCCATGACAATTGGTCCACATACATTTCAAATCACTTTCCAGGTCATGGACATTCAAGCTGCTTATAGCTGTCTGTTAGGACGACCATGGATCCACGAAGCAGGGGCAGTAACTTCTACGCTCCATCAAAAGTTAAAGTTTGTAACAAATGGAAAATTGGTAACAATAAGTGGGGAACAAGCCTTGATGGTGAGCCATTTATCCAATTTCTCTTTCATTAGTGCTGATGATGTGGAAGGAACCCCGTTCCAAGGTCTCTCTTTAGAAGATGAATCTTCCAAGAAGAAAGCATCAATCTCTTCTTACAAAGAGGCAGTGAAAGTAGTGAAAGATGGAACTACCACTGGCTGGGGGCAAGTTGTGATCCCTACCAAGAATGAAACCAGAGCAGGACTCGGATGTTCACCAACATTCTCAAACTGCACCAAGAAGGATGAAACCCTTCGTCTGATCAAAGAAACTTTCATTAGTGGAGGATTCCTTAACCCAATTCCTCAAGAGGTTAATGTCCTTATCGAAGAATGCATCGAAGAGGGTCTACCTGATCCTGAAGAAGAATGGAAATGTTATCTCAATGACTCGGGATACATATCTCAGGAAGAACCATATCCTCTTTCAGAGAAAACAAGTGCTAAAGAAATTCCGCCTATTCCTGCAGAGGTTTGGGACACCTTGGGACAACCAAGTGGAAAATTTGATTATATGGTGAAATACACTGCACCTGAGAGTTACAAGGTTGCGATTGAGGATATCCAACCAACTGGATGGGGAGATTCCTTTGAATATAATAGTCAACCAGAAGAGGCCTATCAGCCATGTCAATTTTCTCAGCAGCCTGAAATTACTGAAGATTTCGGATTTAATGCATCTACCAAGGTTCATAATCCTGAAGATGGTTACTATCACATAAATGCCATTTTTGAAGATGAAGGGGAAGATGGTCCCGCAGTTGACTCAGAAAGTGTCGCTGACAATGAGTCTCTTCATCCTGAAGACTGGGAAATACATCCTGAGAATTCTGAGGATTGTGACTCATCTTATGCTCTTCAAGAAGTGGAAGAAGACCGTTTCAACTCTACAAAGAACAAGGTTGACAAACCAGGACCTTCAAATCCTGCTCGACCAGCGGTCAATGTCAATACTGAAGATAATTCTGGGGAGAATTTTCCTGAATACATAATACACAGAGGAGTTCGTTGCTACTGGAAGGCTGTCGACGTTCCGAATGTTATTCGCCGCTCAAAGTAATCACCTCGCTGTTATTTTGACCTCCTGCCTTGCCCAAAGCAGAGAGATGTTTTATAGGGCTTTGCTTTTAAATGTTCCGCCCAAATAACTTTGTGTATAGGGCTTTGTTTTAAAAGTTTCCCTCTTTGTCCTGCCCAAGACAAATGAGTTTGTGTTTAGGGCTTTGTTTCAAAAATGAATCATAAATAAAGTGTCATTTTGAATTTCCTACATTATATGTTTTATTTTTGCTTTTTTCTGGAAATGGTAGTCCTAAAAAACCAAAATAATAAAAAAAAAAAACTTTTTCAAAAAAAATCTGCATACACTCCTGCATTCATAAATTTTCTGAAATAAATATAAATCACATGTGCAGATTTACTATTGATAAACCCATTGAATGCAATAACCCTATGCCCTCTCCCAACTTTGAGTTTCCTGTGTTCGAAGCCGAAGAAGAGGAAGAAGAGGAGATCCCGGACGAGATCTCTCGATTACTTAAGCACGAGGAAAGAGCCATTCTGCCTCACAAAGAGCCTTTAGAAAAGATCAACTTGGGTTCTGAAGAAGACAAAAAAGAAGTGACCATTGGATCGCTGCTTGATGCTGATATCAAGAGTAAGTTGACAGACCTTCTCAAAGAATATGTTGACGTGTTTGCCTGGTCCTACCAAGACATGCCTGGGTTGGATACCAATATTGTTCAGCATTACTTGCCATTGAAGCCAGAATGTCCGCCAGTTAAGCAAAAATTGCGAAGGACTCACCCTGACATGGCTAACAAGATCAAAGTGGAAGTTCAAAAGCAGCTCGACGCAGGTTTTCTTGTCACCTCCGAGTATCCTCAATGGTTGGCCAACATAGTGCCAGTTCCGAAGAAAGATGGCAAAGTCAGAATGTGTGTTGACTACCGTGATTTGAACAAGGCCAGTCCAAAAGATGATTTTCCATTACCACATATCGACATGCTGGTTGATAACACTGCTAAGTTCAACGTCTTTTCCTTCATGGACGGGTTCTCCGGTTATAATCAGATCAAGATGGCTCCTGAAGACATGGAGAAGACATCTTTCATCACCCCATGGGGTACTTTTTGCTACAAAGTGATGCCGTTTGGATTAAAGAATGCCGGCGCAACTTACCAAAGGGCAATGACTACTCTCTTTCATGACATGATGCATAAAGAAATTGAAGTTTATGTGGACGACATGATAGCCAAGTCCAGCACAGAAGAAGAACATATTGAATACCTTTTGAAGCTGTTTCAACGACTAAGGAAATATCAGCTTCGTTTGAATCCTAACAAATGTACTTTTGGGGTTAGATCTGGAAAACTCTTGGGTTTCATTGTCAGCCAAAGAGGTATTGAAGTAGATCCCGACAAAGTCAGAGCTATTCAAGAGATGCCTGCACCAAAAACTGAAAAGCAAGTAAGAGGATTTCTTGGACGATTGAACTATATCTCCAGATTTATCTCTCAAATGACTGCTACTTGTGGACCAATTTTCAAGCTTCTCCGCAAAGATCAAGGGGTTGTATGGACTGAAGATTGCCAGAAAGCGTTCGACAGTATCAAAGAATACCTGTTAGAACCACCAATATTGATTCCTCCAGTTGAAGGAAGACCATTAATCATGTATCTTACCGTGTTAGAAGAATCCATGGGCTGTATGCTTGGACAACAAGATGAAACCGGTAAGAAGGAGCATGCCATCTATTACCTGAGTAAGAAATTCACAGACTGTGAGTCTCGTTACTCCATGCTCGAAAAAACATGTTGTGCTTTGGCCTGGGCTTCAAAACGTCTCCGCCAATACATGATCAACAATACTACTTGGTTAATCTCCAAAATGGATCCGATCAAGTATGTCTTTGAAAAGCCTGCATTAACAGGAAGGATTGCCCGATGGCAAATGTTGTTATCTGAATATGATATCGAGTACCGTGCTCAAAAAGCAGTCAAAGGAAGCATTCTCGCCGATCATTTGGCGCATCAACCAATTAATGAATATCAATCTCTCAAGTTTGACTTTCCTGATGAAGATGTCTTGTACTTGAAGATGAAAGATTGTGACGAACCGTTACCTGAAGAAGGTCCTGAGCCTGGATCAAGATGGGGCTTAATTTTCGATGGAGCAGTAAACGCTTTTGGCAATGGAATTGGGGCAATCATCATCACTCCCAAGGGTACTCATATCCCATTCTCCGCCAGACTACTATTTGATTGTACCAACAACATCGCAGAATATGAAGCTTGTATCATGGGTCTCGAAGAAGCCATTGACTTAAGGATCAAGATCCTAGACATATATGGAGATTCAGCCCTCGTGATCAACCAAATCAAAGACAAATGGGAAACTTACCACCCTGGCTTGATTCCTTACAGAGATTATGCAAGACGTCTGTTGACTTTCTTCAACAAAGTTGAATTGCATCATATACCTCGAGATCAGAATCGAATGGCAGACGCCTTGGCTACTCTATCTTCCATGTTCAAAGTCAGTCACTGGAATGATGTGCCTAAAGTAAGAATCACGCGCCTTGAAAGGCCCGCCTATGTGTTTGCAACTGAAGCAGTCATCGATGATAAACCGTGGTTCCACGACATCAAACGCTTCCTTCAAACTCAAGAGTACCCACTTGGGGCATCAAACAAAGATAAGAAAACTCTAAGGAGACTTTCTGGTAGTTTCTTCCTGAATGGAAATGTGCTATACAAAAGAAACTTCGACATGGTTTTGCTCAGATGCGTGGACAGACACGAAGCAGACATGTTAATGCATGAAGTGCATGAAGGGTCCTTTGGAACTCATTCAAACGGGCATGCAATGTCCAAAAAGATCTTAAGGGCAGGATACTATTGGTTGACAATGGAATCTGACTGTTACAAACACGTGAAGAGATGTCACAAGTGCCAGATCTATGCAGATAAGATCCATGTGCCACCGACTCTACTCAACGTTCTCTCATCTCCATGGCCTTTCTCCATGTGGGGTATTGACATGATTGGAATGATCGAGCCGAAAGCTTCAAACGGTCATCGTTTCATCTTGGTAGCCATTGATTACTTCACCAAATGGGTCGAAGCAGCATCTTATGCCAATGTTACAAGACAAGTGGTTGTGAGGTTTATCAAGAATAACATCATTTGCCGATATGGTATTCCCAGCAAGATCATTACTGACAATGGTTCGAACTTGAACAACAAGATGATGAAAGAATTATGTGAGGAATTCAAGATTGAGCATCATAACTCTTCTCCTTACAGACCAAAAATGAACGGCGCCGTTGAAGCTGCCAACAAGAACATCAAGAAGATCATCCAGAAAATGGTCGTCACTTACAAAGACTGGCATGAAATGCTGCCATTTGCTTTACATGGGTACCGTACTTCAGTGCGTACTTCAACAGGGGCAACTCCCTTTTCTCTAGTATACGGCATGGAAGCTGTGCTCCCCGTAGAAGTTGAAATCCCATCAATGAGAGTCCTCATGGAGACTAAGTTATCAGAGGCTGAATGGTGTCAAAACAGATACGATCAGTTGAACTTAATAGAAGAAAAACGTATGACTGCTCTATGCCATGGACAGTTATACCAAGCAAGGATGAAACAAGCCTTCAACAAAAAGGTTCGACCTCGTGAATTTCGAGAAGGTGACCTCGTGCTTAAAAAGATCTTGTCTTTTCAACCAGATTCTAGGGGCAAATGGTCTCCTAATTACGAAGGCCCGTATGTTGTCAAAAGAACATTTTCTGGTGGCGCCATGATTCTTGCAACCATGGATGGTGATGAACTCCCACATCCTGTGAATGCTGATGCAGTCAAGAAATACTTTGTCTAAAAAATACAAAAGAACAGCTCGGTAAGTCGAAAACCCGCAAAGGGCGACTTAGGCAAAAATGAGCGTCTCGGTGGACTGAAAACCTGAAAGGGCGGTCCAGGCAAAAATTAGAGACAATAAACAGAAAAATTCATCCTGGTAGATTGAAAACCTGAAAGGGCAATCTAGGCAAAAATTAGGGATTTATGACAAAGTAACTGCATCAGTCCATGCTTCGTCATCTGAAGAGTCTTTTTCATCGAAGAATCTACAATCAAATCATCACCAATCTGAAGCGACCAACACAGTTGGAACTCAAAGTTGTTAGGGGGAATAGTGGTTATTGCTTTCAATGTAGCCTTTTCCGCATAATTACCATTTCCAACTTTTGTAAATACTCCATGGAATCACGCCTTTAGCTGATTACCATCCTATTAAATAAATTTGAGCCTTGTGCCCATTTGTTTGCAATCTCTAAATTTCTTTTAGCTTGCAAAATGACGCTTTAATTGTGTTATTCACTTTTGAAAAAAAAAAAAAAAAAAAAAAAAAAAAAGTTTTAAATAAATTTACTTCACTTTTCTTTTTCAAAATAAAAGCGAAATTTTCCTTTGAGTTGTGAACAACGGAAGGAACATCAGCAGTTGTCTCCATAGGATGAACAAAAGGATTCTCCCTGAAAATTGTTGAAACAACGGTATTCTGGTCCCAGAAAAGAATTCCTGAAGTAATTATCCCTCGAGGTAAAGAAGCTCTTCTATCCCCAGTGAAGAAGCTCTTCTATCCCCAGTGAAGAGGATTTTTTATCCCCAATGAAGAAGATTTTCCATCTCCAGTGAAGAAGTTCTTCCATCTCAATAAGAAAAGATGCTTATCTTCCCCAGAGAAGTTTAAAGCACACAACATCATTCATCACTCGTGTTTATCTACACCGTGTTGAAGAACATTTGCCAAGTATCTGGTTGTATTGCGACGTCGGTCCTTCTCCAGTATATACTTCATTGTCTGTCAGTCTCGTCAGCATGCATGCTACATTCATGACATTCATCATTCATACATATTTGCATCATTTATGCATTCTTGCATTTTTCAATAATCGCTTGTTTAGGATATATCTATCCCAAAAAGAAAAAAAGAAAAAAGAAAAAGAAAAAAAACAAAGCAGATATGGGCGTGTCATCTCTCCAGTAGGTTGTCACCCATAAGCAGAAATAAAATCTTCTTTCTCCAGTTCCCCACTGAGATCATTCCTCGTGGAAGAAGGTTGCTTTAGTTTTCTCCTCTCAAAACGAAGGAGAAAATCCCAGTCGAGTTCATTCCTCATGGGAACAAAGTCTTGTTTGACTGTTTCTTTCCAATTCATTCATGGTTAGAACTGTAGATGTTTTGATTGGCTGCATTTTGTGGTAAAACATTCATGTGTATTCTGTTGTCTTGACTAAGGTCATGACATGTGGTGTGTAGTGTTAAAGGTTATGCAGGTTCTGGTTGTGTAAGCTAATACATGCTGTGAGTTGGATGTCATGCTCGACGTCATGACATCAGTGTTTGACAGCAGTAGCTGCTACAGTTTCTATTCTGTTTCTATTATGTTTCCTTATTTATCTTAGTCTTTATTTTGGGAAACTAAAGATTATGTTGATTGTACATCAGTAATAGAACAAATCATGGGCTGTCTTTTTGGCATCCTGATATGTGAGAAGCAGAGAATTGAAGTGAAGAATACTGTTTGCTGTGATTTATGCAGAACAGGTACAACATCAAGATGTTCCATGGAATGTCACGGCATGCTCTGTGACATCAGTATTTGACAGCAGTTACTGTTATATTTAGCTGTCACGCGCCTGCTGAGCTGGAATATAAAGATTCAGTAAGTACTCAAAAGATGCAGAATATTCTATGGAATATTATGCAATCCTATGTGGCGCAGGTTTAAAGGTCAAGAGAATCAAGATTAGAATATTCGAGAATTATGCAGTTTCTAATTATGAAGATAAATTAGGAAACTTATGATTGAAGACCTTGCTTGTAGCAGAAGAAATCTGCTGATTTGTAACAGCAAGGAGTGCTGTGTTTTCAAGCCCAAGTCCAACCAGAATTAGGTTATATATATATATATGTGCATCTCGAGTTGAAAAACCTAACGATCATAATGTAGACATTAGGGTTTGTTGTGTAAGTGAACCTCCCGGATTGTGGGAAGGTCACTGTTGTTCATCTCAAAGCCTGTAGGCAAGAGATGTGTTGTTATTCTCAAAACTGTTAAGTAAGAGAATTATTGTTCTCACTCTAAGCCATTAGGTATGAGTTGAGTATTGTTCTTGAAGGAAGCTTTGAAGCAACTTCAAGATAGTTCTAAGGTGGGAGTACTACGGCTCTTAATCTTAGGATAATTGTGTTGGAAGTGTAACTTCTATTTGAAGAATAACTGGTACAGTATTGATCTAGGAAGAGAGATGGTGATATCTCGTATCTAAGTGTGGTATCTTAGATAGAAGGATCATTGGGTAGTTATTAGGTATACTGTGGCAGTTGCCTGCAAACCTGAGGTTGTTTGTAAGAAAATAATACTACTGATAGTGGACTTCTCTCCTGGCTTGGTATGCCCCCAGATGTAGGTTGTTTGAACCGAACTGGGTGAACAATTCTGTGTGTTATTTACTTTCTGCTGTGTTAATTATACGATGTCACAACATCAGGGATGACATCCGGTATTCAATTGTTAAGCAGTCTGTTACAGAACCAGTTCAGAGGTGACTCTGCATAATTCAGCGATGCAATGTTTATAATGGTTCTGTAGTTTGTATGATCTCAGATTAATCATGGTCAGAAGATAATTTAAGAGATCAGTTGTAATACCCTGCATAATATATCTGCACAGCTAGATGTCTTAACATCGTGCTTGACATCTGAGACTGTCATACCAGAATTTCAATTGGTATCAGAGCAGGCATCCTGTCTGTTTCTGGATGAGATCCATGGGAGATACTTTCTGGTTGTTGGAGGTAGTTGATTGTTTGAACATTCATGTTCATATTGAATGGTCCCTAGAAGTGGAGGATGGACCTATGTGTGGAAGACTGGACCAAACTGACCAAAACAGGTGTATTCTCTTGGCAAGGGAAGATGGTGTTACTGGTTTCAAGGATATCCAAATGATTCATGCGGGAGTGAAGAATTTGGGGTGTTTTATTCAGCATATAGCAAGGTACAGAGAAGAAGATTGTCAAAACCTTCATGCAGGAGTGAAGTTAATGATAAGGTATTCTTTGTGCTTATCTGTTTCTTTCTGGTCAGAATATTGGTTAGGTCTTGTTGTGTTGCTTGAAGAAGAAGCAAGCATATTGTTGGATTGTTCAGCTGCAATTCTTGGATGTCATGCTTACAACTGGTACTGGGAGTAAGCATTGTGTAATCTCTGTTGATATATGGCTATTTTCTGCTGCATAGCATCTGATGCATAATCCTATCTTTGAAAGAAGATCTCTAGGGTTATATGGTTTTCAACAGAATTTGTAGCAGATTGTTTTCAACTTTAGTACAAGTGTCAAAGATACTTGAGATTTTTTCTCAAGCCCACTCATAAAGGCATGGTTATTGAGGTTGAAGAGGTTCATATGATCAGTGTTCCTCATGTTCATCTGCAAAGTTGTTTGATAATCCTCAAGATTGTCAAGAATTGTGTGTTCCAAGAAGAAGGAACTGATGGCATACTGGTATGCAGCTACCAGTTGAAGAACAGATGTTCTGGTGCTAAACTTATGTAGTGTGAGTACATTTGTTTGGAACCTACTCCTGATCTGGAAGAGGAGACATCTGCTTTTTGTGTTGATTGGTCAGAATACAATCAACTGAACCTTCAATCCCAAATGTCAGTTTATTTCAGGCATAAGCTTATGGGAGTTGGAAGTAGAGCTCAGTGCAAGTGAAAGGATTCATTCAGGTTTTCTTTTCAAGACCTCTATGAAAATTCAAGATGAGCTTATATCTGGTATGTTCTTTTTATCAAAGGAACCAGATGTGTGAATTGTTTTCTTAACCATAGAACAGTTAGTGTTGAAAACTGAATACTGTGTATCGTGCATAGTGAAATATGGTTTTGAATATTGTGTGATGATTCAAGGGAGTCAGATTACTGTGTGGAATCTGAGGTATTTTCAGGAGTTATGTCATAAGTGAATCTGTTCCAGAAACCTTGTTGAGATATGGCATATATTATCCCTTAATCATGAATGATGTGTAGCTGACTGATGCAAAGGTTATTGTTTTAGGCCTGAGGTTTATTGAGGATAAATTTTAGTTGGTTTCCGCTGTATGGTATCTCTGTTAACCATGGTTTATGTAAGTATAGTATCCTCAACTGGTGTATGAAGTATGTATAGGTATAACTCATGGAGTTAGTTGCCTCTAGTAGGGATGTTGTATAATGAGACTTTTATGTACAATGCATGGATAAGCGGTGTGGAGTTTCCATGATTGTTTGTTTGAGGGGGAGATTTGGTTAACCTCCCCACGTCTGATTCAGCCTTGTGTTTAGTTGGCTACTGAACGGTGTCACATGGGTTCTGGTTGTTGTGTGACACATTTGTAAGGAAAGATTCATCTCTCTCTTTCCTAAGGGCGAATCTAACTGGGAAAGGATTTAAGATCAATTGTTATTTGTGCAAAGTACAAGTATTTAATTGATTATCCTTGGAAGTTCAAGATAACTGATGTTCTTAAAGATGTTGGAACATCTCTTCTTCAAGACCATGTACAGGAAGGATAGTGCAATTGTTTTAAGATCTATCTCTTTGATGGCAGCAGAAGCATATGATCACTGAAAAAGGTTTCCTGGCAAGAAACATGTTCGGTTTTGGAGTGCACAAGAAGAAGAAGACATCATAATCTTGATGGTGGTTACTTGGATCAGTTTATTTCTGATCTAGGTAAGGAAGTGCATTGGCTAATGCACACTGTGAAGTCAAGAACAAGTGGCAGTATTCTTGACATCATGGAAATAGCTTTGCTCAAGGAAGTGGCATCCTTGGTACAGCTAGAGGATTAGTCTCTAACTAGTCCTTCTGATGACTCATGCATCAGAGTGTCTGATGTTGTTGGAAAAGAAGCAGGGATTCATAAAAGTGTGAGCTTGGATGACATAACTGCATAACTGCAGGATGGAGGTTGCGTACTCAAACTTGGTTTCACAATCAGGTCTATGAGAGCATTGAACTCTGGTTCTGTAAAGGGAGGAAGTTCTTTCAAGTGGCAGAAGAAGGAGCTGAATTCAACAGCTAGATGTTAAAACACAATGTGTTGACATTTGGTTCATCTCAGAAGTGGGTTCGAAGGATCAAGATAATCAACATATGGCAACTGATTATTCTTGAGGATAGTCTTAGACAAATTACTTTTGGGCAGAAGAGTAATAAGTTGAAGACAAAAAGGAGGTGTTTTCTACTCACCTCTTGGAGCTTGTGGTAGAAGTTATGAGCTATCTATGAAAGAGTGCATCTTGTAATATAGATCTCCTATTGTGGGTGACTTATTGTATCCTAATCAAGCTGGTGGCGAAGTGGTATCTAAGGATTATCAGATGGTGCTTTTTTTTTGTGTCGTGGTCATGTCATGCAGAGTAACTTTTAAGGGGGAGCTGTACGTTGCTTTGGCAACATTTATGGCCAAACAGGGGGAGAAGAGATTGTCACCCCAGATCATATTGAACAAGTTATTTCTATTCATGGTATGTGATAGTGTAGCTTGTGGAACTTATTCAGCAGGTCTGATGTTTTGATGTGCTTTAGCAATTCTGCATAACTGGTAGTTTGCTAGTTGTTTTTGTGCTGCTGTGGTGACAGAATGTTTTAGCCAAAAATTTGCCAAAGGGGGAGATTGTAGATGTTTTGATTGGCTGCATTTTGTGGTAAAACATTCATGTGTATTCTGTTGTCTTGACTAAGGTCATGACATGTGGTGTGTAGTGTTAAAGGTTATGCAGGTTCTGGTTGTGTAAGCTAATACATGCTGTGAGTTGGATGTCATGCTCGACGTCATGACATCAGTGTTTGACAGCAGTAGCTGCTACAGTTTCTATTCTGTTTCTATTATGTTTCCTTATTTATCTTAGTCTTTATTTTGGGAAACTAAAGATTATGTTGATTGTACATCAGTAATAGAACAAATCATGGGCTGTCTTTTTGGCATCCTGATATGTGAGAAGCAGAGAATTGAAGTGAAGAATACTGTTTGCTGTGATTTATGCAGAACAGGTACAACATCAAGATGTTCCATGGAATGTCACGGCATGCTCTGTGACATCAGTATTTGACAGCAGTTACTGTTATATTTAGCTGTCACGCGCCTGCTGAGCTGGAATATAAAGATTCAGTAAGTACTCAAAAGATGCAGAATATTCTATGGAATATTATGCAATCCTATGTGGCGCAGGTTTAAAGGTCAAGAGAATCAAGATTAGAATATTCGAGAATTATGCAGTTTCTAATTATGAAGATAAATTAGGAAACTTATGATTGAAGACCTTGCTTGTAGCAGAAGAAATCTGCTGATTTGTAACAGCAAGGAGTGCTGTGTTTTCAAGCCCAAGTCCAACCAGAATTAGGTTATATATATATATATGTGCATCTCGAGTTGAAAAACCTAACGATCATAATGTAGACATTAGGGTTTGTTGTGTAAGTGAACCTCCCGGATTGTGGGAAGGTCACTGTTGTTCATCTCAAAGCCTGTAGGCAAGAGATGTGTTGTTATTCTCAAAACTGTTAAGTAAGAGAATTATTGTTCTCACTCTAAGCCATTAGGTATGAGTTGAGTATTGTTCTTGAAGGAAGCTTTGAAGCAACTTCAAGATAGTTCTAAGGTGGGAGTACTACGGCTCTTAATCTTAGGATAATTGTGTTGGAAGTGTAACTTCTATTTGAAGAATAACTGGTACAGTATTGATCTAGGAAGAGAGATGGTGATATCTCGTATCTAAGTGTGGTATCTTAGATAGAAGGATCATTGGGTAGTTATTAGGTATACTGTGGCAGTTGCCTGCAAACCTGAGGTTGTTTGTAAGAAAATAATACTACTGATAGTGGACTTCTCTCCTGGCTTGGTATGCCCCCAGATGTAGGTTGTTTGAACC
This sequence comes from Vicia villosa, assembly GCF_029867415.1. Classification (NCBI taxonomy): domain Eukaryota; kingdom Viridiplantae; phylum Streptophyta; class Magnoliopsida; order Fabales; family Fabaceae; genus Vicia; species Vicia villosa. Next base: position 196,420 of record NW_026705165.1, on the reverse strand, counting down.
GAACTGGGTGAACAATTCTGTGTGTTATTTACTTTCTGCTGTGTTAATTATACGATGTCACAACATCAGGGATGACATCCGGTATTCAATTGTTAAGCAGTCTGTTACAGAACCAGTTCAGAGGTGACTCTGCATAATTCAGCGATGCAATGTTTATAATGGTTCTGTAGTTTGTATGATCTCAGATTAATCATGGTCAGAAGATAATTTAAGAGATCAGTTGTAATACCCTGCATAATATATCTGCACAGCTAGATGTCTTAACATCGTGCTTGACATCTGAGACTGTCATACCAGAATTTCAAGAACTTTGTCTTTACCAAAAAATTCAAATTCCGATTCTCCAAATAGAGTCAAGGAAAAATTGAACCATAAACAATCGCCTCGTCATCTGAGCAGTTTATGTTTCTTTCAAAAAATTTCCTCTCAAGGAAATCAATCATGAAGATCATTTGACGATCAGGGCCTTATTACTGTTCACAAGGCTGAATATCCAGTAATTCCCCTATCAAAGTCTCCAAGATCATTTTATCACTCGGCTGATAATTGATCAAGTCTTCAAAACCGCTATCACGAGGCTGGTAGTCGGTAACCTTTTGTTCTGGTTATATTATTTAACATGTCTATCACAAGGCTGATAGTCGATAATATTAACCGAACCTTTGAAACTCTTTTTACCATGTCAAGTCTATCACCATGCTGATAGTCGGTAATATAGTTTCGTACCTTTCACCTTCGCATTATTAAACAAGTCTATCCCCGTGTTGATAGTCGATAATGTCGATAGGTAAGCTTTTCTCACAAAGCTATCATTCCCCGGTGAAGCATACACTTGCTTTCCCGAAAAAAGCAAAAAAACGGATTCTCTTCCTAAAACGGATTGAGATATCCTTCCCGATCTCTTTTCCCCAGCAGAGTCAGTTCTTGATATTCCCGCGGTAAAGATATCCTTGCATCATTCGCAATTTTGGTATCTTAGGTCCAAAATTTGCGTCTTCTGATATTTAAGTCTCTTCCACCCTATCAAAACGAAGATTTTCAATCTTCATGTCTCAGGTTGAAGAAACTTAAATAGGGGCATCTGTCATACCCCAATTTTTGACCTAAGATACCACCTCATATCATTGCATATGCATCATTTGCATCTCTAACAAATTGCATAGTTTGTGTTTGCTACTTGTGACTCAGCAGGATTTAATCTGGAAATCACTCATCAGTACAAGCAACAATCAACTAGGGTTTTGTTCTCCCTTCATCTCAAATGAATCATCTTCATCAATAATCAACATTTGGTCCTCAGAGATTCATTTCAACAAGCTCAACAGCTTTGAATCGACTGAATTAGGGTTTTGACTGAAGACATCACACTCCTGACTTTTGCTCAGAATTTGACCTAATGCCTTGGGACATGACCTCAAGACCCCAAGTACATCATTTTGACCTAATCCATTGGCTCATAACATCTCCTACACAAAGATTGATCAGACAAATCCTCAGATCAGGGTTTTGAACTATCAGGGACTGAAAATCAGGGATCACATTTGGGGAACCCTAAAAACCCCCAGGAAGTCAATCAAAGGTTTCAATCATCCTCAAATAATCCCTATGACAATATCCAATGGAAATTACATCTCAATTCAAGATCCACAGTCATCAATTTCATCAGGTCGACAATTAGGGTTTTTTGACCTAATTCACTAAACCATTGACTTTTTAATCAGGACATGGTGCCACAACTCAAACCATGGATCAATATCCTCTAATGCTTCAATATGATCCATTCATACCATTCATATGGTGAGGATAGCCTGTTTCATTTGAAATCTCCAGAAACGCGATTCGTCTGAAAAAGTCAACTGTACAAGATTGCCATTGACTTTTGGGGAATTTTGGTCAACCATGACTTTTGAAGTTTTGAATCATCAATATATGATATATGAAGTCATTTGATCAAGAAAAATCAAGAAAATCAATCAAGAATCAAAAAGTCAAAAGTTTGACTTTCATACTTAGAAAATTTTTCTAAGTGTTTTTCATGGTTTTTTCCAAACTTTGAAAGGGAATAACTCAAAATTTCACCTACAAACTGAAAAAAACTTCCAACATGAAAGTTGTAGATTTTGATCCAATAAACAACTTTGACACATATAATTTTTTTCCATAAGATCAACCATTTAAGAGATATGAAGCTTCAAAGTTGGTATCTTTTGAAAATTTCACTTAAAACTTCATTTTCTTCAAAGTTCATGGATCTTTTTCACCCATTTCCTTAAAGGTCTTGAAGAAACTTTCAACTAGGGTTTTGAAGTGTGTAATATGAGCTTTCCAAAATGTCCAAGAGCATGAAAAAATATGGAGTGTAGCCATGGTTTTGAATTTTGACATTAGTGATCATTTTCACTTGGATTTGCACCATTTTTCACTAAGTTTCTATACTACATGACCTATAATCCAAGCAATGATGCATAGAAGCAATAATTGGGAGATATTTTCTGATTTGAGATCAGAATGGAAGAGGATAAGAAGCTTGGCCAAAATAACCATGGTTTAGTTACTTTAACCATTTGCATTAAATGTAAAGATTCCACTTTATCTCCAAATGTCAAATCACCAATTCTTGAGCAAGTTGCAAAGATCTGCATTCAGAACTCATGGCCTATAAATAGAGGTCATTTCCACTCTTCAATTCACACCAAAGTCACACAAATTATAGGCTTTCTCTTTCTTTCTTAGAATGCAAGTTTCTTAAGTTTCAAAGAGGTAAAATGCTCAACCTCTAAACCTTTGAATTTCTGACCAAAGTGATGCTTCCCACAAACCACAAACATCATATGGGATGTGTTTGATCCACTCACACACTCCAAAAACATCTCAAACTCAAAATCACTACCTCACTTCTCAAATATGCATAATCTAAGCCTTATCATGCCAAAATCCATTCAAGATCATTTCTGTCCAAAATAACACTTCTAACACCTCACATATATCACATATGAACTATCCAAACACTCACATATGATCTGTAACCTCATAATCTTCAGATTCGATTCACACTCCAAGGTTATGCAGATCGGGTACCACAGCTTAGCACAGATGAATTCATATGGTTCCAAGCATCCAGACACCTTCCATAATCATCATTGAAGCTATTCAGATTGATACAAAGCATCTGTAACATCTCCAGATCAAAATCCAATTCTCAGTTTGGCCGTTTTTGAGGTAAGTGCACTTGAACTTCAAACTCATACTTGCACGCATCATAAATGAAATATGAGCATACCATCTTGTTTCTGCACCTATGAGGATCATTAACCCTCAATCAATTGCATCATAACATGATCATACACGATTTCACATTGAATTTCAGTTCTAGGGTTCTTCGTGTTCATCAGAAAATTGATAGTCTTAGAGTGAAAATAAATGAAATTAAATGCTATCATCATGTTCCTCGTCCAAAACCGAGCAAGATAGACCCTTCACTTGATCAATTTGGTTCAGTTTCAAGAATTTTCAAAATCAAATGGGGATGGTGTTCTTGGCGCCATTTTCTGTTCATAAATTTCAAATATCAGTTTTCAAATATAATTAAACGAAGTTGTTATAATGACAAGCTGCGCGCGCAGCTGGGTTGGCAAGTGTTTTGGCTGGTAAACACAAGGGCGTGGGTTCAACACCTCTAGGGACCAAAACCATTTTTTTTACAACTATTTTTCTTTCATTTTTTAACAAACTTCAATTAATTATTTAACTAACCAAATCAATTCATTTTTCATTCATTTTTTACACACCTCTCATTTAATATATATATTTTAAGAATATCAAAAAAAATCATCAAAAAATATTTATTTGATACATTTTTAAATAGTTTTAAAATGACTTGTTTTTAAGTAATTTTAATACTTTTAAATACTATTTTTCATTTGATTTTCAAACTTAGTAACTTGTAAATATTTTTTGAAGCAAATCCTAATTATCTAAGTGTTAATTGAGGATGATCTTTTGATTAAATTGACTTCTTTCAAAATTCAAATCGTTTTAAAACGAGCGCTCGCGATTCTTTTCAAAAACAATAAACCATTTCTTTTTGAAACTTTTGATTAAATCTTTTAATTGATCAATTGGTTTTCAAAACAATGTGGGGCCTCTCGAATATTAGAGAGTATAAGACCCACTCTTTTTTTTCTTTTATACAGTTTTTCTTTATACAGAAAACTCTTTCAAAACAATAACTTTCAAACAGTTTTTCAAACGACGCGTCTGTAAATAAATAATCAACCATGTTTTATAAAAATAAAACGCGGGCCTCCACGTAGGTATAAGTCCCAAGCCCCTTTTGTACATACCCACTCCAGTACATGAAATTAGGTATTTCATTGTACGCCTTTTGTACATATCTCAATCTGTTTTTTTAACTTTGAATAACAAACCGAAAATGAAGGTTTTCTTTAAATCTTCCCAAAAAAATACCATGGGCCTCCATGTAGGTATAAGTCCCAAGCCCTTTTGTAAATACCTGTTTACATAGCTTTGAATAAACTCAAGTGGACTTCTCCCCGAGTGTGAGTCCCGAACCCTGTGTATACAAATGGATCATGCTTACAGGTATATTTCCTTCATAAACTCCATTATATACACACACTTTGTCATATATGTATAACTGTTCATATCTGTTCATGTACTTGTGCATATTTATTTGTACTTGTTTATATGTGTGATTGTGTTATTATACTTGTTCAACTTAGTACAACACTAGGTTCCCCATAGCCTCCTATTGGGCTTCGTGCAAAGAATCTCCCTAGTTTAGGTTAGGACATAGAGTATGGTTTCCCGGTGAAATCGCTCTAAGAGCTCAAACCAACTATACCATGCCTCCCCTTGGGCTTTGTACAAACGAGTGTCCCTCCCATAGCCTCCTCTTGGGCTTACAATGCAAGGACCCTGGATAGTCCCTCCCATAGCCTCCTCTTGGGCTTACAATGCAAGGACCCTCGGATAGCCTCCTCTTGGGCTTCGTACAAGGACCCACGGGCTTCTTATAAGCATCCCCAATATCCAAAACAAATACCCTAGGAGATTAGACATTTTTCATCTCTATGCTAGGAGTATCTCTTATATATCATCACAAACAATCAATCAATCAAACTTTTTTGCCACAAGTCTGGCTAATCAATCAATCTTCTTTTGCCACAAGGCTGGCTAATCAATCAAACCGTTTTACCACCGTACTGGATGATTAATCAAAGTTTTTGTCACAAGGCTGACTTCATTGAAACTTTTGCCACGAGGCTGGCTGATTAATCAAAACTTTTTGTCACAAGGCTGACTTCATTGAAAGTTTTTGCCACAAGGCTGGTTAAACAAACAAAACAAAAAAAACAAACAGATGTATGTGATGATATAGATTAGATACATCTAGCATTTAGACGACATTTGTCTATTTTCCTTTGCTTCCACTAGCATAAGTGGGAACTACGATTGCTCTGACTTTCTCAACATCCCTTTGAGAATACGTAGGCACAAGGTCGATCCTTGGCGAGCAAAACAAAACAAAAAAAACCATTCAAACCTTAGCACCCGTAGACCCGAGCTACAGATGCTCTGATTCCCTCTAAGGGATATGTATGCAGAGGATCGCGATGATCTTTGCGAGCATAATCAAACAAACACCTTAGGTCCCACCTCTTTCTCACAAGAACCTCCACCACAACAAGAATGGAATAAACAAAACAAAGAAACCTATAGAGTACTATAGATACGTTGGGTGCTAATACCTTCCCTTCGTATAACCAACCCTCTTACCCGGAATCTCTCCCCCACTTTTTAGGTTATTGCAGCTTTTTTCCTTTTCCTACTTTGGAAACAATAAAAAGTTTGGTCGGTACAAAAGAAAAATCATTTTTTTGAGCACTCGAGCCCAAAGAAGGCATCAGGTGTCTCATCCACAAAAAAAGAGGAACAAAACGATTTTTCGCCCGCGACAAACACAACTCCATCCTACATAGACTCATTCACTTGCTTGGCAGATATTAACAAATCTCTCTCAACACCAGTTTCAAGAAAGATAACCGTCTTATCAACACCAATGAAAAAATCCAACTAAGGTTTAAAACCCGGACCCTCAACTATGCCCAACTCGCGCAACCCTTTTTTTTTGGAATTTTGCAGAGCGGGCCTGAACGGGGAAGACAGTCGGTTTGCCGCCCCTGCATCTGGTTATCAAAACACAGAATTCGTCTTTAAAAATATCCCAACTGATTATTTAAATACTGCTTTTTTTTTTGGAAATTTGCAGAGCGGGCCTGAATGTGGAGGGCATGCTGGTTTGCCACCCCTACATTTTATTATCTAAACATAGATTCCATCCGTAAAAATATCCCAACTGATTATCTAAACACCGAATCCACCAATAAAATTATCCCAGTTTAACTATAAATATAATTATCTCAACACATAATCCACCAATTACAAAACCCCAACTTAAATATACCGTCAAGGTTTTTGACCCGAATCCTCAACTATACCCGACTCGCGCCGCCCCATTTTTTGGACATTTGCAGAGCGAGCCTATATAGGGCGGGCATGTTGATTTTCTACCCCTACATCTGATTATCTAAACACACAATCCACCCGTAAAAATATCTCAACTGATTATCTAAACACTGTTTTTTTCTGGACTCTTGCAAAGCGGGACTGAACAAGGAGGACATGCCGGTTTGTCACCCTACATCTCATTATCTAAACACAGAATCCACCCATAAAAATATCCCAATTGATTATCTAAACACATAATCCACCTATAAAAATATCCCAACTTAACCATATATATAATTATCTAAACATAAAATCCACCAATGAAAAAACTCAGGTTTAAAACCCGAACCCTTTATTATGCCCGACTCGCGCCGCCCCGTTTTTCTTTTTGGACTTTTGTAGAGTGGGCTTGAACGGGGCGAGCATATCGGTTTGTCACCCCTACTTTGATTATCTAAACACATAATCCACCCGTAAAAATATTCCACTGATTATCTAAGCATAGAATCCACCGGTAAAAATATTCCAACTTAACCGTACGTATAACTATCTAAACACATAATCCGCCAATGAAAAAACCCCAACTTAAATATACATATGTTTTTATAAAAAGAGTTCATAAGTAAATAAACACAACTTAAATGTCCATCTGATTATCTAAAAAGAATTCACCCGTAAAAAACTCAAGCTCAACCATATATTTGTTTATTTAAACACAAAATCAACTAGTAAAAAACTCTCAACTTAACCATAAATCTGAAACTGATGCAAAATCGACCACAAAATTGACCAATAAATTCTCAAAGATATTTTTTTTTTAAAATTAAATTTTTTAATAAAAATTAATCCCTATTATAAGAGGAAGTTTGCTTTTTAGATTCTTAGAATAATTAATGTATTTGGTCTATATATGGACTAGATACATTAATCATTGAATGAATCTAAAAAAATAAACTTTCTCTTATAATAAGAACCATAGGAAGAAATTTACAAAAATAACGTAAAATTAAAATTAAGAAACTAAATAGCCGTATATATTATTATTATTATTTGAGACAATAAATCTTATTTACTAGTTTACTCTATAAAATTTTAAAATAATTTATTAAAATTTTGTAAATATTACTTTATACATGTAGTTTTATTAATATCACATTATGTTATAATTTTGAAAAAATATATACTTTATATAAAATAATGATTTAATAGGTATTTTTTTTCATTTGTTTGTTTTGTTTAAATAAATTTTCTTTAAAAACTTTTTTTTAAAATCTTTTTCTCATTGTTGTGAATAAAAAAAAATTGTGTATTTTTACATAAAATTTATGTTTGAGAAAATTATAAAATTATAAAATATTAAAATTTATAATATACAGTTTATTAAGGGTCTGTTTGGTTCAAATGAGGGAGAGGGGAGAGGAGAGATTTTAATGGAGGGAAGGGAAGGGGAGGGGAGGGATTTTTTGTAATTATATATATGTTTGGTTCAAACGAGGGGAGGGGAGGGAAGGGATTTCGTTTAAAAATATGTTTGGTTCACGAGGGGAGGAGAGAGATTTTAATAATAATTTACAATTTTATCCTTGTAATTTTATATAAGTGATATGATATTCAATTGTAAAAATTTCATAAATATTTTCTTGAAAATAATATTTGTATAACTGAGTGATTAAAAAGTCATAACTTATAGCATAATATTAAAAAAATTGAGTGCACTTGATTCGTATTATAACTCTCGACACAATAAACTATGCGTTGATAACAACTCCTGAATACATAAAATAAATTATAATAAAAAACAAAAAACTATAGTAGTTATAATTTTTATTAAATAAAAAAATAAAAAAATAATTTGAAGGTGAAGAATAATTATAATAAGTTGATGGAAGGTTTGGAAGCAATAGAGAAAAAATTACAAAAAGAAAAGTATGAACATGAAAGAAAATATTATTTTTAAAATAATAAAATAAAATTGAGGATATTTTAGTAAATATATTAATTTAATTAATATTAAAACTCACATCCCCTCCCCTCCCTTCCGAATCCCCGATTCGGAGGAACGCAAAAAGTGTTATTTGGAGGGATTTTGCTCCCCTCCCCTCCCCTCCTCTCCCCTCCTAAAAATTGAACCAAACACATTTCATTTTAAATATTCTCTTCCTTCCCCTCCCCTCGCTTTACCTCGAACCAAAGACATCCTAAGGGTCCGTTTGATTGGGAGTAGATGGAGGGGAGGGAAGGAGTGGGGATAATTATAAAAATACGTGTTTGATTCATTTTTTTATAAGGATTTGGAGAGATTTGGAGGAGAGGGAAGATTCAATAATCATAATTTTATTATTTTCTCTATTTTAACCTCAATTATTTTTTTTAATTTCAAGATTGTTTTTATTGAATTATTAAAGACTAGATTTTTTCTCTGTATTATTTCACGACTAGATTTTTTCTTTGTATTATTTCACGATTATTTTTCTTAGGTGAATTTTTTTTCCTTTTTATTTTGTTGAAGTTCACTTTTTGATATTAATTTTTTTTTATAATAATAACATACTTTTACTTATATCGGCTCTTATTTATAATATAAGATAGTAATAAGGTTCTTTTTATTATATTAATAATAAAAATAATAATAATAATAATAATAATAACAATATACAAAATATGCAAATATAATATATTTATGTAATAAATAAAAATTTAACTCTAATATTATTTGTTCAATCTTTTTAATATTCTGACATTATTTTATTTATTTTTAATTATAGAAATTGTTTTATTGGGTTAGATGAATCAGATGATTAGATAATGATTTGATTTGTGTTGAAGATATATAATTCAACTAATGTGTGTTGTTGTTTACAATTATATTATGGTTTATGAATGAACAAGTTATTATTTGGTGAAATTTACTCAAAACTATTGTTATTTAGAATTATTTTTTAGTAAGTACAAATAATAATATTTATAAGAATAAAAAGATAAATTGATTTTAAAATCCCTCCCCTCCCCTTATGAACTAAACATACTTGTTGTTAAAAATCTCTCCCCTCCCCTCCCCTTCTTTGAACCAAACATATATTTAGTTAAATTCCCTCCCCTCCCTTCCCCCTCCATTTCCCTCCCCTAGATTAAAATTCTCTCCTCTCCCTTCCGTTGAACCAAACGGACCCTAATGCGCAATGTTAAAATGATATTTTCATTGGCTAAAAAAGGTAAAAATAATAATCTTGTTATTTTCTATAATCGTTCAAAGAGCTATCATGTGTTGATCGTGCCCTTTCATTTTTCCTTTTTCATAAAATGCTTTTTTTAAATTTTATTTTTCTTTTTCATAAAATGCTTTTTTTAAATTTTATTTTCCTCTACATCTTATTAAACAAAAATAAATCAAATCCAAATGATAGAAAAATATTTGGCAAATACAATTCAATTACAACTGTAAAAGTAATTAATTGATTGAGGTTAGAATATTAGCGGTGGAGTTTAAATCAATTAAAAAAATTATTTTTCTAAAGATAAAACTATATGCAATTTAATTTATTTTTAGATTGAGTAATTAAAAAACAGATCCAGTCAAATACAATTTATTACTATGATTTTGAATCAATTTTTTAACATTCATACTATAAATTTTAAGCCTTTCTCTTATCAATTTTAACTTTTATAAAATAATATATTTGATACAAATATGAAATTTAATAAATTAATATTCATATAATAGATTGATAATAGTCTATTATATTTAAAACATAAGAAAGCATAATAAAAATATTAAACTAAACTAATAAGTAATATTAGAAAATAAAAAAGTTAACGAAAAATAAATAAAAATAATATATTATATTAATAAAAATATTAAAATATATGTAAATGATCTGATTTAGGTTTGAATATTTAATCTAAAATATAATGGGTTATAGCGATTTTCTACCCAAAAGAAATGTAAATATATTCAATAATATTTAATTTTATAAATTAATCTTTGATATAATTTAAATTGATTTTAATTAAATATCTTTGGATACACGAGTCTGGTTGATAAGACCAAAAAAAAAAAACTTTTAGCTTTTCAGCTTATATTAATGAAAAAGTTCTATTTGATAACATTATTTTAGCTTTTAGCTTATAGTTTTTTTTACTAGTTTTTAGTTTTTTTTTTAAAAGCTATTTGAAGTAGCTTTTGAGTTTGTAGCTTTTACCTTATGATTTTTTTTTCATTTATACCTTTATTATTTTAAAAAAATATTATTATCCTTATTAATTAGAGTGATATTTTATGTTATTTTGTATATATCAGCCAATGAAACAGCTAATTTACCAAACACTCATGTTAGCTTATCAACTATCAGTCATCAGCTATAAACTACTAGCTACTAACTATAAACTATCAGCTATCAACTACCATATAATTTTACCAAATAGAGTCGTTTTCTCTACCATTCATAAATAAGATTTGATTTGTTATTTGGATTAGTGATTATCTAAAAAGAATTCACCAATAAAAAATATTCAACTTAACTCTACATCTAATTATATAAAAAGAATCTACTAGTAAAAAAAATTCAAACTTAACTATACATCTTAATTATTCAAAAAAAAAAAATCCATTGTAAAAAACTCAAACTTAACTATATATTTGATTATTAAAAGAAATATACATTAAAAAAAACTCAACATAATTATACATCTAAGTATCTAAACACATAATGCAACAGTAAAAATATTTCAGTTTAACCATATATAATTATCTAAACCAGGGTAATTAAATTAAGTTGGACCGGTCAGTTCAATCGGTTGGATCGAAAACCTTAATTGATGTGTTTGGACCTGAAAATCGACATAAAGAAGAATCATAATTTAACCAGAAAATTAGTTAAAAATCAAAAAATTGGCATGCAGAAGAACTAAAATTTAAACCAGAAAATTGATAAAAATTCAAAAAATCAACGGTTTAGGCGATTTTTAGGGTCAAGCCAAATTTTGCTTTTGATTTATAAAAATATGATAAAGAATTTTATTTTGAATCAAAATAATACATGATTTAATTTTCTTTTTCCTTCTCCAATCACTCTAGTACATATTATCGAAAAAAAAATCAAAGTACAAATTACTTTAAATTCTTTTGTTATTCTTTATCATTTGGTGAATGCAAGTAGATTTTGTATAATAATATATAATACATAAATACGACAAAATACAATTCAACGCATATAAAATAACCAACAATTAATTGATAAAATTATTAATTATTAATTATTATTATTATTATTATATTAAAATAATTTTTTTTGAGTTTATCTATCTAACCTATTAAAAATATGAGAGACTATAAAAAATAAAAAAACTCTTAAGTATTAATTATATAGATATTATGAAAACAAAATTTCTATTTAAAAAATATAATTATTTTTGTGCATTATTATTTTTATATATAACAAATATTTTTTTTATAATCAATTTAACCCCGATTAAACCTTAAAATCCTGAATCCATAGATACATTGGTTCGATATCCAGTTCGATTTTGATTATCTTGATCTAAACACATCATCCACCAGTAAAATAATCCTAACTTAACCAACCCCAACTTAACTATTCATGTGATTATCCAAAAAGAATGCATTAGTAAAAACTTTCAACTTAATCTTACATACAAAATCGACCAATAAAAATACCCAACTTAACCCTACGTCTAATTATCTAAACCTTAATCCTTCCTCTGATTATCTAAAACACAGCTTTCACATCTCTGATTATCTAAATCACAGATTTCACACTTCTGATTATCTGAATCACAGATTTCACCAGTAAAATCCACCAATAAAATATCCCAATTTAAGCCTACATGTAGTTAATTATTAACCCCAATTTAACCCTAGTTAATTATTAACCATAGTAAGTTAATCATGAATCCTTCTACTATATATGAGTGGTTCTACCTCTCTTCAACACACAAACCCTTCTAAATCTCCATTTTCTTTTTAGTTTTATCAAAATGATTCTCTTCTAAATTCCCCCAAATCAAATACACCAAAAATAAGAATTTAGTTTTAAAAGCACATAGTCACAAGGAAGTCACACAAGTTTCATTTTCAATTCCATTTCATTTCCAAGGGGTCCATCTATTTTCCTCTCTAGAAAAACAACTGGTACGTTTCTCTTTTCATTTTCTTTTCTTTTCTTTTTTACTTCCATTGAAATTATTTCAGATTAGGGTCTGTTTCTGTTGAAAAATTGAATTTTTACCCCCTTTTCTTTCTCTCTCTGCAATTAAAATCTATATTCTAGAGAGAGAAAGAAAGCGCCAGATGTGAAATCTTTTCTTTTTTTCTTGGCCACACACAAAGGTGACACAGAAAGCTTCATTCAAAAAAAAGCCCTAACTAGTATCAGATCTTACCTATCTGAATTTTCCCGCCAAAGTTCAATTTTGAGCTGAACCCAGATTCTCAATCGGTGCTAATTTCTCATCCGTAAACTCATTTTCGTCGATTAATTTGTAAAAGAAAAGTTCGTAAAAAGGGATTAATAATAATTTTTAATTCGTTTTGTTTAAAGATATGGATGATTTTGAACTTGGTTATTTGTTCTAGGGTTTGATTTGAAGTGAATTCGGTTTTCTTGACAGGGTGGTGGCTGTTTTACGAAGGTGCTGTTCTTGTTGAAGGTAGTGGTGTTTGGTGTTTGGTGTTTGGAGGTTTTCATTGTTGTGTTTTTTGAAGGAGATTTTTTGCTAAAGATTGCTTTGATTGTTGTTTTTGTTTTTTTTACCAATGCTTGACGACGGACGGAAGGTTGATTTATTCAAGCTGTTTAATGCGGTGAAGGGTAACGGTGGGTACGAGGTTGTTTGCGATCGAGAGTTGTGGGATTTGGTTGGGGAAGAATGTGGGTTGGGTGTGAATGATGGTTTGTCTGTGAAGAGGGTTTATACTGAGTACAAGAGTGTTTTGGAGGGGTGTCTTGAGAAACTTTGTTCGGGTAAGGTATCGTATGAGAGTGTATTGATGGAATCGTTGGCTGAGGTGAAAGCGTTGTTGTCTGATCAGACAGAGAATGTGGGGGCTGGAGACGAGGTTAAGGGTGGAGTTGAATCTGAAATGACGGACGGTGGAATGATTAATGAAACTGATGTTGGAAAGATGAGCGAGGGTAATGGTGATGCGAAGGAAGTAATGGAAGAGGTTGATGGAGGGAAAGCAGCAGTGGACGCGACTAATGTGGTGAATAGTGATGAGACTGGATTGTTGAATGGCGGGGGTCGTGATGGTGGTCTCAATGATACTATTATCATTGATTCAGATTTATCTGGCGATACTGGAAAACGTTCTGGGTTAAAGAGGAAGAGAGACTCTTTGTCTGATATGATGAGTTGGATTACTCGTGTCGCGAATAACCCGTGTGATCCTGAAATTGATTACATGCCTGAAAAGTCGAAGTGGAATTCTTACGATAATCAGGAGGCTTGGAAGCAGGTTTTGTTGTTTCGGGAGGCTGTGTTTCACAAGAAACCGGCAAGCATTGAAAAGCTGAATTGGCAGGTAATCTTATAAACAATACTATTAAGCCGAGTTCGCCGAACATAAATTCCTTTAATAAATGCACTGGCTGTTGATGCATGCTTGAAATTTAGTCGATTCAAAAGTATAAGATTTATACGATACATTTCATTCTGTTTTTGTTCTGTGCAATTAATATTTTTTGTTCACTTACATTACATGTAATTATTCAGTTTCTTAAGGTATTTTTGTGCTTTAATGCGTTACTGTGGACTTCTGTTTCATTTTTATTCACAAGTTTTCATGCCAACTGTTACTGTTTCATTTGGTTTGCTGAGGGGAAAACAAATTTGGTGTGGGGCCACTTATCATTTGTTTTCTTCTGAAGCAATCATGTTGTAGAATCTTTCTTTTTGGCAGTTAGCTACTTCAAACTGTTATTTATGATTTGATTTTGTGATTCTTCTTTATCAGTTAATGAACAGTATCTGAAGCTATTAATATTTTGTTTTTAGTTAGTTAATGTTTTGTGTGAATTTTTCAGTTTCTTTACTATTAAAGTATGTTATATTGTTATTATTATTAGATTTATATTAAAACATTGTCATTTGTCACCATTATGGGCCCTTTTTATTCAAAGCATTGTTAACTTATGCATTTATGATCTAGTAAGAATCTACATTGAATTGCATGATAGAAATAATTGCATGTTTTTTGGTAATAAAGGTTTAAGCAAAATTTTAAATTTCCTTGTGATATTGCATTAACACCAAATCATTGTATAATTTTGCAGAACCAGAAGATGCATCCTTGCTTGTACGATGATGCGGCTGCGACCGCCTACAATCTAAGGGAGAGGCTGAAACAAGACAAGAAACTGTTAGTTGAAAAACCAAGATCAGCTTCACAAAGCTCATCAAATTCATCCTCTGACGAACGTTTGCGTGATTCCGCAAGTACCCCTTCGAGTTATGAGATATGGGCTGATGCATGCATCTGTGTGGGGGAAAGTTATCAAGCTCGGCTGCCAGAGTGTACTGGTAGTAAGGCTTATGAAAGTGATCCTAAGTGGTTTGGGACCCAAGTATGGCCATCGTTGGAAGCAGTTGATTCTCGGTTCCTTATCGAAAGGGATCCTATAGGAAAAGGAAGACAAGAATCGTGTGGCTGTGCTGTGTCGGGTTCTATTGACTGTGTCAGATTTCACGTTTCTGAGAGAAAGGCTAAAATGAAGCTGGAGTTAGGCGCGGCTTATTACCAATGGCAATTTGATAAGATCGGTGAAGATGTTCGGCACTTGTGGTCGGATGAAGATGAGAGAAAATTCACGGAAGTGATACAGTCAAACCCTCCGTCATCTGCAAGACATTTCTGGGATCATATTTTCCGCTCATTTCCTAATAAGAGCAGTGCGGCTTTAGTCAGCTACTACTTCAATGTCTATCTTTTGCAACGCAGAGCATACCACAGCAGGCATACAGCTGATGACATTAACAGCGATGATGAAGAATCAACAAATAAGTTGAAGAGTGTTTTCGGCCATCAGAAATCACGTGACTCTGTCTTTCTGACCCCCAAGAAGCGGCACAGAAAGAGAAGATAGAAAGTGAGTATTTGTCAGCATACAGGAAATTTGTCGAGAATTCAAATTTCGGCTAATTCGTGCTTCTGAACATGCAATTTTATCATTGAATTTTGCTCTCTTTACACTATACGTCATTTGAAAGGTTTATTTGTTTATTGGTCGATTCGGGAGAGTTGGTGCTGTGAACAGCTTTGGTGTTGGATTTTTTTAGTCTAGTACGCCTCAGATTTTGAGGTGTAATTTTGTCTGTCTACATTGAGACATAGCGGCCATAGATTGCCATTTACTTTCATTTTTTCATCACTTGGTTTTGACTGCAAAAAGGTTAACAGAAGCCTTTTAGGAATACAATGACATTTTATTGTAGTGTCACGAACAAATACATCACAATGCAATTCAAATTGAAATTTCTCATTTGATGTGAGTTCAATTTTTGATGTTTCTTATCTTGCTTTGAATGTGGTATATAAATTGTCTCTATTAGCTGTTGGATGAAATGGTTCAAGTTTCGTGTAGATGATAACAGGTATGATGGATCAATCTCACCGGTTGCAGTTGCGTGCAGATGATATTTGATTTATGCAACAAAAATTATGTCATATTCTCATTCAAAATAGTAGAACATGTCATGAAGTGTAGACTAGGAAGGATAGAGTTTAATTCAATATTAGTTAAATTAATAAAGGGTATTTAGATTTAAATGGCTATTTATTGAAGACAGTTCATTAGAGAATCTCATATATAGGGTGAGTATCTATGCTTGGAATTGTGGTTTGTTGAACATGTTTTGCATTAGTTGCATTTAAGAGTTTTTGAGTTTTAAATTAGTGCAGTGCAAAATTCACTGACACCAAATACAGAAGATATAGTATTAATTTGCACCTAACACAATATTTTTGCAGTTACATAAAACAATTTCAATCATTAATCTTAAATTCTTTCTACTTGGAAGTTTGTTAATTTGTCTTGTGTTATTTAAATACATGACAACTCTAGTGAGCCACAAGAAACTTCTATTAAGAAAAAGTCAATGATATTTTTTTTCGGTAGAAATTGAGTATCTTTTGCGCGCAACTGCAGAGACTAATCTCTTGAGTCGGGAAGGACCTCAATAAATGACAAAATTCTCCCTCAAAAGATTTAACACTAGTGCATGCTCAGTGTTCAGTTCGAACCTATGACCTCTGATTACGCTATAATGATTTTTTTTTTACAATTATATAAATTTATTGATTTTAAAACTATTTATGTAATCCAACATGGATACTGTAATGGTGTAGATCAACAGGCCTAAGAGATTAAACAACTCAACTCACCAATTCATAATCAGGAAGTGAAATATATTCCCAAGGTGGCACATAGGAGAAAGAGAAACAAAACACAACTTTCTATCTCGGACAAAATCAACAAAGAACTGATACCTAGGAGGAGAGATTTTAACTCACCTTATGGGAGAATACAACCTCAATATTGGGAAACTCATATTCAATGCATTTGAAGCCTTTGCATTGACACCTCACTTATTATTATTATTAATGAAGTTCTCTTTGAAGAATGGAAAAATGGCCACATGCATGAAGATCAACAAGCATGAAAACAATGTTACATCCATGAGCTGCTCCATGCTTGTCATTCTTCCATGCAAGTTGTCATCCAAATCTCTGCAGAGAATGAAAGAGTCAATCTCTTATGCACTAAGCCAAAGCCAAAGACCAAATCCTTCTCATCATCAATCATCTCCTAGAGGTGGGTTCTAGTTAGTTCCATTGTTAGAGAAAGATTTTTCCATGAAATAGAAAGCTAGGGTTTTTGTGTTGTTGCCATGATCATGAAAAATTGATAGTAATATATGTTTTAATTGTTGTTACATGTTGTTTGTGACATTTCATGTTGTTGATACTATGGTTATGTGGGTTATGTTGTTGATTCTTGAAGTTATGGTCACTAGCTAATTACATGAACTTGTGATGGTATAAGTCTTGACATGAATTGGAATGATTGAAGTTGGAATAAGATGTATTTAGAAGAGGGATTTTTGAAGAAGTTGCGGTAAACAATCTATTGGTTGGAAGTATAGTGCATAAACAATCGATTGGTTCAAGATTTTGTGAAGAAAAACTAAATTTTCCAGATGTCAATCAATTGACATCTTCAACCAATCGTTTGGTTCAGCCAATATTGTGAAAAATTGTAAACAGAAAGCTCACATCTATCGGTTGTTCCCCTCAACCAATCGTTGGTTCCTCCCTTTTGTTGAAAAGAATCTTACCGTGAGTCCACGACAATCGATTGGTTTACCATTAACTTGCGAAAATGAAAATGGATCTTCTCCTGCTTTTTTCATTCAGCCATCTCTCATGTTGATATCTAATGGTCAAAAAAATCATGAAAAACAAATAAACAAGTGAAGGTAGTTTTGAAGCAAGAGAAAAGGATAAATGGAGGGCTGAGATTAGGGGCAGAATGGAAGCTAGAGGCAATTGGCAGCAGAGGATCCTAATCCTGCAAAAATCCACTTGTTTAAGGATTCTAATGCATCTTATGAGTCTTGTAACCTATAATATGATATGCAGCCATGGAATTATCATTGATCAACCATATTTCATAAGAAATAATGTGTTTTACCCTAGAATCATGATTAGGTTAAGATGAATCATTAGGTGTACTTCATGTATAATCTTATGAGAAGTATGCTATGAATTATACTACAACTTGTTTGCTTGTGTGTATGTAATGATATGATTAAAACCTTATGATGATGGGTGAGGAAACCTTAAGAGCATAACTAGGTTAAGGAATTCATAAAATTTACTGATGGTAATACTTGAATGCGAAAGTACTTCAATATGCTTTGTATGAAACATGAGATATTGTTATGTGATTGCTTATTGTACACCTAATGATTGATGGGTACAATCATGTTGAATGTTGGAACCCAATCATGTATTCAGAGATTATCATTGATTGTGCACATCCCAATTGAGATGCTTATGTAAATTAGAAATGGGGATGTGACACCAATGATTCGTGTCTCACAATGGGTTTGAGTCCCAACTATGGATTGAGTCCATGGAGGAAAGGTGGACACCTAAGTGGGTTTGAGTCTCATACGAGTGATGGTTCCTGAAGTAGGTTCGAGTCCCATGGAGAACCCGAATCTACAAGAAAGTCGAATCATACGAACATGCGTAAACCGAGCCTTGCCCTAGACGTAGGTCCGGTCGGGGAACGATGCTTCGTGCTTTCGATTAGTGATTTATCGAGTTATGTGAACTTAAGTTACATGTTTCTGTACAATGCGAAAATCCCCCCAGATGCTTAAGTATTCATTTTATTTACATGACTTAAGTTCGGAATAGATTAGGAACCATGTAGAGCCAAATGGATCCATAAGATAGGGAACACACTGAGATTATTATCTCACCCATTATTATTGTTGTTGTTTTTAGGTGGTTCTTTACAGGTGGAAGACAGGGATAAGCTTGCATGATGTCATTTAGAGTTTGATCTTTTGTTGAGATCTTCTGCTGTGTAGATATACATTTTGGGATCATGTGATATTGATATAGATCTTAGTCTTTTTGTATACGCACCTTTGTATAACATGTGCCATATTGTATTTTAAAATCAACACGGAAGGGCTTCTAAAGCGCTTTTTTTGGCCTTTAACAGCGCTTTAAAGCGCTCTCATAGCCAGCGCAGGCGTATGTAACGAAAGCGCTTTTAAAAGCGCTCTGGTAGACCCCCCTATAAGAGCGCTTTTTACAGAAAAAGCGCTCTGGTAGACCCCCCTATAAGAGCGCTTTTTCTGGAAAAAGCGCTCTGGTAGACCCCCTATAAGAGCGCTTTTGCTGGAAAAAGCGCTCTGGTAGCCCCCCCTACTAGAGCGCTTTTCCAAAAGCGCTTTGGTAGGTTGTGTTTTTTTTTTTTCTTTTTTTTTTTATCTTTGGCAGCGCTTTTTGTAACAAAGCGCTTTCGTATGTGGACCTTTAAGAGCGCTTTTTAAAAGCGCTGTCGTTGCTAAATGAGATATTTTAAAGTGCAGCCTATAATTTCAGCCTCCCAGATCGACCTGTAATATTTTCGACCTGTAATATATTTTCAACCTGTAATATATTTTCAACCTGTAATATTTTCGACCAGTAATATATTTTCGACGATATATTTTCAACCATAGGTAGGACTATATATATACTAATATAATACCATTATAATATCCAAAATTATATATATACATCATTATGTCAATCAAACTAAATCTCTAACATCAACAATATTATACTTCAAATATTAATTGGCAACAATATGAACAAAGTTAGTAACCATATATTCTGGAGTACTGTAATATTCTCTTCAAATCGACACAAATCCTACTACATGAATAGCTGATGAATATAAAATTGACACAATTCCTCTTTGATTTCTTCCAACTTAAGTTTCGGGCAAGAAGCAGCACGGAATTCGTCAAAGTACTACAGAATAAAAACATAATATGAATGATTTAGTTAAATGCAATAAATTATAAGTTATCTAATTAAGTTATAAATCCATGCCGTGATTGGAATCTCTAATTGATTCATTTGAAGGATTTCTTTCATAAACCTCAAAACAAAGTATCCGCAGTCTAAACTGTTCCGCTGCATCGGACACTACATAGAAAAACAAATAAGAAATTATAGTTGTCTTGTTTTATCAAGTAGCATAAATATTATAAGCAAAATTGTAAAAAATAATGTACCTGCACTTTGATCCAAGTAATGTTGTTTGATTTAGTCCGGGATACCTGTGCGTCTCGTTGACTTCGGAACACTTGTATTGATCTAACAAAAATATAAAAGCATATATTTAGATCAATCTCACAAATAATTAAATATATAAATATACAAGAATATTTAGAACGATCCCACTTACAAATCAATAATTTCCTTCATAGCCGGATAATTGCTCCACTCACCATCTACCGAATTCAGAAAATATACAACTTCTCTTATCGGGTTGATAGCAAGCAACAACCAGTGTGCTCTATAAATTAAAATAATAGGTTATATAAAAAATTTGCTACGCAAAAGAAACAAAGATTAAATGAACCAAGAATGAGAAACTAACCCTACTGGTCGGGTATTATACGCCCAAAGAATCAGACTTTCTGTATTGCCGGATGACATGAATCTATCGACTAAGCGCTGTCTAACTGATTCCGGTTCCGAATCAATTGTCATTCCGCTGCAATGGGCGGAAGACACGAAACGGAATCTGTTTGACAATGCAGTCCCGCGCAACACTCTGTCATGCAACAACCTTAAATAAAAACATTATAAACATATTAGCGGATGAGTGAAAAACATAATAAACATAATGTGTAAATAAATTGTTCGACTAATTAAATAATATATCGGATGAGTGAATATTACCGGATGTACGAGTGCATATTAGCGACGCCTAGTTGTTCTTGTGTAAAAATCTCTTCCAAGTCATCTATTGCAATATGTGAAATGAATTTAACACCAAAGATACCTTCCTCCATATTGATTTGACGGAGAGCACCTTCCTTCAAATCGGACATATCAACAAGTGTTCCGAGCGTCGTCCGATATCGAGGAAAAAAAGAACCACCCTTTTTTGCCGCTTGCTTCGGAGGACCCTTAGGCGGTACGCTACGAACGACCTGTGTCACTTGTTGTGACTCCCGAGCAGATGCCTAAAAATCAAATAATGATCGATAAAATATAAACCCCTCTTAAAGACTCCCCAGCAGAGTCGCCAGTTCTGTAACACGGTGAACTGACTTTTATTTTAATAAGCAACAATGTTGCGGTGAGCATGAGTCGCCACCGACTTTTATTTTGTCCGATTTTAGGAAAGGTAAAAAGTACAGAAAAAGACCTTTTGAAAAAGAAACGGGCTCGGGGGGTAAGTTATGAAAAGGGAAGGTGTAAGCACCCTTTTCATCCGTAGTTATCTACGGGCTCTTAACTTGCTTAGCTCATGTTTGTTTGTTTGTTTTGAATTGAAAAGGGACATAAGGACTTTAGCGTAAATGCGTAGCCTTAGTATTTCGAAAGAGTTTTGAAAAGATGTTTTTTATTGAGCTAGGCATATTAAGAGCACTACCCTAAATAGTTGGTCTTTTTCTATACCTTTTAAAATTCCTAGGATTTTCCATACTATATAGAAGTAGGAAATCCTTGTTTATTGGACGTGTGGGTCATCGAAGGGTCATCGAGGTCGTTGAAGGCAACAAGTAGAGGTACCCTTAGCAATTTCGAAGGGACGATCGTCACTTTTTCGTAGGCAACAATCGAGGGTCATCGAGGGACTTAGTGACGATTTTATATCGAGGGACCTTTGCTAATGAGTACCTCTACATTCCGAGGGACACGACCTTTATAATTATCCATAAGGCAACCAAGAGAGGCGTACCCTAGAGGTGAGTGTGTGCAGCAATCACGTGTGTTAAATTCAGTTATTTTTTATTTATCTTTGATTTGAAAATGATCTATCGGTTATTTTTAAATCTTACCATACAATCCTAAACATACATCTAACAAGTATATAGTGCAGAAAGTAAAAAGCAGAGAATAAATCCTAACTATTACAAGGCCTCGGGGTTAGGGGTTTACAATAAAAATTGGGGGAAGTGCTAAAAAATAAAAGAACATAATTGAAACTATTACAAAATATGAGCGCCTATACAATTGTTCTAAGAAAATTAAATAACGATAGAAGATAACATTTGGAAGAAAGTTTTGATGTTTATATTTTTTAGAATGTATTTTAGAATTAAACTAATTATATCCTAAGTTATTTAAAAGGAACAAAATTAAACCCAATATTTAAACAAATAAAATCCTAAAAATAAACTAATAATTATATACTTTTAATTTAAAACTTTTTACAAAATTAATTTAGTTATCAACAAATTAATAAAGTAAATTAGATTTAAATTAAAATAACTAATGTAAAATTGTTTTTTATGAGTTATTATTTTAACGAAACAAAAATTAAAGAAATTAAATACAAGAATATTTACAATTTTGATACTAATAGCAAATTAATTATATAAAAAAAAACATTAATTTAAAAAGAAAATTAAATTAATCCTAAATTGATTTTTATTTGATTTTGTGAGATTTTTATCAATTAGAAATAAACAAAGGTTATATACAAACCAAATTAGTTTTTTTTTTAATTAAGACAAAGTTTAGATTAAGTGAAATAAAAACTAACTCTAACACTATTATTCATTATTATCTTATGAAATGATTTACTGGTTAACTATTTTGTTATTTTAATTTTAGTTAATGATAATTTGGAGACAAAACAAACAAACTATTTGCATTTGGAAGCTCTAACGCGCCACGCAAATAATGACCACCACCTGCATTTGTCAAACCACCGCCCACAGCGGTCATCTTCTTCTTCTCCGACGGCCCTTTCCTCGTAGCACCTACAAATAACACCAAACAAAAAAAACAAAACCACACAGTTCCATTAAATGTGACATCTTTGATGTCTCAGGAAGAGTTTGGGGTGATTGACTTGGATTGAAGGTGGCTGTAGTGCACAAATCCGTACGCCCTAGTTTTTGAAGTTTTTTTTTGAAAGTTTTGGAACGTGTTCTTGAGGCTGTGAAATCGTATGTTTTTCTTTTTCTCTCCTTTTTCTTGTGTGTGTGATGAGGTTGCCTTTATATAGAGGAGAAGAGTGGGAAATGATGGAAAGAACAATGCTTTGATGATCATAAAAGTGAGAGATTATTTCCTAAAAAATTTGAAAACTTTCTAAAACATGAGAGACATGGTCTTTGAAGGAGGTTTAAGGCTAATGAATAAGTTTGATTTTGTTTCTAGAATCCTAAAAAATAGGCGCTACTCTTTATTTGTTTTGATTTTAATAATTATAATAGTAGTAATAATAATATTAACACTAAATAAAAAAATAAAAGAAAGTAATAGAAAAAACAAAAATATACTCTGAGTAAAAATAAAATAAATAAAAAGAGATTTGGATTTTTAAAATATTTTATGATTTTTTAGGATTTTTTGTGAATAAAATATGAATAAAGAAAAAAAATATTTTTTTATTTTTTTAATAAATAATAATTACGAAAATAATATTTAAATATTAAAAAAAGGTTTTTTTTTTTATAAGTAAAAAAATGAATATTAAAAAACTAGAATTAAATGATTAAAAAGAAAAACTTATTTTTTTTTGTGATTTTATTATTTTAATATAAATGAAAAATTAAATTAAATCTATAGTTAGAAACAAATAAAAAGAAAAAGTGTTAGAAGTGGGATTCAAACCCAGGAACTTATACTTGCAAACTTACTTCCTTACCAATTGTGCTATATTATTTATTTGAATTAAAAAGCCAATTGAAAGTGCATGAAGCACCGGCCAACATTTTGCTATTTATTAAAATATAAATAATTTAAGAGTAAATTATTATATTTTAAAATAGACTTTAAATCGAATATTTATAAAATCCAGGATGTCAATGTAAATGAATCCAAGATTTTATAAAAATTCAATTTTGAAATAACTTTGAATTTTTTTTTTGAAAAGCGTGGGCAGATTTTGGGGTATGACAGCTGCCCCTGTTCAATCTTCTTAAACCTGAAGATGTAGATTGGCGTGTTCGCCTATCGGAATCTGAAGGTGGAAGAGGATTGAACACTAGAATGCCCATAAATTTGCCCTTGCTGAGATAGGGTTTTTTGTAGGAGATGGGCTTAAAGATGCCATCCGGATGTTGACAGAAAATTGTCTGAGATGGGCTTAAAGATGCCATCCAGGTGTGTCGAGAAGATGTATGATGGAGATGGGCTTGAAGATGCCATCTGACTTGATGTACTTAAGAGTCAGAACGTGTCGTACGTTAGACTGTTTCTGAGGAAAAGACCTAGGTTGAGTCGTACGTTAGACTGGGTCTAGCTTGCATCAGCAGATGTCTGGAAAACCGTGCGTTAGGTTGAAGAAATGAGTTGTGCGTTAGGTTGGAGGATAAGTCGTGCGTTAGACTGATCCCCTGTGTTGAGGAGCATTTGAATGTTGATCGTGTCATTACCGTTCGTAGTAGATGAATTAGATCTTTGAGAGTTGGTCGTGTCATTACCGTTCGTGGTAAATGAATTAGATCTTTGAGCGTTGACCGTGTCAGTACCGTTTGTAGTAACTGAATTAGATCTTTGAAAGTGATCGTGTCATTACCGTTCGTGGTAAATGAATTAGATCTTCGAGCGTTGACCGTGTCAGTACCGTTCGTAGTAACTGAATTGGATCTTAGAGAGATAATCGTGTCTACATCGTTCGTGATGATAGAATTAGATTCTCTTGTCGTGTCAGTACCGTTCGTAGTAACTGAATTAGACTGGGAAGGTCAGTGATCGTGTCTACACCGTTCGTGATGATAGAATTAGATCTCTGGGAGTTGACCGTGTCAGTACCGTTTGTAGTAACTGAATTAGATCTCTTTAAAGGTCGATCGTGTCAGCACCGTTCGTGACAACTGAATTAGATCTTGGGGAGATAATCGTGTCTACGTCGTTCGTGATGATAGAATTAGATTCTCCTGTCGTGTCAGCACCGTTCGTAGTAACTGAATTAGACTGGGAAGGTCAGTGATCGTGTCTACACCGTTCGTGATGATAGAATTAGATCTCTGGGAGTTGACCGTGTCGGCACCGTTCGTAGTAACCGAATTAGATCTTTAAAAATGACCGTGTCATTACCGTTCGTGGTAAATGAATTAGATCGAGCGTTGACCGTGTCAGTACTATTCGTAGTAGCTGAATTAGATCTTGGAAAGTTGGAGATTTCGTTCATTTGTCTGTGCCTGCATCCTGCAATAGGTATAGTTATGCAATGTCATGATGCATGTATTATGTAATGAGTCCCTCAGAATAAAAGAGAAACTTTGTATGTTATGGATGAATTCATTATAAGGTAATGTATGCAATGTATGAATATGTTTATGCCATATGATATGTGAATATGATTTATGTTGTCTTTATTGAGAAAATAAATCTCTATGCCTTTGTGGTTTTGATGTCTGATCTTGTTTTGAAGATGCTCAGCTGGGAATTTATGATTCTTGCTTGGGGATAACCAGTAACTTGATGTACCCTGACTGGAGATAAAGATATTAGTAGGCCATGTTGGAGAAGAGCAACGTGTCGGAGAACCGGTGGTGTTGAAGATGTAAACTCTAGTGGGGAGCCATGTCTTTGTCGGGACGAGTATGTTCAAAGATATCTTCTTTGAGGATTACTCTGTGGGGATATGATCTTGTGAACCCGGCTCTGTGGGGAGACATGGGTGTCTTGAAAATTGCCCCCAGTATTGTAGTAACTACCATTCGATTTAGGACACCCTACTGAGTATTGATCAAGCTGTCAAACTGGACTTGCATAGATTTGCCCCAGTTAGTAGGGACTTCGGAAAGATTCGCCTCGCGAGGACTTTATGAGATGTGCATTATGGGCGTCATGCCCCTCGCAATCATTGGCCCAGGACAATGCCCCATGTTGATTGGAAATAGACTAAAATTTACTTGGATACATGCCCCTGATTGTTTTTTGCATCTTTGAGAGATTCTCGGAATCTTGACTTGATTGCCCCTGATGAATGAGACCCTTGTATATACAAGCTTTTGACTGACTGAGTCGGGCGTACGAGATGTCTCTGCAGCTTTATCTATCGGGGGACTTTCTGATATTCGTGCTATCATAAGCAACATGCCCCTGTATCATGAACTTAGGAATCATGCCTCTGGTTGATCAGGGTTGGAGGTAATTCTAGTTGTGCTTGGGTGAAGGCTCCGGGTAATTTCAGTAGTTTTGAGAGATCCTTTGAATCTTGGCTTGATTGCCCCGAATATCTGAACGCTTAGTCCATGGGGTTTTTCAACCGTTTTTGTGACCCTGAGGGTGATTATAATTTGAGATGTTCATGCTCGAACTCAACGGAGTTCCGAAGACAACCTGTCCCTTGAGAGGGTTAAACTTTTCATCTGCAGCTCATGATGGAAGTTTTCCTGGTGTCAAGTACTTGTTCATATGCAAAGAATGTTTAGTATGAGAAATATAAATCTAATGCAAAGTTCATGTTTGTCTTAAAAAATAATTTTTTTGAGAGGATGTCAAAACATTGATTTTTGTGAAAGATGGCGTGATACCAACTCAAACGTTTTAGCAAAACTCCTAGGAGTCGGTTTACCGTATTCTCGTTACAGTATGCTTTCGAATTAACCCTGCTT
Source organism: Vicia villosa (assembly GCF_029867415.1). NCBI lineage: Eukaryota > Viridiplantae > Streptophyta > Magnoliopsida > Fabales > Fabaceae > Vicia > Vicia villosa. The sequence goes on along the minus strand of NW_026705165.1, from coordinate 169,546 downwards.
CAATTAGGACTTTTGAGGGTTGTAACGTGGCCAGGTGTCGCTACCGCGAAAAATGGAATCAGAGTCGCCACTAATATATTTATCCCATAAGGGACAGGAATATCAGGAAACCTAACTCGAACAAGAACAAGGTCTTTCGACCAGAGAAACAGGGTACGGGAGTCGGTTACGCAAGGGGAAGGTGCTAGCACCCCTCACGCCCATCGTACTCGATGGTATCCACCTATGTTTGTTTCTATCTAAAGGGTGTATCTATGTCTAAACCTAAATGCGAATGCATGCAAAAGAAACACGGGGAAAAGAAGGAATTATTTACAAGTGTGCTCGCTTAGGCCCCGCGACCCAATGCCTACGTATCCCTTACAAGGAATCAGAGCGACCGTAGTTCGGCTCCATAGTTTCCATTTGTTTTGTGTTTTTTAGTTGAACAGCGGTTAAGGTCACAATCCACGATGCTCGACCTTTGGAGACTTATACGCCTACTTTTGGAAAGGACTTAACTTGTTCTTAAGCGCCTAACAAGGCAAAAGAAAAGCAAAAGTTTGGTTTGTGTCTTTTATTGTAATTCCACGATGACGAAGACCCTCTACAGGGCTTCGCATCGCTTCCTTACTCTGTTTTAAGTCAAAGCCTTTATTAATCATTTTGAATGTTTTCTGGTTGAGTATTTTTTAAGGGAGATTTACTTTGCGACTTAGATCACACCAAGAAAAAGAGTTTTGTTTTTGACTATTTAGAGAATGCACATCGAGGTCTACACCACAATCGATTCTCTAAATAACGGATAAGAAATACATCGAAATCTACATTCCAATCATTTCTTTTCCGTTTAGTAGAAAAGAACGTACATCGGGGCCTACACCCCAATCATTTCTTTTTTACTATGTGAGAAAGAACGTACATCGGGGCCTACACCCCAATCATTTCTTTCTCACTACACATCAGAAAAGTCACAGTATGATCTTTGTCAGGTTTTTTTATTAAGTATTTTAGGGTTGAAAAAGAAAAAGAAATGAACAAAGGAGACTAACCTATTCTCTAATATAATTGTCATTCTAATTCCTATTTGAAATCTAAACTAAAATCTTAAGGGAAAGCTAAATCTAACGTTAACATACTAATGAGATATATTCTAAAAGGAGCAAACAAGTGATATTAACAAAATAGGCCCAAAATATGGCCAAAAGCTAAGTAACAAGATTACACAACAATTATACAAAAATAGCATGAAAATGATACAAAAACAATTCAAGCATTAGTGCAAAATTAAACTAAAAAATACTACTATTTAGTTTTTTTATAAGGAAATATAATTCAAGCTTAACTATGTTAAAAATCTATTGACCCTAAAACTAACAATTTTATTGTTTTATATGTCATTTTTATTACCTAAAAATCAAACAAAAATTATGATTCTAACTATTGTTATTACCTAAAAATCTAATAAAAAAAAATTATGATTTTACATGTTTTATTGTTATCTAAAAAGTATAGTAAAAAACTAAGTAAGAAGACCTAAAATCTATCAATTAAGTGTGAATCAGGGGGGTGTTAAAGTAGAATGTTGGGTTGGCTTTAGCAACGCGCTGGGCCCAGAGAGATGCTGGCCCAGCAGAGTTTTTTTTATCATAGTATTCAGCTAGCCAAAAGAATCAACATGGGCCAAGGGATGTGAACACCGAATTTCGGGGATGGCCCAAGGGAACTGCATTAATCCACATCTTTTCCCAACATCAATTGAAACACTTATCCAGATTTTTCCATCAGATTTCATTAATGGCTTAATCACTACTTAATTACAATTAATACTGAGACTTTTATACACTAATTATTAACATTAAACCTAGATTAATACAGACTTTATACTACACAAAAATCTTATGTCAATTAAAGCATATTAACTCAAAAAAAGAAATTGAGAAAGGGGCTAGGTTAAGAAATTATGACCGTTCATCTTGCGTCTTCTTCCTCTCACTCGTGAACGGCGGCCGAGACTCAACCTCTCCGACGAAAACATGGTGGCGCCGATATCTAATGGCCGCACGACGAACGGAAGCCACCTCTCTCATCTTTCTCTTCTGCCTCACCGTTTGATCCTCTCGCGTTTCACTCTCAATGTCCTCGAATCTCCGAAAACAAATCCGGTTCTAGTTCGATGAAGATGAAGGACGAACGAGTTGACTTCGGTTTCCAGGTATTTCATTCTCTCCTTTTCTCGCTGTGATTCTTTCTTTACTTCACTGATTTCTCCTTCTTCGTGAATCCCATTCAGTGGTGTTCTTCTTTAGGTTTGTTGTTGTTGTTGCAATGCGTTGAGTCAAACGTTGATGGAAGAATGGAGTTGCTTAAGAATCGTGAGTCGCTCCTCTGCAGAATGGAAGATGAAGATTGATGACGTGGTTTTTGGAGATGTGATGCAGATATGTGAAGGATTGAATATGTGAAGATGAAGGTTGTGCGAAGAAAGGATGAAGTTGCTGAATCTTGAAGAAGCCCTTTTTTTTCAGGTTGTTACGTTTCTGTTATGCCTTTTCTTTTTCTGAAATTTTCTTCCATCTTTCTGAGTTTCTGTTGGTGATTTGATGAAGTTGAGAATGGAGAGTGGTTAGAAGTGGTGATAATGATGAGAAATGAAGGGAGTGTGTACGTGTGATTGAAGAATGAATGATGATGATGGTGATAGAAGAAGTTGAATTCGGTTCTGGTTGATGAAGAGTGAAGAAGATTGAAGGGAGAGTGAGAATGGTTGTGGTTTGTGGAGAAATAGTGAAGATTCAGAGGGTTGATGAAAATGGTGAAGAAGAGAAGGAAAAATCGTGAAGAAGCTGAAGAATGGAGCAGTGTTCTCATTTATGGAATTCTCAGGTTAGTTTTTCTTCTGATTTTCTGTTGCAATTTCAGTTATTGGTGAGGTCGATTCTGTTAGCTTCTGTTATGTGTTTTTTCTTCTAATTTGTGTTATCCTCTCTTTCTTATGCTGCAACTCCATACTGATGAATCCTCTCTGTGAACCGGTTTTGTTATGCAAGCAGCGGTTCGGTCTTGATTCGAAATTGGTTTTGTGCTGCGGTTTTCTTTATTTTGCTTGAACTTTGCTGAACTTTCTGTTACGATTTTCTGTTATCAATTTTCCTCCCTATTTTCTGTTATCAATCTGCTAGAACCTTTTTTCTTTGCTATGCTGATTACAGATATTCAGATGTTCTTTTGTTCTACTGTGAACCGATTTTGATGCGGTTCGGTTTTTCTTTGATTCAATTGCAGGGTCGGTTTTTTGTTTATGGGCAAGGTGTAGCTCTCTTCTTGCTGCAAGTTGTTTGAAGTGGTTTGGTAAAGATGGATCAAGAGCCCGAATTAGTTTCGTTTTTCCTGTAACTTATGATGAATTTTGTAATATATTTCATGGTGTGATGATATTTGTAGATTGGAATTGATTTGTATAAATTTGATGGACTTTTGGTTTTTTCTGAATCTTGAATGGAGTATACTTGAATGAAAAGATGATGACGATATTTGAACGAACACTTCACGCTCTTGACCCCATTAAATTTTCTAAATCCACCTCAATCTGCCATAACAAATAATAGATGATAAGGATGGGAATCAAATTACATTGATCCTAATGTGCCCACGAGTTCCTTTCCCATGCTATGGCTCACACCTTGCTTTCACATAATTTTCTTCAATTGATAACCCTTCAGACATATCCTATGAAGAATGAGATATGAACTTGAAATCGCACTAACAATGAACCATGGCATTTTGAACCGATGACAACCTTGGATGAACTTTGAATAACACTCTTGGATCTTAACTTGAATTAAATTCTTGATGAACAAAATGTTTTTGGACGAAATTTGAATACTAAGAGTACCTAGATCATCAAATCAAATTCATCCTCAAATCATTGTAACCTTAATCCGAGTTCAATTCCTTAATTCAAACCAAACCACCAGCCAATTGAACATATAGCGGTGCCTCGAACACAATGCTATCCTTGAGCTCATAATCTGGTACCATGACTCATTTGTTTACAACTCACCCCATAAGTCTCAGATGACATGAGACCCTCAGTAGATAAATGTCAACAAGCCCAATCACGATGAATGAGAAACTATAATCCTTTTGTTTTGGGTAGGGAAATAAACCCTAATTATCAAGAGCCTCGATCCCATGCCTTTTATTGATTAATGAATGCATGATCTATGTTAGATGACCTAATGAAAGTATGCAGATGAAATGAAGGTTTAAGCCAGTTAGCAATAAATAGGTGGGCAAATTTTGGGGTACAACAGCTGCCCCTATTCAATCTTCTTGAACCTGAATGTATGAACGACACAAGTTCTGGACATGAGAGGTGTATGTGGATTGAATACCTAAAAGTACCATCAAAATTTGCATTATGTGGTATGGCAAAGAGTGTTGCATGTTATCAAGAGATACCAGCTGAAGGTGGATCTTAAATAGATTGCTAACCTTAGTTAGACTTTGAAGAAGAAGACACAACCGTAGCGTGACTCCACAAAGGATGAAACCAGCCGAAGGGGAATCCGATCCTAATTTGCTAACCTCAGTTAGACTTCAAAAAGAGACACAGCCGAAGGGTGACTCGATAAAGGATGAGACCAGCCGAAGGGGAATCCGATCCTAATTTGCTAACCTCAGTTAGACTTCAAAAAGAGACACAGCCGAAGGGTGACTCGATAAAGGATGAAACCAGCCGAAGGGGAATCCGATCCTAATTTGCTAACCTCAGTTAGACTTCAAAAAGAGACACAGCCGAAGGGTGACTCGATAAAGGATGTAACCAGCCGAAGGGGAAACCGATCCTGATTTTGCTAACCTTAGTTAGACTCCAAAAAGAGACACAGCCGAAGGGTGACTCGATAAAGGATGTAACCAGCCGAAGGGGAAACCGATCCTATTTTGCTAACCTTAGTTAGACTTCAAAAAGAGACACAGCCGAAGGGTGACTCTGGATTTGAAAGGGTATGCCAATAATCATTGGACTTGCCGATGACAATCAGACTTGAAAGGAAAGGACTAATACCAATCAGACCTGACCGAAGGATGCCCGTAACCACAGGACTTTAAGGAAAAGGCTAGTAACCACTAGACTTTTGCTGGTAACAACCAGACTTTGAGGGAAAGGACCAATAACAATCAGACCTGACCGAAAGATGCCTGTAACAACAGGACTTTAAAGGAACAGACTAGTAACAACTAGAACTGACCAAAGGATGCCTGTAACAACAGGACTTTAAAGGAACAGACTAGTAACAACTAGAACTGACCTGAGGATGCCTGTAACAACAGGACTTTTACCAGTAACAACCAGAATTTGAAGGAAAGAACCAATAACAATCAGACCTAACCGAAGGATGCCTGTAACCACAGGACTTTAAGGAAAAGGCTAGTAACCACTAGACTTTTGCTGGTAACAACCAGACTTTGAGGGAAAGGACCAATAACAATCAGACCTGACCGAAAGATGCCTGTAACAACAGGACTTTAAAGGAACAGACTAGTAACAACTAGAACTGACCAAAGGATGCCTGTAACAACAGGACTTTAAAGGAACAGACTAGTAACAACTAGAACTGACCTGAGGATGCCTGTAACAACAGGACTTTTACCAGTAACAACCAGAATTTGAAGGAAAGGACCAATAACAATCAGACCTAACCGAAGGATGCCTGTAACCACAGGACTTTGAGGAAAAGGCTAGTAACCACTAGACTCGACCAAGGGATGCCTGTAACAACAGGACTTTAAAGGAACAGACTAGTAACAACTAGAACTGACCAAAGATGACTGTGACAACAGGACTTTTGCTGGTAACAACCAGACTTTGAAGGATGCCCATAACCATGGGATTTTAAAGGAACAGACTAGTAACAACTAGAACTGACCAAAGGTGCCTGTAACAACAGGACTTTTACTGGTAACAACCAGACTTTGAAGGATGCCCATAACCATGGGATTTTAAAGGAACAGACTAGTAACAACTAGAACTGACCAAAGGTGCCTGTAACAACAGGACTTTTACTGGTAACAACCAGACTTTGAAGGATGCCCATAACCATGGGATTTTAAAGGAACAGACTAGTAACAACTAGAACTGACCAAAGGTGCCTGTAACAACAGGACTTTTGCTGGTAACAACCAGACTTTGAAGGATGCCCATAACCATGGGTCTTTAAGGAAAGAGATGCCAATAATCATTGGACTTGACTGAAGAAGACTAGCAATGACTAGACTCTTATTGGGGATGTTTATGGACACTGAATTTGAAGGCGATGCCAATAACCATTGGGCTTGACTGAAAGAAAGGCTAGTGACAACTAGAATCAATCAGGGGATGTCAATAAATACTGGGCTTCCAAGACGGTATTGATGCTTGCGAAGCATAAGAATTACATGGATCCCTCAGGCCAAAGGTGGGGTGCAATTCTGCAAGAGTGGCAATCATTCAAATTGCCACACACATAGTATGGATTTCAAATGATTGAAAAATGAGATGGGTTGAATACCCATCCTCATTCGCACTCTATTATGCACGCGGCATGCGGGAAAATAACCAAAACAAGACTAGTAACGACTAGACTCGACATGCGGATGACGGTAACCACTGAACATTCACGGAGATGTTGATGCTTGCGAAGCATAAAAGTTACATGGGTCCCTCAGGCCAAAAGGCGGGGTGTACTCTTCAAGAGTGGCATTCATTCGAGTTGCCACACACCAAGTATGATTACCCAAATGATTGAAAAATGAGATGGGTTGAATGCCCACCCTCATTCACACTCTAATCTGCACGCAGCATATGGGAAAATAACCAAAATAAGACTTGCAAGAAGCAAGAGGTATCCCTTATGCAAAAGGCAGTAAGGGGACTCACAAAAAGTGAATACAAAGAAAGGACTAGTGACGACCAGACTCTATTAGATGATGCCAGTAAACACTGGACTTTGAAGAAGATATTGTTACTTACAGAACATAAGAACTACATGGTTCCCTCAGGCCAAAAGGCGGGGCGTAATTCTACAAGAGTGACAACCATTCGAATTGCCACACACAAAGTATGGGTTATACAAACGATTGAGCTCAGCAAACGGGAAATAAACCATAGATAAAATGATCTTGGCGAAGAAGGACTTTGTATTCAATCCACACTCGAGAGAGAAAATGAGACTTCTTCTAGGGATATATTACTTTGTGCCTTTGGAGCACGCACAAACTTGGCTTATGCATTGATGCATGTTTGAATTTTTCCATGGCGTAATGTTCCATATTCATGGAAATGCTACGCGTTTTTGTAGATGCAATGTGAATGCAATGATTACTATATGTAGAGATAATGAGGGCCCTTTAGAGAATATTTCACTGACTTGTTGATCGAGCTTCGTTTCTGACCTCGGGAGAGGTAAACACCAGGGAGATTCCCCTTAGTGTTAAGAGCTCTGTGGGGGTGCCAATAGACATTGGACTTTAACTTGCAGGCTATACTTCTGATTGTTGACTTGAAGAATGACTTCTGACTTCTCACCATGTGCCATAGCTCGGAGAATTTTTAGCTTGAGGATATTCCCTCAATTTACCATGTTAGGGATGAGAAACCTTGATGAGGAACTCTTTATGGGATGAGTGGAACAACTTCGAGGAGAAATAAACTCCTATACTTGGGGAGAGAATGAATTCTCAGGAGAAATAAACTCCTATGCCTGGGGAGGGAGTGACTTGCTGGGGAAAATCATTGTGATACTTCTCCACTCTATGATGGCCAACTACACTTTACAAGTGAATGACGGTTTCTTCAATACAAACCAAAGGAGTATGCCCCAGGCCGCCTGACTTGCAAAGATATCTGATTTATCGAAGACATTCGCCTCGAAAGGATCCTTACACCACCATTACTTGAGAAAATCTGCCCCAGCATATTCATACATTTGAAATATTCTTTCTCTTGATCCACGGATCCTTGAAGAGATTTGTCGAATCTCGACGTAATTGCCCTAGATTGAGTGAGCTTGAGAGATTCCTCGACGTCACTACTCCGAATTGATTGAAATCAAGAGAGAGTTTCCTCGACTTGATTAACCCTGATTGGTCGAATTTGAGATGTCAAACCTTGATTTGCTTGCCCCAGATAGGCTGAACTCACGAGAGAGATTCCTCGTCGTGACTGCCCCTGATTATGTACATCTTATCAGAATCCTCAAGTTTTACTTCCCTTAAGATCCCACAAATCGTGGAAGTAACTTTACCACACTCAAAAGAGTATTCAAAACCTTCAGGGTAATCAATCAAAGAGAGTACCCACTGATTATGCTCAATGGAGTCTTCAGGCAACATGCCCCTTGATATATTAGTCTCTGGAATGATTTCTTTTTACTCTAAGGAGTTCTCAAGTCTCTTTTACTTTGACATGATAAAGCTCTTCGTGGATTCTCATCATAGAAACTTCCTTGATGTTTAAGAAAATGTTTGGTATGCAAAAGAATATTAATTCTAAGAATGACAATTCTAATGCAAAGCCTATGCTTGTCTTGAAGTTTTAAAAAAAAACTTTTTTATGAAAATGAGGTGGCCACCTCTTGTGAATGAAAGATAAAGCGAGCATACGATACCAACATAGATATGTGTTACGCTTCATTGAGAGTCAGTTAAATGCTATTTCATGGAAGTGTATTTTCGAAATAAACCCTACTTCAATTAGGACTTTTAAGGGTTGTAACTTGGCATGGTTCAAGGTTTTCAGAAACAAAGGATTTTTAGGCTCAAAATTATTTGGTGCCCACCCCCTTCATGATGTTCTCCACTCCTAAGTTCAATTAACTCAACATAAGTGCTCATCCCTCACAAGGAATTTTAAGATGGTTGAGGAATCAATGAGGTTTTTTCGGACATGGCAGTCGCTCACCTTTTATTCTTTCGATTCATTATCACACGACTTTGTTCTTGCTTTATTTTCACCATCCTTTTTCTTTTTATTGCTATATTTTTCTATCATCCTTTTTTTCTTTTCATTTTTTTTTGCCATTCTTCTTTTTTTTTAACAAGTCGTGTGACCTCGCATTGTCGTTGATTTGTTGGAAGTGATTGCGACTGCCTCATCCCATGATTGATGAAGGATTACCATTGTGATATCGTCATCTTTTGTCCTCTTCGTAGGTGAAGGATAACCATCACGGTTTTGACTTTCCTCAACCTTTTGAAGGATAACCATTGTTGTATCCTTAAATGTATATCATTTTGTGAGTTTTGAACACTTGATCAAGTTAAATGAACACTACCCTTCCCCGGGGTTAAAAATAAGGTTTTTTTCTGATCAGAAAAGAAACTCCTACTTCAAGGCTCAAAGGGGTTAACGAGGGTCTATCTCCCTTATATCTCCGGTGTTTGGGGATTTGAAACAATGCCTGTACATCATCAGTAGGGTTTTATTCAAAAACATACAATTAGGGATTTTGCATTTTTATATCATCATCATTCTCCCTCCGCTCGTTGCCTAAGCAAGAGATTAGTAAAGTTGGTAACGTAATGCCAAAAACTTTTATTTTTTATTTTTTAGTGAAAACGAAATGGATTACTTCAAGACAAACATAAACAATGTATTATGATTTTCATTCAGAAATTAACAATTTTTTACATGCTAGCAATGCTTAAACAAACAATGGAATGCTACAAATGAAAAGGAAATAAAGAACTAAATGAATACCCTTGTAGAGGAGACTTGACTCCGTATGGACTTATTGCTCTCGAATACCTTTTGCAGTTTTAATACCCCATTGAGACTTCGATTTGTGCATAAAACCTCTTGGAGTGGATGTGGTTGTTCTGAAGTAAGCGAGGACCTGAATTTTGCCTTTGAATGTCCTACCACCTTCAGTTGAATGGCTAGGTGCCCTAGCATGGTAGCCACTTAGCATTATCATATGTTCCTTCCACGCACTTTAGACTACTTCCCAGAAAAATATTCCAACAAAGGCGTGCAAGAGTGGTGCATTTTTGCCTTACTTTAGGGATTCGAGCAATGCAAATGATGCAATACTCAAGATAGACAATGTCTTGCTTATCCCTCGGTCGGGAGCCCCAAATATAGATGCTAGAACAGTAATCACCACCATGACTGAAAGAATATAGCATTATCATCGAACTCGAGAGAGCTATATTTGGTGAGGAAGACCCACATCACAAATCTTAACCAACTGAGATTCTAACCAACAGGGAAGTAATTGGGCACAAGGCATTAGAATTACATCAATTTATTTCTCATAATCTTTCTTTCTCTATTGACGGGCAAAGGTCATCGAGAAGAAAATTCCAGGAAGAGGTGACACATGATATGAAGCAACAGCCTGAGAATGAGAAATGTCTTCGTAGAATACTCTTGATTATCGCATGACAAAAGATTCTGACTGAGTTGCACAAAAATTTGTATTGCTTTAGGGATTCGAGCAATGCATGATGCGATGCTCAAGATAAGAATACGTCTTGCTTATCCCTCGGTCGGGAGCCCCAAGCAACTTCCACATATGTACAAAAGATCACTTTGACTTACACGTCCAAACTATCCAGAGAGAATAAATGAACTTTGAAGCTCTTGACATCAAGCCTTAGGCACGATCCAACAATGTCTAAATCAGCGGAGTCACAACCCTTTTTATGGCTTCCAAACTTTTCTCCAAGAGGTGGAACCTTTTGTCAGATTCAATAATCAGGAACCTGAAGGCTTCCATGATGTGAATTCTCCTTACCAAGAATAGGAATCTCAGCATTATTTCAAACATTCTGATTCATAAGACCTTCTCATGGGTGAGATTAACATTTGCATTGAGCCTCTGAAGAACCTGCCTCAACTCTTCTTGTCTAAGAGAGAATTCATGAATAGCCTCTATACACTGATTCACATTAGCCCCCATTTATGTTCCCATCTCATTCAAAACCTCACAGAGTTATTCCAATACCAACTTTCGAGCACATAGCGGTGAGAAGTCAGATTTTGTTATTGAAGTCAGAATTTGAATGGAAAGGGCCCCCATAGGCTTCTGAGAGAACTATGAAATGCATGATAATATGAATGCATGTTTCATTTATGGAGAATCCTAAAGTCTTTTCACAAATTTTATTTCTCTCTTTTTTTTATATAGTATCTTTTCTTTTCTTTTTCCATCTTTTTTGTTTTTTTCTACTTTTTCTGTTTCCTCTTTTTTTTTGGAAATATACTTTAGGATCCCCCACAAATGAAGTGGATACAACAATGATGTTATGCAATGCAAAAGCATGGGATCAAGGGTCCACATAATCTGAATAACCATCGTACGATCTTCTGAATAACTGATATAGGTCAGATGTCATGAGATCAAAGGTCCGACACCTTTTTGAATACCAAGAGAACCAATAGTCACCAACGGAACCTGAGTCACCAACGGTACCTGTCATGTATATCCCTCCCCACTCACAGGTGAATCTAGGTCAGGGTAGGTCAAAAGGCAACCAGCGTTATCAGCTCTCCTGAGATACCACCATTGTTGCATCTATTTGAACCTCGACTGGGCGTGGGTCTCATGATCGCAATCAACAGAACCTGACATTCTGTTGGCGTCATGACTATCCACTCTATCCTAGGTATCCTATGTGTTAACTCTGGCCTGGGTATTGGGCCTTTTACCTCATAGAACAACCCACCCAACCTGCAAAACAGAACAGAAGACCCCAAGGAACACAGAATATAATCCATATGCATGATGTGCAAACAGAAATAAACATGATATGCAAGCAGAAAAGTAAACATGTAAACATATATACAAGGTATAGACATAAAAACAAATAAACACCCAGTAAATAAACAAACAAGCGCAGGCTAGGATCGACTCACTAAGGATGGACCAGCAACAGGTCTATCAACATCCCCAGCAGAGTCGCCAGCTGTCGCTACCCCCGCGAAAAATGGAATCAGAGTCGCCACTAATATATTTATCCCATAAGGGACAGGAATATCAGGAAACCTAACTCGAACAAGAACAAGGTCTTTCGACCAGAGAAACAGGGTACGGGAGTCGGTTACGCAAGGGGAAGGTGCTAGCACCCCTCACGCCCATCGTACTCGATGGTATCCACCTATGTTTGTTTCTATCTAAAGGGTGTATCTATGTCTAAACCTAAATGCGAATGCATGCAAAAGAAACACGGGGAAAAGAAGGAATTATTTACAAGTGTGCTCGCTTAGGCCCCGCGACCCAATGCCTACGTATCCCTTACAAGGAATCAGAGCGACCGTAGTTCGGCTCCATAGTTTCCATTTGTTTTGTGTTTTTTAGTTGAACAGCGGTTAAGGTCACAATCCACGATGCTCGACCTTTGGAGACTTATACGCCTACTTTTGGAAAGGACTTAACTTGTTCTTAAGCGCCTAACAAGGCAAAAGAAAAGCAAAAGTTTGGTTTGTGTCTTTTATTGTAATTCCACGATGACGAAGACCCTCTACAGGGCTTCGCATCGCTTCCTTACTCTGTTTTAAGTCAAAGCCTTTATTAATCATTTTGAATGTTTTCTGGTTGAGTATTTTTTAAGGGAGATTTACTTTGCGACTTAGATCACACCAAGAAAAAGAGTTTTGTTTTTGACTATTTAGAGAATGCACATCGAGGTCTACACCACAATCGATTCTCTAAATAACGGATAAGAAATACATCGAAATCTACATTCCAATCATTTCTTTTCCGTTTAGTAGAAAAGAACGTACATCGGGGCCTACACCCCAATCATTTCTTTTTTACTATGTGAGAAAGAACGTACATCGGGGCCTACGCCCCAATCATTTCTTTCTCACTACACATCAGAAAAGTCACAGTATGATCTTTGTCAGGTTTTTTTATTAAGTATTTTAGGGTTGAAAAAGAAAAAGAAATGAACAAAGGAGACTAACCTATTCTCTAATCTAATTGTCATTCTAATTCCTATTTGAAATCTAAACTAAAATCTTAAGGGAAAGCTAAATCTAACGTTAACATACTAATGAGATATATTCTAAAAGGAGCAAACAAGTGATATTAACAAAATAGGCCCAAAATATGGCCAAAAGCTAAGTAACAAGATTACACAACAATTATACAAAAATAGCATGAAAATGATACAAAAACAATTCAAGCATTAGTGCAAAATTAAACTAAAAAAATACTACTATTTAGTTTTTTTATAAGGAAATCTAATTCAAGCTTAACTATGTTAAAAATCTATTGACCCTAAAACTAACAATTTTATTGTTTTATATGTCATTTTTATTACCTAAAAATCAAACAAAAATTATGATTCTAACTATTGTTATTACCTAAAAATCTAATAAAAAAAAATTATGATTTTACATGTTTTATTGTTATCTAAAAAGTATAGTAAAAAACTAAGTAAGAAGACCTAAAATCTATCAATTAAGTGTGAATCAGGGGGGTGTTAAAGTAGAATGTTGGGTTGGCTTTAGCAACGCGCTGGGCCCAGAGAGATGCTGGCCCAGCAGAGTTTTTTTATCATAGTATTCAGCTAGCCAAAAGAATCAACATGGGCCAAGGGATGTGAACACCGAATTTCGGGGATGGCCCAAGGGAACTGCATTAATCCACATCTTTTCCCAACATCAATTGAAACACTTATCCAGATTTTTCCATCAGATTTCATTAATGGCTTAATCACTACTTAATTACAATTAATACTGAGACTTTTATACACTAATTATTAACATTAAACCTAGATTAATACAGACTTTATACTACACAAAAATCTTATGTCAATTAAAGCATATTAACTCAAAAAAAGAAATTGAGAAAGGGGCTAGGTTAAGAAATTATGACCGTTCATCTTGCGTCTTCTTCCTCTCACTCGTGAACGGCGGCCGAGACTCAACCTCTCCGACGAAAACATGGTGGCGCCGATATCTAATGGCCGCACGACGAACGGAAGCCACCTCTCTCATCTTTCTCTTCTGCCTCACCGTTTGATCCTCTCGCGTTTCACTCTCAATGTCCTCGAATCTCCGAAAACAAATCCGGTTCTAGTTCGATGAAGATGAAGGACGAACGAGTTGACTTCGGTTTCCAGGTATTTCATTCTCTCCTTTTCTCGCTGTGATTCTTTCTTTACTTCACTGATTTCTCCTTCTTCGTGAATCCCATTCAGTGGTGTTCTTCTTTAGGTTTGTTGTTGTTGTTGCAATGCGTTGAGTCAAACGTTGATGGAAGAATGGAGTTGCTTAAGAATCGTGAGTCGCTCCTCTGCAGAATGGAAGATGAAGATTGATGACGTGGTTTTTGGAGATGCGATGCAGATATGTGAAGGATTGAATATGTGAAGATGAAGGTTGTGCGAAGAAAGGATGAAGTTGCTGAATCTTGAAGAAGCCCTTTTTTTTCAGGTTGTTACGTTTCTGTTATGCCTTTTCTTTTTCTGAAATTTTCTTCCATCTTTCTGAGTTTCTGTTGGTGATTTGATGAAGTAGAGAATGGAGAGTGGTTAGAAGTGGTGATAATGATGAGAAATGAAGGGAGTGTGTACGTGTGATTGAAGAATGAATGATGATGATGGTGATAGAAGAAGTTGAATTCGGTTCTGGTTGATGAAGAGTGAAGAAGATTGAAGGGAGAGTGAGAATGGTTGTGGTTTGTGGAGAAATAGTGAAGATTCAGAGGGTTGATGAAAATGGTGAAGAAGAGAAGGAAAAATCGTGAAGAAGCTGAAGAATGGAGCAGTGTTCTCATTTATGGAATTCTCAGGTTAGTTTTTCTTCTGATTTTCTGTTGCAATTTCAGTTATTGGTGAGGTCGATTCTGTTAGCTTCTGTTATGTGTTTTTTCTTCTAATTTGTGTTATCCTCTCTTTCTTATGTTGCAACTCCATACTGATGAATCCTCTCTATGAACCGGTTTTGTTATGCAAGCAGCGGTTCGGTCTTGATTCGAAATTGGTTTTGTGCTGCGGTTTTCTTTATTTTGCTTGAACTTTGCTGAACTTTCTGTTACGATTTTCTGTTATCAATTTTCCTCCCTATTTTCTGTTATCAATCTGCTATAACCTTTTTTCTTTGCTATGCTGATTACAGATATTCAGATGTTCTTTTGTTCTACTGTGAACCGATTTTGATGCGGTTCGGTTTTTCTTTGATTCAATTGCAGGGTCGGTTTTTTGTTTATGGGCAAGGTGTAGCTCTCTTCTTGCTGCAAGTTGTTTGAAGTGGTTTGGTAAAGATGGATCAAGAGCCCGAATTAGTTTCGTTTTTCCTGTAACTTATGATGAATTTTGTAATATATTTCATGGTGTGATGATATTTGTAGATTGGAATTGATTTGTATAAATTTGATGGACTTTTGGTTTTTTCTGAATCTTGAATGGAGTATACTTGAATGAAAAGATGATGACGATATTTGAACGAACACTTCACGCTCTTGACCCCATTAAATTTTCTAAATCCACCTCAATCTGCCATAACAAATAATAGATGATAAGGATGGGAATCAAATTACATTGATCCTAATGTGCCCACGAGTTCCTTTCCCATGCTATGGCTCACACCTTGCTTTCACATAATTTTCTTCAATTGATAACCCTTCAGACATATCCTATGAAGAATGAGATCTGAACTTGAAATCGCACTAACAATGAACCATGGCATTTTGAACCGATGACAACCTTGGATGAACTTTGAATAACACTCTTGGATCTTAACTTGAATTAAATTCTTGATGAACAAAATGTTTTTGGACGAAATTTGAATACTAAGAGTACCTAGATCATCAAATCAAATTCATCCTCAAATCATTGTAACCTTAATCCGAGTTCAATTCCTTAATTCAAACCAAACCACCAGCCAATTGAACATATAGCGGTGCCTCGAACACAATGCTATCCTTGAGCTCATAATATGGTACCATGACTCATTTGTTTACAACTCACCCCATAAGTCTCAGATGACATGAGACCCTCAGTAGATAAATGTCAACAAGCCCAATCACGATGAATGAGAAACTATAATCCTTTTGTTTTGGGTAGGGAAATAAACCCTAATTATCAAGAGCCTCGATCCCATGCCTTTTATTGATTAATGAATGCATGATCTATGTTAGATGACCTAATGAAAGTATGCAGATGAAATGAAGGTTTAAGCCAGTTAGCAATAAATAGGTGGGCAAATTTTGGGGTACAACACCAGGTTCACGGTTTTAGAAAAAAGGATTTTTAGGCTCAAATTTATTGGTGCCCACCCCCTTCGTGATGTTCTCCAACCTAAGCTCAGTTAACTCGATGTGAGCGTTCAT
Organism: Vicia villosa; assembly: GCF_029867415.1. Classification (NCBI taxonomy): domain Eukaryota; kingdom Viridiplantae; phylum Streptophyta; class Magnoliopsida; order Fabales; family Fabaceae; genus Vicia; species Vicia villosa. The sequence goes on along the minus strand of NW_026705165.1, from coordinate 153,242 downwards.
TCTTCAAGAGGAGTTTGAGATGATTGAGGAATCAATGAGGTGTTTGGACATGGAAATCACTTTACATCTTGTTCTTGGTTTCTGATCACATGATCTTGAATTTATAGTCACACGACTTTTCCCTTTTGTTGAGGATCTTTTTTGTTTCCCTAACTTTTGCCTGGACAAATTCTTTTGAATTCCGGGTTTGAAGTCCAGCGGGATGCCCTAACTTTTGCCTAAGTCACTTGTTTCGAGTTGTTGACTCAGCAAACTTTCTTTTCTTTTCTTTTTTTTTCATTCTTTTCTCTTTTTTTTTTTTTGCACAAATCGTGTGACCCTGAGACGTCTTCGATTGATTGGAAATATTGTGACTGCCTCATTTTTTGATTGACGAGGGATGACCATTGTGGTATTTACTTTTCCTCAATATTTTGAAAGATAGCCATTGTTGTATCCTTGGATGCGTGCTCCTTATGAATGTTGAATACTCAATCAGTTTAACCGAACACTACCCTGCCCCTAGGTTAAATGTGAGGGTTTTTTCGTATAGAAAAGAAACTCCTACTTCAAGGCTGTTAGGAGTAAATTAATGGTAAATTCAGGTGTTAATAGAAGTGATTTAGTCTCCAAACCAATGCAAAATGTGATGAATCCATAGGTTTTTATGAAGAATTGAACTGAATAAGTTTAGTTCATGTATAAAGCAAATCGAATCACTTGTGGGTGTTATTGTTGCAGGTTTTGAGCTAAATTGGAACTTAAGAAGAACATGAGGAGGATAGAGAGCTTGAAGTCTCAAAGGCAAAGGAAAAAGTTGGAAATTGCAAAGAGCGCGCCGCGAGAGTCCTAGAGCGCGCCGCAGAAACATCTCTGTTTTGAAGCGCGCCGCGCCAGCCCGTTGCCGCGCCGCGGCCTCGGCGTTAAAAGCCCAAATATTCTGTTTAAAAGCCCTAGCTTCCAAGAGAGAAAGGGTGGTTAGAGAACTTTGTGAAGAGCGAAATTAGGAGAGCATTCTGAGATTGCAGCCAAGAATAACAATTGAAGGCCAATTCTTTACCAATCGAAGACATTCCATTGATGAAGATGAATCCTTCTATTAATTCTTGTGTGTTCTTCATGTCTATGGAGAGCTAAATCCCTCTTGTTGAGTCTAAGGTAGTAGTTAACCTATGAATATACATTACCATTGATTAATTCCTGTGAACAATTGTTTGAATTCATTATCAATAAGAAACCTTGTTTTTATTCTTAAATTATCGTTGAATCTTTGATCGAAAGAAAGGATTTAACCTTTGCCCTAGGTTACTATATTGATTCAATTGCAATTTGCAGAGATGGAATTGGAATTGGGTTTTCATAATTATCGTTCTTAATCACTATTATCGATATTGATATTTGGAGAGATCGAATCTCATACCGGTAAAAGTTTATCTAATTTGATTTGCAGACATGGAATCTTATTTGAGGATAAGTGAAGATAGTGATTCAAAGGATTGTTCTATTGGGAATTAATTGATAATTGTATAGGATTAGGTTGATGAACCCTAAAGGCTCAACATCTTTCTTTATTTGTTAACACAAAGTCCTTTACTTACTTTTATTTTATTATTTGCTTTTGATATTATTAGAAGTATAAAACAAACCAAACCAAATTTCCTAACTCAAAATAAACAACTATAGAACGGCAGTGATATTAACCAATCCCTGTGGATACGATATATTACAGAAAATATTTACCCACAAATACTTTCAACAAATTGGCGCCGTTGCCGGGGATTGGTGTCAATATTGCACGCATTGCAATAGTCGTATTATTTTGAGTTATTTACTTAATTTTAGATTTTTTTGTTTATTTACTTAATTTTAGATTTTGTTTGTTTAGTTACTTAATTTTAGAATTTTAGTTTAGTCCCTTTATTTTAGGATTTTAGTTTAATTCCTTTATTTTAGATTTTTAGTTTAGTTCCTTTATTTTAGAATTTTAGTTAGTTAGTTTATTTTAGATTTTGTTATTTCAATAATCTTTTAATTTTAATTTTTATCTCTTTTAATTTTATTTTTATTATTATTATTTTTTATCCTGTTATTTCACTTGTTTGCTAGTTTTGTAGAATTTTCTTTGTCGACATGTTCGACCCAAATATAAATGCTGCGATTCATGCTCAAAACGAGATCCTATTTCAACAAATGGAGTATCTCCTTCAAAGTGTGTCACAGTTCACACCTCAAGTTAGTGAGTTTTATGATAGCAGATGGGGCACACCGGAAGATACGATAGAGTATCATATGGCTAACCATGAATATCAACAACAAGCCTTTCAACCTTACACTCAACCGTCGCCACAACAACAAGGAGGACAATCTAAGTTGGAAGAGACCATGAATCAGTTCATACAAATGTCAATGACAAATCAACAACAAGGGCCTTCACACTATAATCAAGGTTATCAAAGTGGACCCTCTGAGTTAGAGGAAACCATGAATCAATTCATGCAATTCTCTTTAGCCATTCAACAAAACCGGGAAACGCAAGATGTTCAACTTACCAAATTCTTCACTGAGCAAAACGTAAGTCAAGTTTCAACTTTTCAAAACCCTATGACTTATGTAGAAACTTGCAATGCTACTTCTATAAAGAGTGTAAAAGTGATTGATGAGGAAGTTGAAAACAAGGATGTTGGAAAGAAGAGAGTGGAGGAGGAAGTTGATGACAAGGAAGATGTTGTTGAAAAGGATAACATAGAGTATGTAAACATAAAGAAAAATATAGAAGTTGAGTATGAACTCTCAATGAAGCTACCTTATCCAAGACCTCCTAAAAAAGTGGATGATATGTTAGTTGAAGGACCAAAAAAGGAGGATATAATTAAAGAAGTTGTGAATGAGTTAGAAACTTCAAAAGTTGAAACTTTTTCAAAAGAGAAGATGGTGGACTTAGAGTTGAAGAAGAGTAGTAATGCAAATAAGCATAAACTCTCATTGGAATTACTTCCTCCACAAGTTCCTAATAAAGAAGGGAAGGAGAGTCATTGCTTTCGACCAATGGAAATGTTTAGCCGTTTGCAAATCACCATCCCATCTTTAGAAGGTTTAGAGATAAAGCCAAAATTTGTCAAAGTTATCAAGGATAGGTTCTCACCGACGAAGAAATTAACAGATAAGGAGGTTATCTATCTTGAGGAGAGGACAAAACGAATGAAGGAAGAGAGATCGCGAGTTGAAGTGGTACGAATTAAGGATGAAGAAACCAAACAAGCAAACATGAAATACTTTTGGGGCTTCACATTGGTAAGAAAGGTGCCAAGAAAACGAGACAATGGTTGATGATTCAACCATGAACCGTCGAGCCATGCGACGTTAAACGAAGCGCTTCGTGGGAGGCAAACCACGCTTCTAATGTTTTATTTTGTTTTGTTTATTTTTATTTCAGGAAATAATAAGGGGACCTTTCTGGTGAAAGCTAGGAAGAAGCAATTGATATGGCAATACCCTTTGTGAGTCAACCCTCCCGGGCTTGTTCTGAAACATTGAGGTCAATGTTTAGTTCAAGTTTGGGGGTGGATTTACTCTTTTGCATTTTTCAATTTTTTGTTTATTATTTGTTTGTTTTATCCCCAGTTTAGAATAAGTAGTCCCACAGCATAATGAAAATCTCAAGCAAAGCACCAACAATGAAGCAACATGTATGAAAGTGGTAGTGAGTGAAGTGAAAATTTTTGAAATTTTTTTTTAGTTCGCCTACTTTTTCAATAAAGTAACAAAGCAGGTATGGATTTTTGAACTCAAACTCCTAATGTGTGCATGGAATTTAGGTTGTTAGTAAATACTGTCAGAAGTTCTTTATGGTACATTGTTTATTGGATCAGCTTAGCCTTAACCATTGTGAGGAAAGCTTTCCATTGTTTACTATATGCAGGAGACCATCAATTATTTTGACTTGTTCGTATCATGCTAAACCGGTTGTTGCATCGTCTGTGGAAATCTGTGGAAGTGATTTAGGCAATTGTTTGAATTTGAGAGTTCTTTGAGCCGACTCCACCGTAAAAATTATTTTCTTCTGTGAGAGTGTGATCCTTTGCTAACCATTCTTTGAGCCTGAGGTCAAGGTAAGTATCATAATATGCACCAAGGAAAATACCTGGTGAGTTTTGATCTCAATAAAAAGTTTTGTTTTGGACCATCAACCATAAAATTTGGTGATGTGTTTTCTCTTTGACCTATTTTAGAAAGTAGGGGAGCATTCATATAATCTGAATACAGGTTGATCTCCAAGTTGGGGAGAGTCACATTTAAAAGAAGAGTAAGTACTTATGGTAATCGGTGAAAGATAAAAGAAGTCGTAGCTTGAAAAAAAAAGAGAAGTAACAACGTTTGAATATAAAGATTGTTGAAAAAAAAAAGTGAAAAAGAAGAATCAAGCTACGAATGAATGAAAAAAGATGGACAGGTAAAGGAAGTAGAGTTTTAGAGAAAAAGAAATAAGTTATGAATTGGATGCTTCCCTATATTAGGAACAACCCTTGATTATCTTCTTTTCTTTGAATCTAAACCACATTACAACCATAGAAAGACCTTCTGATTCTCAGATTCCACAAGACTTGATGCGAGCAATTTGGTGAACGTATGATATGGATCTTTGTTGATTTAATTGTTTGGATGAGTGTTTAACCCCTCTTTTATTCATCATACTTTTTGATGAGAGTGATTAGTGCTGATTCAATTACAATTGTGTAGTGTTTTGAACTTCTGGAGGTAATTTGCTTTCAACGTTTGTTTCATGTGGATGTTCTGAGTTTGCAGGTAGAAGAAGAGTATTTGACTTGGTTACTGGATTGAACCACTTGAGAAAAACTTTTTGAAAAACTTGTTGCTTGATTGTCGGTAAACTTTGCTGGAGGTAAGTAATTTTGTTTAGGGACAAACAAAACTCTAAGTTGGGGAGAGTTTGTTAGGAGTAAATTAATGGTAAATTCAGGTGTTAATAGAAGTGATTTAGTCTCCAAACCAATGCAAAATGTGATGAATCCATAGGTTTTTATGAAGAATTGAACTGAATAAGTTTAGTTCATGTATAAAGCAAATCGAATCACTTGTGGGTGTTATTGTTGCAGGTTTTGAGCTAAATTGGAACTTAAGAAGAACATGAGGAGGATAGAGAGCTTGAAGTCTCAAAGGCAAAGGAAAAAGTTGGAAATTGCAAAGAGCGCGCCGCGAGAGTCCTAGAGCGCGCCGCGGAAACATCTCTGTTTTGAAGCGCGCCGCGCCAGCCCGTTGCCGCGCCGCGGCCTCGGCGTTAAAAGCCCAAATATTCTGTTTAAAAGCCCTAGCTTCCAAGAGAGAAAGGGTGGTTAGAGAACTTTGTGAAGAGCGAAATTAGGAGAGCATTCTGAGATTGCAGCCAAGAATAACAATTGAAGGCCAATTCTTTACCAATCGAAGACATTCCATTGATGAAGATGAATCCTTCTATTAATTCTTGTGTGTTCTTCATGTCTATGGAGAGCTAAATCCCTCTTGTTGAGTCTAAGGTAGTAGTTAACCTATGAATATACATTACCATTGATTAATTCCTGTGAACAATTGTTTGAATTCATTATCAATAAGAAACCTTGTTTTTATTCTTAAATTATCGTTGAATCTTTGATCGAAAGAAAGGATTTAACCTTTGCCCTAGGTTACTATATTGATTCAATTGCAATTTGCAGAGATGGAATTGGAATTGGGTTTTCATAATTATCGTTCTTAATCACTATTATCGATATTGATATTTGGAGAGATCGAATCTCATACCGGTAAAAGTTTATCTAATTTGATTTGCAGACATGGAATCTTATTTGAGGATAAGTGAAGATAGTGATTCAAAGGATTGTTCTATTGGGAATTAATTGATAATTGTATAGGATTAGGTTGATGAACCCTAAAGGCTCAACATCTTTCTTTATTTGTTAACACAAAGTCCTTTACTTACTTTTATTTTATTATTTGCTTTTGATATTATTAGAAGTATAAAACAAACCAAACCAAATTTCCTAACTCAAAATAAACAACTATAGAACGGCAGTGATATTAACCAATCCCTGTGGATACGATATATTACAGAAAATATTTACCCACAAATACTTTCAACAAAGGCTCAAAGGGGTTGACAAGGGATTAACTTCCTTATATCTCCAGTGTTTGGGAATTTGAAACAATGCCTGTACATCATCAACAGGGTTTTACTCGAAAGCACACCATTTGAGATTATTGGTATTATGCGTTCGTCATTCTCCCTTCAGAGTCATCATGCTTTATCACTGAGAGTTTGGTATCACAAGCAAATAAAAACATATTAGAGCGAGAACGAATGAATTTTTTCAAGACAAACATATCCAATGCATCATTATTATAGTTCAAAAACAAACAAGTATTGCATATAGACAGTATTGAACAAGAACAAGAAAGATTACGCGTGAAAATGCATGAGAAATTACGAATTGCCAACATTGAGGAGATTTTCTCCGTATGGACTTATTGCTTCAGAAGGTCCATTGAGTCGAAGGAGAACTTCAAATCTGGCCTGCAGGTGTGAATATGATAGCCTTTGCATCAATCAGGTCTTGTACCTTATCTCGGACTAGTTGGCAATTATCGATCGACTGACCAAGTGCCCCAGAGAGGAAATCAAACCAAGTGTTCGTATCTGAACTACAGATTACTTCTAAGAAGAAGATTCTGACGAAGCCACAAAGGAGTTGTAAGTATCAAGCTTTAGGGATTTGAGGCAGAAAATGATAAGCTCGTTGTCTGGAAACCTGTTATGCAATGATATGTATGCAAATGCATATGCAATGTTTTCAAAGATCTTTCTGGAACCCAATTTGCAACATTGAAATGTAGTTGCAGCTTTGTTGAAGAACTACGACTTCCATCTTTGAACGTCCTTCTTTAAGAATCAGGCTCACCATATCCAGTGGGTCATAGCCTCTGATTCGGGGTATGGTACTTTTGAGCTTAAAAGCATGTGGCTAAAGGAAAATAAATCCTCTTGCCCCTTGATAGGAACTGTACCCTGGAGTTTGAAGGCATCTGGCTAGAGGAAAATAAATCCTCTTGCCCCTTGATAGGAATTGTACCCTTGAGTTTGAAGGCATCTGGCTAGAGGAAAATAAATCCTCTTGCCCCTTGTCAGAAGTTTAGGCTCTTGATAGTCTTTCCATAGTACCTGGAAAGTATGCGCCATGAATTCCTAAGATCCTTGAAAAAGGTTAGTAAACATGTTTGGTAAAAGCATAAGGTAATATGGACAAGGGAGTCCTACACATAAAACCTGCAAGGAAATCAAATCGTTAGGGTATGAAAAAAATCCTGCAAGAAGATCAAGTTGTTAGGGTATAACAAATCCTGCAAGGAGATTAATTTGTTAGGGTACACACAAATCCTGCAAGGAAACCAAACGGTTAGGGTATAAACAAACCTTGCCAGGAAACCAAACGGTTAGATAATAAATACAAACAAGTCACACAAGTAGCCTTAGGTTTAAAGGCCAGCATGAAGTCCATAGGTGCATACCCTCCCTTCTTGAGTTTAGTTGGTTCAACCTGTCTTAAAAAAAGTAACCGGGTTCTATGGTGCTCATATCCCTGATCTTTCTCGTGGGCTTTGTCTCAACATAGCACTCAATCGGCCAGCCAAAAGCATCCCTTGAGTCCAATCTCAATGAGTGTAGCATCGAGTATCAACCGGCTTCAGTCAGGAATCCAAAGCCAGCCATCTCGCTACTTCTTATAAGCCAAAGTCAAGTTCAACTAAGGTTCTAAGGGCGAATTAGTGCTCATGACACCACGCGGTAGCCAAATGTCTCCTCGATCAGATTCAAGGGCCATCAGGACAAACCAAAGCGTCGCACTAACGGTGGCCACCAGTTCAACCATAACGATACATGTCGTACAGTTTCCCTGGTCTCATGCCACATACTTAAGGTACACTAGATCCGGGTGTAGGACCTTTCACACAATAACAAACCCAAACAATTCCCTTAAAAATAAAGCATACAAACAAACAATTAAAAACATTTATAATGAACTAAGCCCTAAGGTAAACCCCTCTTAAAGACTCCCCAGCAGAGTCGCCAGTTCTGTAACACGGTGAACTGACTTTTATTTTAATAAGCAACAATGTTGCGGTGAGCATGAGTCGCCACCGACTTTTATTTTGTCTGATTTTAGGAAAGGTAAAAAGTACAGAAAAAGACCTTTTGAAAAAGAAACGGGCTCGGGGGGTAAGTTATGAAAAGGGAAGGTGTAAGCACCCTTTTCATCCGTAGTTATCTACGGGCTCTTAACTTGCTTAGCTCATGTTTGTTTGTTTGTTTTGAATTGAAAAGGGACATAAGGACTTTAGCGTAAATGTGTAGCCTTAGTATTTCGAAAGAGTTTTGAAAAGATGTTTTTTATTGAGCTAGGCATATTAAGAGCACTACCCTAAATAGTTGGTCTTTTTCTATACCTTTTAAAATTCCTAGGATTTTCCATACTATATAGAAGTAGGAAATCCTTGTTTATTGGACGTGTGGGCCATCGAAGGGTCATCGAGGTCGTTGAAGGCAACAAGTAGAGGTACCCTTAGCAATTTCGAAGGGACGATCGTCACTTTTTCGTAGGCAACAATGGAGGGTCATCGAGGGACTTAGTGACGATTTTATATCAAGGGACCTTTGCTAATGAGTACCTCTACATTCCGAGGGACACGACCTTTATAATTATCCATAAGGCAACCAAGAGGGGCGTACCCTAGAGGTGAGTGTGTGCAGCAATCACGTGTGTTAAATTCAGTTATTTTTTATTTATCTTTGATTTGAAAATGATCTATCGGTTATTTTTAAATCTTACCATACAATCCTAAACATACATCTAACAAGTATATAGTGCAGAAAGTAAAAAGCAGAGAATAAATCCTAACTATTACAAGGCCTCGGGGTTAGGGGTTTACAATAAAAATTGGGGGAAGTGCTAAAAAATAAAAGAACATAATTGAAACTATTACAAAATATGAGCGCCTATACAATTGTTCTAAGAAAATTAAATAACGACAGAAGATAACATTTGGAAGAAAGTTTTGATGTTTATATTTTTTAGAATGTATTTTAGAATTAAACTAATTATATCCTAAGTTATTTAAAAGGAACAAAATTAAACCCAATATTTAAACAAATAAAATCCTAAAAATAAACTAATAGTTATATACTTTTAATTTAAAACTTTTTACAAAATTAATTTAGTTATCAACAAATTAATAAAGTAAATTAGATTTAAATTAAAATAACTAATGTAAAATTGTTTTTTATGAGTTATTATTTTAACGAAACAAAAATTAAAGAAATTAAATACAAGAATATTTACAATTTTGATACTAATAGCAAATTAATTATATAAAAAAAACATTAATTTAAAAAGAAAATTAAATTAATCCTAAATTGATTTTTATTTGATTTTGTGAGATTTTTATCAATTAGAAATAAACAAAGGTTATATACAAACCAAATTAGTTTTTTTTTAATTAAGACAAAGTTTAGATTAAGTGAAATAAAAACTAACTCTAACACTATTATTCATTATTATCTTATGAAATGATTTACTGGTTAACTATTTTGTTATTTTAATTTTAGTTAATGATAATTTGGAGACAAAACAAACAAACTATTTGCATTTGGAAGCTCTAACGCGCCACGCAAATAATGACCACCATCTGCATTTGTCAAACCACCGCCCACAGCGGTCATCTTCTTCTTCTCCGACGGCCCTTTCCTCGTTGCACCTACAAATAACACCAAACAAAAAAAAACAAAACCACACAGTTCCATTAAATGTGACATCTTTGATGTCTCAGGAAGAGTTTGGGGTGATTGACTTGGATTGAAGGTGGCTGTAGTGCACAAATCCGTACGCCCTAGTTTTTGAAGTTTTTTTTTGAAAGTTTTGGAACGTGTTCTTGAGGCTGTGAAATCGTATGTTTTTCTTTTTCTCTCCTTTTTCTTGTGTGTGTGATGAGGTTGCCTTTATATAGAGGAGAAGAGTGGGAAATGATGGAAAGAACAATGCTTTGATGATCATAAAAGTGAGAGATTATTTCCTAAAAAATTTGAAAACTTTCTAAAACATGAGAGACATGGTCTTTGAAGGAGGTTTAAGGCTAATGAATAAGTTTGATTTTTTTTCTAGAATCCTAAAAAATAGGCGCTACTCTTTATTTGTTTTGATTTTAATAATTATAATAGTAGTAATAATAATATTAACACTAAATAAAAAAATAAAAGAAAGTAATAGAAAAAACAAAAATATACTCTGAGTAAAAATAAAATAAATAAAAAGAGATTTGGATTTTTAAAATATTTTATGATTTTTTAGGATTTTTTGTGAATAAAATATGAATAAAGAAAAAAAATATTTTTTTATTTTTTTAATAAATAATAATTACGAAAATAATATTTAAATATTAAAAAAAGGTTTTTTTTTTATAAGTAAAAAAATGAATATTAAAAAACTAGAATTAAATGATTAAAAAGAAAAACTTATTTTTTTTTTGTGATTTTATTATTTTAATATAAATGAAAAATTAAATTAAATCTATAGTTAGAAACAAATAAAAAGAAAAAGTGTTAGAAGTGGGATTCGAACCCAGGAACTTATACTTGCAAACTTACTTCCTTACCAATTGTGCTATATTATTTATTTGAATTAAAAAGCCAATTGAAAGTGCATGAAGCACCGGCCAACATTTTGCTATTTATTAAAATATAAATAATTTAAGAGTAAATTATTATATTTTAAAATAGACTTTAAATCGAATATTTATAAAATCCAGGATGTCAATGTAAATGAATCCAAGATTTTATAAAAATTCAATTTTGAAATAACTTTGAAATTTTTTTTTGAAAAGCGTGGGCAAATTTTGGGGTATGACAACCCGGAGCATCTCTTTCTTGAGCATCTCTTTCTTGTGAGTTTTCTTGTGAGTTTTCAGGTGGAGCATCTCTATCCGGAGCCATTGAACCTGTATCCCACAAACCAAAAAACTGGTTGAGAGACACTAAATTGATATTAAATAGAACCATAAACAATAAACTATAAGCAGAAAATAACAAACTATATGCAAGAAGAAAGGGATAGTAACCTGAGTTAGACTTTATGTGGGAGATGGGTAGGTTTGAATCGGCGTTGTACAAGTAGAAACCAGAGACTTCAAAGTAACTTTAAAATTAAACACACACACTACAATGATTAAGAAACTATATGCAAACTGTAGCACAAACTACAATGATTAAGAATAGATTAATATTATTTTGACATACATTTTTATATTAGCAAAAGAATAACTAATTACCTTTAGAGAAATTCAGAAACTTCTGGAACCACACACCGTAAGCTAATATGATGTCTCTAGTGATATTCTTTTAAAAAATCTTTAATATCCCCTGAAAAATAATCATAACCCAGATGTTATAGCAATTCTAGATACATAGTACCGCAAGGTAAATCAAAGTTTAACAACTACTTAGAAACCGGGGCAGCAACTACGCATGTCAAAACAACGTCGTGAAAACGACCACAACTCATAGTCGAGTCATACAAATGGAGAAATCAAGGTGGAGCAATTATATCTCATGAGAAAACAACAATTTAGCATGTATTTTCATAACGGGGCAGCATTGATGTCTAACAAAATAAAGAGGAAAATACACTCAACTCCCTTTAGATTTAGCTAAATAACACAAACATCTTCTTTAACTTTCAAAATATAATAACCGTCCTATATCGTAATATCGTGTTATTTAGAGAAATCGGAAGAATTAACTTATGTGAGTGATGGAGAGTTGAGCCTGTATCCAGAAGAAGAAGCAAGCAATAGAAGCATAGTGAAGGAACTGACATACAATCAAAGGAGAGTGGGATTTGATTTGGATATAATGGCAAAGATATATCAGGCTATGATTATTTGTTGATAAGATATATTAGACTTGTCAAACATTGTACATGGTAAACTATACCATTATGATGAATCATAAGCCAAAGATACATAGAAAAAACTATTTGCTTGCTATCATACTTTTAGAGTAAACTATACCATTATCACTTCAGGATCAAATAAGATAGCAACACAAAAACAAATTTCTACATTACAGAAATTATGAACAGAAGCAGAACCAGAAACTATTTGCTTGATATCATACTTTTAGAGTAAACTATACCATTATCTCATAAATGTTTCAAAGTATTCTCACAATTTGCTCTTAAAATAGTGGGAAGACTTTACCTGAACAGAAGCAGAACTGGACTTTGATTTTGACCAAGAAAAACCCTAAAATCCCACAAGACTTTGATTCTGAGAGAAGCAGCAAGAAGACGACGACGGCGGCTAGTTGAGACGACGACGGAGGGACGGAGGAGGGGCTGAGACCACGGCGGAGGGAGTGAGAGCGAGGAAGCAGAGAGTACGTGAGCGAGGAAGAAGAAGAAGATGTACGGAGGAGTTTTGGGTTTCTGAAAATAGCGTGTTTTAGTTTTATGAAAATTTTAAAAAGGGCTACCAGAGCGCTTTTCAGAAGCGCTTTCATATGCCCCTTTATACCAGCGCTTTATTACTAAAAGCGCTTTCGTACCCACCCCCTATAAGAGCGCTTTCAAAAGCGCTTTCATACCCACCCCCTATAAGAGCGCTTTTAGAAAGCGCTTTCATACCCACCCCCTATAAGAGCGCTTTTAGAAAGTGCTTTCATACCCACCCCCTATAAGAGCGCTTTTAGAAAGCGCTTTCATTACCCCCCCTATAAGAGCGCTTTTCTAGCGTGATTTTTAATTTTGTTTTTAGCCAAACCTACCAGAGCGCTTTTGGGCAAAAGCGCTTTCCTAGGTGTGCTGTTAAAAGCCAAATTTGGCGTAGTGTTTATCTCTTTTGGACATGTATATATCATGATGCCGATAGACACTTATGTGTATATGTACCAAATTACACTATATGTAATATATTTTCTAGATGTATATTATGTGTGGTTGCTACAGGTGCTCACACACCTCCGTAAAAAACTATAAATATTCATCACAGACGGATATACACTTCTGAACGTACCTAAGAATTTACATCACAACACTTCGTAAGTGAGTCATTCTCATTTTGCCATAAATTAGTCCAAAGGTGTACCTACATACTAATGGAAGGGTGAGCCTGTATGTATATTTCTTTAATCCGTAAGTGAGTCATTCGCGTTTTGAGTATATATATATATAATCACGTTAGACCTTCCATCTTTCTTCTTCACTTTACAAAGTTACTCAAAACTAAAAAAATTCATGAGCAAATCTCATTTCCATCATTTTTAATGTTTTCGCACAACTTATACTGCGTTTCATTCAATCCTAGGACATCACTCAATCTCTACTTCATTACTTTCAATTCAAGAGCTTCCACTTCTTACATTTGGTAAGTTTTTTCATTTATTTTCTTTTTTATTTATTGAGATGCATGCATTACTTAAATAGGTTGTTTAAAGTACATTAGGTTGTAGTTACACACATAATAGGTAGTTTATTTAGGCATGCATTTACATTTTTTATGTTTAGAGTATAAGGCATGTTTGCTTTCTGCAAATTCTGAGTTTCAAGTGTTACAAAAGTACAGTTCCAGTTTTTTTTTATGTATTTGAGTTTCTTGATTTACGAAAGTGCACTTCTATGACTTTTCTAGAACTTAATTTGTTTAATTTTGCATGTCTGTCATATAGGTTTGATGCGGAAGATTATGATATGATTCTTCTAGTTTAATTATAGGTAAAATGACTGACAACTAAGATAGATTAGGACACGATAGAGTGACCCAACATGCATCTGTTTGCAAGAAGAGATCTAGACCCTTGTGACCACCAATTGATGTCAGTTCATTTGATGTCGAAGCATTATCTTCCCAAGTTTATGGGTCTCTGACTCCGTCTTCCAAAAGCATGTGTCACCTGTTGCTGCCCCACAAGTCCATTTTGATGCACCTGCTGTTGTTGTTCCTGGCGTTTTTCCAAGAGCCCCCAATGACACTTAACTACTTCCTTTGTATGCAAACCATGTTGCTATGCATGTTTGGGATGGAGAGGTAAAATAACTATGCATTTATTCTTTTAAACATAAGTGGTAATTTTTTTAAAAAAACTAACCTTGCCAAATGAATATTATGTCGTTTTAGACATTGTTAGGAAATGGCACATGCCATTTGCTTATGTGGCACGTTGATTGAGTTTTTTTTTTTTATTCAAAAATGTTGACGTGGCTTTATTATATTTATTTTGAATTATTTTAATTGTCACACTGACATTTTATTTATTATTATTTTAAGTTTTCAAAATTTAAAAGATAGAAAATTATAAAATTTTTAAGGAAATGTGTGTTGAACCCACTATCTCCACACATCAAGGAAAAGACATTACCACTAAACCACTTTGTTTCTTATGAATGACTTTGCTGTTGAAATGTATATATTACATAATTGTTAGCCATATTTCATATTTCAATTATAATTTTTTATTAAACTATTTTCTATGAATATTATTTTATATTTTATATTACATTTCCTCATTCAACCTTAAATTTTTTAATTGATTGTTTGTAACATTAAATATTAATTTTACATATTAATAATAAAGTAATATATATATATATATATATATATATATATATATATATATATATATTAAAATATGTTGGATAAAAAAATAAATGTGTTTTCAAAAATAAGTTACTAATAGAAGAATATTATTTTAAAATAAGATATTAATATTAAAATTTGTTTTGATGTACAATTATTTTTAAAATCAAATAATTATTATATTTGATTATATATAAATTATAATAATATATTTGAATATTAGGATATGTTTGGATAATGTATTTTTTTATTATATTGAATAATGCACATAGTATTTTATTATTATAGTGGATGATGTATTTAATAAAATTGAAATAATTTTTGGATATGTTAATGATCGTATCTGATCAGACTGGATCGTAGATGACCTTCAACAATTGGTCTTTGAGTGAATGGGGGGGGTGTACCTGTAAGGTACTCTGATGCCAAAGTAAGAAAGAGAGCAGGGGAGTGCAAGCACAGAATAGGTGAGAGTGAATAAATTATCCGACCCTCTAGTGAAATAAGGTATTTATAGCCCAAGCGCGGGACCAAGATTTCCATATTTTTGGCTGGATCGTAGGAGGCCCAAAACAAATGAAACTGTCAGGACGCCACGTTATAGGGCAGAGTCAGCAAGTGACTCACTTCCTGGGTGAACCGCCTGTAGGGTTCGGAGAGGAGGTTGGTCGGATTTCCCGCTACTTGGGTTGACCACGTGTTCTTCGCATGCAAAGTTACCATTCAAACGGTTAGTGGAGAGCACATGCTCAATTGGGTTTGGGCTCTGAATCGTGTTTGCTCGTTATTGGGCCTGCTCTACCCAGACCAGAACAGGAGCCCCCCAAGTCATTGCTTCAGTCATTAGCGATGACTTTGAGTCGTCCTTTTCGCCGAGGAGGTAGAGGAGAATCCGGGATTGTGTTCTTGGAAACGAATCTTGGTAGGGCCCTCAGCCGGGGAGATCTGTACGATCACCTTTATGCTTTGTATCCGGTTTAAGAGACCTCTTGCTCTTCGGGAACGCGCTTATATGGATCCCCGAGGAGTTTTGTCGTCGAGGAGACGATGAGATGTTGGTTTAATCTTGAGGTAAAACGTTTCAGTTGCCTTTACTGTTCAGGGATGTGGAACTTTGTCTCGAAATGGTGAGGTGTCATAGGGTTTGTGACGCGTGGTGGCTAATTAATGCGCCATCATGACCTAGGAAAGTCTAATATCCTAGGCAATGATGGTAATGATGGCTCCCCTTCGCGTTTCCCCGTAAGGCTCCACTATAAAAGAGGACGGGAGAGTCATTTGAGTTTTTCTTCTAAGTTTTTCTCTTCTTGCTCCGCGTTCATCACCTTCAAGCTCTGAAGTTTTTTCCTATTGTTGATATTTTCCTTCATTGTTCTACTACCAACAAGTAAGTGAATCTATCCCTTATATATCTTTACTTATGATAGGATTTGTAGCATTTCGTTAGTATTTAGGATTCTTTAGAGATTGTTAGGTACTTGGTTAAGATGAGTTTGTTGCATATCACATGCTTTTCTGGTTAAAATCACGAAGAACACATGCGTTTTCCGAATATAATATGAACAGGCTAAGGATATCACACGCATTTCCCGATTAGGATATGAATACACCGAGGATATTACATGCATTTCCTAATTAGGACATGAATAAGTCGAGTATATTACATGCATTTCCTAATTATGATATGAATATCCCGAGGGGCTCACGGATCTATCGAGGAAGGTCGATGAGTGTTCCATGCATTTCTCGACTAGTCTAAGAGCAACCCGAGGAGGTTCGCGAAGAATGTCTTGGGGGATTTGAGCCCTTCCTTCTCATTTGGGACAATTTTTATAATGGGCGTCTATCCGATGAGAATTCATAACCCCGCGCTCTCCTCGCTCTTTCACTTGATTTGTGGTGGAAGGGTGGATTTGATTTCACTCAAATTCATTGTTTCCTATATTTTTCAAGTAAAATGGCCGACGGTCAATCTTATGTTGAGATCCTCGAGGAGAAGAGAGGAATTTAAGATCTCGAGGAGAGTGCCCCCCCGGTCGAAGAGTCGGCTAGGGGAGCTCATCGTCTAGAGGACTGGGTTGCGTCTGACCCTTTGAATATTATTTCTCGCCTCAGCCAATTTCTCGCGGAGGCTTTCAATATAGTCGAGGACACAAAGGAAGGGGCAAAGGATTCATGGAGGGCGTATGTTCCTAAGCCTCATCAGAGAATATGTTCGGGTTACCTGGGGAATCGTTTCCCTATGTACGAGTTCGCGTTCAAAGAAGCAAGAATACAAATGCCCTTCACCGACATGCAGTTCAGTGTTTTTAATTGGGTGCAGCTGACTCCGTTACAAATCCATCCCAACGCGCTCGCCTTCTTGAGAGATTTCGAGCTCGTTTGCCGCTACCTCAAGATCGGTCCCACTCCGTCGTTATCTTTTAGGGTTTTTCATCTTCAACGGCATGGTGGTGCTGAGGAAAAGAAAAGTTGGGTGTCTTTTAAACAAACGAAGAAGATGTTCAGGATAAATGCGAACTCAGTCAAACATTTCAAAGATCAGTATTTTATAGTGAAACCGCTTACTCTTGCCGCGGAGGCAACTCTGTTCGAGCTTGTAGAGTATGAGGAGGACGGGGAACGGAAAGTGGGCCTCTAGTGCAAGTTTCCCATGGAATGGCAGTATGACCATTTCGAAAGGGGGTCTGAAGCGTATCTTTTCAAAGATGAGGAGCTGAACGACTAGGATTGTCTCTCTTATCAGCGACTGGTGTAGTATGTTAAAAGTTTTAGGTTGGCGAGGTGCACGACTACCGACCAGAAACAAATATACGACGACCACGAGGATTCCGTCTTTGCTCCTAGTCATATAAACACTGAGGCGCTTCTCGAGTTTCATACCGATGAAGAGACCTTGCATTTATTAGGTATCAGTCACCTTTGTTGTGTATCATCGGTTTCTAGGTTTCCATGCTAATTTCTTCTTTTTTGTAGGTGAAATGGTCAATCTTCATGATTGTGTGATTAAGCTGCGGGTCGCGAAGGGAGGCAAGGTGAATACCAAGAAGGATTGTGTCTCACAACTTCGTCCCGAACCCAAGACTGTCACTCCTGAGAGGTCTCTGTCCTCAACTAAACATAGTCTGGCTGCATAGGGGAGGCCTACTTAAAAAAGGACTGAAGCTCTCGCGTCTGATCAACCCGAGGGTATGCTGATAGATGCCTCGGAGAGCTTTGTGTTGCCTTGTTGTCATCTGCGCCGGGGGCTCTTCTCTCGGAAAAATTCGCTCCTCATACATGAAGATGAGGTGAGGCATATTTTGGCTCTTTATCGGGAGACTAGAGGGAAAGAGCTTGCTCAAGATGCGGAGGTTGTGATGGGGAAGGTGTCAGCAGCTTTGGCTTTGAACGATGCGAAGACTTTCCCACTGAAGGATTTTATGCGGTTGTAGTCTAAGTACACAACACTCAGTGAGTAGTTTGACCGCTTGGAGTTGGATTTTGAGAATTATAAGGGTAAATATGAAGTCCAGGTCGGGTTAGTCGATGACCTGCGCAAGAAGGACGAAAAGCTCGAGGAGCTGACCAAGTGCGTGACAGACGGCGTGCTCGGGTGACTTGGTAGGTCAGCTTCGATGCGGTCCAACAGTTAGGAAGACTTTAGGGTGTGTCAGTGGCTCTTTAAGAGTAGTTATGACACACTTTTCCTCGCATATTTTCTCCTTACTGTATAATGATGATTTTTATGGGGAATACGTTTTTAATCATGCCTTTCCATCATAGCCATTCGTAGGCTTTCTTATTTAAATACCCTTACCTCTTTACCACTTGAAACTTTCATTGAAAAGTAACGCTTTAAAGTTAAAAGATTCTTCTCCCTTACACCCATGCTTCTCTTTTGCTCAGGTAATGTTTCTCCTCTTTACTTTACTTATTATTTTTTCCAGTAATGGTGATCATTCGAGAGTGTGATGAATCGTGGAATGCATTTTTTCACTGAAATTCCCAAGCGAGAAAAGATCTTTGGGAGCAATGCATGAAATCCTGTGAGGGTCATTTAGGATGAAACAAATTTCCCTAGATCATTAAAGAGGTTTATGGAGACCTTTATGAATCCTTTAGTGATTTTGACTTGGAATCTGAATTATTAGGTTCTGTAGAAGTTATAATGGAGACAAACGGCTCCTTCCTTCATAGATTTAGAAGTTCCATGCTCCAACTGTCGTATGGTCGACTATAACGATATATGAAAACTTTACTCTAGTAGAAACCTCTAACCCACAAGGAATAAGGAGGACGTCATCATGGAGACATGTGAGAACGGTGAGAGAGTTTGTCTCTTTGACCCTAAAGGCATGGTTGAAGGATGTTTTTAATTTTATATTGGGGTTCTTGAGGACTTCAAAATTCAAATTCCCTTTTCTGACTTTGCGATCCAATGGTTGGGGATTCATCAAGGCCTTTGAGGTTGTTTGTGAGATATTGAATATTGACCGTACTCTAGGCCTCTTCTTTTCTTTCTTGGAGCTTAAAGGAGCTGATAAGGGCAACTGGGTCTCCTAGAAAGAGTTTCCTTCGTGCTTACACCTCAAACTACAAGGGTTTTAAAGATCAGTTTCTATGAGTAACAAGCGGAAACAGATGTCCCAAAGTTTTGTACGCGGAGAATGGAAGCTAGCGCTTCCCTTTTTATTGGATGAAGAATCCAAAACCTAATTTCGGTTTTGATTATGGCAAACTAAAAGTGGAGGAAATTCAACTGTTTGCCTTATTAAACTCCTTACAAATGATGAAACTAAATGACATAATGGAAATGTTCGGGGACCAAGAGAAACTCTTAGAATACTTGGGTAAGGATTCTGTGAGCCTCATACCGTATGTGCTTTACCTTGTGCCCGATCTTATGTTTTTATTTGTTTGTTTGTAGTGAAGATGTCGGCTTCCAACATTAAAGAACAAAGGAAGCTGATGGCCTAGACCAGAGCCAGGCGAGCTAACCAGTTTACCTTGAAGTCAGATCCTCCAGGCAACCAAACTCGAAATCTTAGGAGGAAGAAATTGGACACCGATAGGAAATATCAAGTGATCTCGGTCCCTCGGGGTAATACCCCTGCTCCCTCCGAACCATCTCAAAAAAAACGTGCTAAAAAGATGAAGACTCTGATGAGTAACCCCGCTAACAAATCCAATCTAGATATTTCAGCTTTGATGCGGGATACCGATGTCAGTAGTCAGCAGCCGCAACCCTCCACCGAATTCAAATTCTGGGAAAACAACTTTGACGACCTACCTAGTCTTCGAAGAGGGAAATAAGTCAATCCGTGGAAGTAGAGTTTAACCAGACTTGGAGGCCGGAGAGCGCAACCGGATTTGGTGCAGTTCAGAGGCCCGGAAGTTTAACGAGCTTAGGTGCGGTTCAGAGACCCTCACGCTTAACTGACTTAGGCGACGTCAGAGGCACGAGGCGTGACACTGTAATATTCAACTCTTGGAGTAAGAATGTAAACTCGACCTGGGTTGGATTGGGGAGCGCATCCGGCAGGGACCTAACCCTGATCCGGTAAAGGATTTGACTCTTGGAAGAGGAATATAAACTTTACCCGGGTTGGATTGGGGAGTGTAGCCGGCAGGGACTTAACCCTTAACCTATAAAGTATTTAACTCCCGGAGGAGGAATGTAAACTCGACCCGAGTTGGATTGGGGAGCGCAGCCGGCAAGAACTTAACCCTGATCTGAGATGATCCTAGGGCTTCATGAGTCCAAGGTACATGCTGAAGGATAGAAAAACACTTAGAAAGGGGGGGTTTGAATAAGTGTAGTTTTAAAAACTTGACAGATAAAAATAAATTGCACAGTTATTTTTATCCTGGTTCGTTGTTAACTAAACTACTCCAGTCCACCCCCGCAGAGATGATTTACCTCAACTGAGGATTTAATCCACTAATCGCACGGATTACAATGGTTTTCCACTTAGTCAGCAACTAAGTCTTCCAGAGTCTTCTGATCACACACTGATCACTCCAGGAACAACTGCTTAGATACCCTCTAAGACTTTTCTAGAGTATACTGATCCACACGATCACTCTAGTTACAACCTGCTTAGATAACCTCTAAGACTTCCTAGAGTATTCTGATCCACACGATCACTCTAGTTCCTTACAACTTAATGTAATCAATTCTAAGAGTATTACAATTGCTTCTTAAAAGCGATAATCACAAACTGTGATATTTCTCTTAACGTTTAAGCTTAATCTCACTAATATATTACAACAGCAATGTAGTGAGCTTTGATGAAGATGAAGATTCTGAGCTTTGATTTGAACAGCGTTTCAGCAAGTTAATATGAGTTGTTTTGGTGCAGAATCGTTAACCTTGCTTCTCATCAGAACTTCATATTTATAGGCGTTGGAGAAGATGACCGTTGAGTGCATTTAATGCTTTGCGTGTTCCGTACAGCATCGCATTTAATGTTATACGCTTTTGTCAACTACCTCGAGCCTTGTTCACGCTGTGTCTACTGACGTAGCCTAGAATAGCTTTTAACGTTCCTTTTGTCAGTCAGCGTAGCTTGCCACTTGTACTTCCTTCTGATCTGATGTTTGTGAATACAACGTTTGAATATCATCAGAGTCAAACAGCTTGGTGCAAAGCATCTTCTGATCTTCTGACCTTGAAGTGCTTCTGAGCGTGATACCATCAGAACTTCAGTGCTTCTGTTCTCTTGTTCTTCTGATGCTTCCATAGACCCATGTTCTGATTCTGCTTCGACCATCTTCTGATGTCTTGCCAGACCATGTTCTGATGTTGCATGCTGAACCCTTTGAGACAAAGCTTCTGAGCGCTGAATTATGCGTACTCTTTATATATTTCCTGAAAAGGAAATTGCATTGGATTAGAGTACCATATTATCTTAAGCAAAATTCATATTATTGTTATCATCAAAACTAAGATAATTGATCAGAACAAATCTTGTTCTAACAATCTCCCCCTTTTTGATGATGACAAAAACATATATAAATGATATGAATTTGCGATCAGAAAGAACAGACGGCAAAAGACAAATTACACAGCTATAGCATAAGCATATGAATATGTCTCCCCCTGAGATTAACAATCTCCCCCTGAGATAAATAATCTCCCCCTGAAATAAATACTCGAAGAACTTTAATAAAAGACTTCCCTGATTATTTCGGTAGAGACGATCATATACGCTTCTGTCTTTAGAGAATTCATAGCTTCTGACTTCTGCTTCCATTGGACAGCTTCAGAACTAGAATTTCCTTAGATCCCTAGAACACTCACAGCTTCTGATTCCTGCTTCCATCTAGGACAGCTTCAGAACTTGAATTTCTTTGATCTTCTGAACATTCACAGCTTCTGACTTCTGCTTCCATCTAGGACAGCTTCAGAACTTGAATTTCTTTGATCTTCTGAACATTCACAGCTTCTGATTTCTGCTTCCATTTAGGACAGCTTCAGAACTTGAGTTTTCTGGACCTTTAGAACCTTCACAGCTTCTGATTTCTGCTTCCCTCGGATAGCTTCAGAGCTTTGAATTTCTACCAACATCACTTCATGCTAGATTTGTATCAGAACATTGTTGAATGTACCAGAGCATTATCTGAGCATCTCTACATCCTGAAATGTTACAGAACAAAAACTAAACGACAAAAGTCAGCATGAACGAGTCAGAACATAAAATGTATATTAGAACACATGATATGTATCAGAGCCATATAGGCTAAAATAATGTATCAGAGCAAATAGAATTTTGTCAGATCAAATAGACAAATATGGATCAAATTCTATTATCAGTGCTTCTGATTTATTCTTCTTTCTTGCTTCTGATTTCTGAAGCTTGAC
Organism: Vicia villosa; assembly: GCF_029867415.1. NCBI lineage: Eukaryota > Viridiplantae > Streptophyta > Magnoliopsida > Fabales > Fabaceae > Vicia > Vicia villosa. Next base: position 130,750 of record NW_026705165.1, on the reverse strand, counting down.
AGCACTAAGCTTGCTTCAGTTTCCATGAGTTTATTCTTTTTACAGAATAACACTCCTTATGGTTTTGCTTCTAGTGTTTGCTTTGAAGATTCTCTTCACTTCTTTATACCTGCAAAACACTTAAACCATATAGAACTTGCAGTTCTTGTTAGTGAATGTGTGGGAGCTTTACCCAGCAACTGATAGATTAATCAAATCATTTATCATTTATCTTCTCCCCCTTTTTGTCATAACATCAAAAAGCAAAAAAGATTCAGAGATAAACAAAACGAAACACACGGAGGAAGAAGATGATTTCATTTCAGTTCAAACAGCAGGTACAGAAGTACAGGAAGATAAGAAAGATCAGATGCACAAAGACAGATGCAACGAAAAGAAAGAAACAACACAGACTCAATCTAAGATGGCCCTAGTCTTGACAAGATCTTGGTCAGCATCTCTTGAACCTTATTGTTGTGTCCTTCTTGCCTCACCATGAAAGCGCTATACTCAGCATTGAGTGAGCTTTGCTCATCCTGTCTCTTCTGAATTTCTTCCAGAGTCCTTGCAAGACGAGAAGATTCAACAGAAGAAGCTTCACAGCTTCTATCCACAGGGATGACATGTTGATCTGCAGCTTCCATAGATAGATCATTTGCAGGGATTTCCTCAACAGGAACAGTTTTAGCAACATGATCTTCAGCATCTGCTTCTTGCATAGAAGCATCTCCATATTCTGCAGCAGGAATTTCCGAGTCTCCATTCTCAAGTGCCTGAAGAATGGCAGCTAGATTCCTGGGAGCAGAAGGACCCTCAACTTCTGGAATGACCAAGCTTGGGTCTTCCTTAGAAGAGTTTTCCCTCAGAAAGTCAAAGAGAGTCTTGAAGTCCCCAAGTAGAACAGGATATTGAGGTATCCAGACCACAATCTCCCTGCAAGGATTGGCTTCCAATGCAGCAGCGAGTCTTGCTACTTCCAATTCATCCACAAAGGGCTTCTCCTCAGCAGCAACACAATTTCTGAGAGGATGGTAGTATATACCATTATCTTCTTCCAGAAGGTAACCAGGGTAACCAGGGGCAGCAGCCACTAGTCTTTTCTGTACTCCCATTGCTTCTACTTGAAAAACCTTGCGAAATCTTCTCCAGAGATTTCTTGTAGAAACATCATCCAGACCATTTAGAAAAGCATCCTTCAGAAGGTCTAGACTGCTAATCACCTCATGTCTGAAAAGTTCCAGGTAGGTATAGGGTTCAGGTTCAGGCGGATTGAAGGTGAATTTGTAGTCAGGGTAGAGAAGACAGTAAGGTTTGGATTTTCTGGTAGGTAAGGGATGGGATATAGAAGGTGGAGGTACGGTGGATGAGGAAGAAGGGATATCTGAGAGAATGATTGATGAGGATGGAATATCAGAAATGATAGATTGAGACGAGGATGGAGTGTTTGTAAAGGGAATTGGTGAGAAAGATTTATCAGAAGGAGTTGGGGGAAGAATACTTAAAGGTGTGGGGTTTAGAATGGGAGAGGAGAAGGATGATGGAGAAGGATTTGGTAAGGTGAAGTTTACTTTTGGTTCAGAAGGAGGTGATTGGGGAGAAGGTTTAGGGACAGAAGGAGGTGGAGTAAAAACCTTTCTGGAGATTTGTACAGAAGAAGAAGATCTTGTTCTGCGAAAGGAATCTCTGATCCTTTTATCTCTTCGTTCTTCAGAGTCCACCTTGTCAGGATCATAGGTGACCCTCAACTTCTTGGCTTTCTCAGCCTCATCTTCTTGGGCTTTTCTTTTTAGCCTAGCCTTTAGTTCCTTCTGATCCTTCTTCAGAAGATCAGCCTTGGACGGAAGTAATCTGCCACGGATCCAAGCAGGATCAATATCTGATTGCTTCCTAACACAATCTTCCAGGTAAGACTTGACAACCTGATGCAGTTCTTCTTGAAACAGGGAGGTAAAACCTTCAGCAACAACTCTTCTTGAGAGAATGTCAGGAAAACTTGGGCACACAGAAGGTACATTTTTAATGAGTTCTAATCTGAACAGATCCACACCATTAAAAATGGGACCTTGAACTACTCCAAGCAAATGGGATGCATTGAGTTTTCTGATGGAGTCCAGCACTTTGCTTTCAGTAAGAATGTCTGAAATCATTCTTCCAAACGGAATAGTCGTTCTTGAAAGATGAGGGTACTTCGCCCTTTCCTCTTCTCTTGACTCAAGGATTGAAGTCTTCAGATTCTCAAACAGAATGTGAGAGATGTTGATCTCAGTCTTTTTGCCAATGCAGAAAAGAGTGTGCTTGTGATCTGGACTGATGTAAGAAGAGGAGAGCATCCTTTTTCTGTGGTGAAGAGAACCCAGAATAATCTCAGCCCATACTCTATAAAATGGCCTCAAGGTGCCTGTGTTATTAGAGTCAATCCCAGAAGACTTAGAGATTTGTTTTTCAACTATTGACCAATCAACAGATGTATGTCGAAAACCAGACCAACCTTCTTCATCATTCAGATTGTATAGCTTCCTGATCAGTTTTTCAGAGATAACCACTTCATGCCCTAGCACGAATGAAATGATGGCCGTTGGGGTAACCGTTGCATGTACCCAGAAATCCTTCACAAGATCAGGATAAATTGGACCAACCAATCTATTGAGATACTTGGACCATCCTTGCTCAAGGATTCTTGCATCACACTTAAAGCCATTCGCTTTAAGATTGTTGAAGTCCACAGCAGTTTCACATAAAACCTCCAAGTCCTTCGTGGGTATCAAGCAAGTTTTCAAAGGAGCATATTCATAATTTCGTAGAAGGATTTGTGAAGAAGTAAGTCTTTCTTTTGAGGAAGATGAACAGGAGGAAGAGTTCATGATGATAATGCTTTGAGATCAAATCAGAAAACTAGGGTTTGAAGAGAAATGCAACGAAGTGAATGCACAAAAGAGAGAGAAAGAGAGAAAAAGAGGGAATGAAGATGAAGCGGGTTATTTAAAAGATTTAAAAAGAAATCATTATGCATTTAATGAGAAATGACATTAGGAGAGAGAACACAGTAAATGAAATGATTTAATACAGTTACCTAGGTCGGCGTCTTTTCAACTGCACGCTTTGTACAAACCGTACAGACACGTGTTCACCATAAGATAATAGATGACAGCTGTAAATTTCAGAATAGACTTTACGCCTTCAGATTCAGATCACTGCTTCTGATCTGATCAAGTTTTTCTTCAGGAAATACTCCTTCTGAAGTGTGCTGATATAAATCTGAATGATCTTCTGATCCATTACTTCTGATATGCACAGCTTCTGGAGATTCACTTCTATGTTCTGCAGCTTCTGATACGACAAAGTTGTATCTGCAGAAATTCTTAAGCTGTTTGTTTCATTAGAAACAAGTTTATCATCAAACCAGATATTTATTGATTAGTCCACAATCAATGTTTCAATATTGTATATTCTGTAGCATTTAGAGCATTCAGAATACTTAAGAACGAAACATCATTGCTTTAGAACCAAACAAAGCAGATGGTTCCAAGACTAATAAACTTTCTTTTCTGATCTCCTACGAACATAGTTTCTTCAACAGATTTAAGTACCAGAACTTGGAAGACAGTCCTTCTTCCCTTCAAGTGTTGAGACCGACTTGAGTCCAGGTGACATGTCATGTTGACTTTTATCTTCTTTGTCGCCAAGAGAATCTGCAAAAGAAATAGTTTTTTTCTTTGGTACCCACAACTTCTTGGGTCCTTTCTTGTTAAATTTTCTCAAGTTCTGATTGAACTTGGGTTTAACATTGTAAGCAATAGGAGAAACAGCATGATAATTCTTAATGTGAGTTTCATGATATTTCCTAGGTTGTGTCACATGCTTTTTGGTGTGTGTTATGTGAAAACTTTGAGCATGTGAAGTGTGCCTAATATCATGGGAGTGACCATACTTGAACTGATCATACAATGGCTTGTATGTGAATTTCATTTCATCAACAGGTTCAAGTTTGTATGGGGTTTCACCCTCAAAACCAATGCCAACTCTTTTGTTTCCAGACACAGCATATATCATAGAAGCTAGCTGACTTCTGCCAATACTTCTAGATAAGAACTTCCTGAAACTTAAATCATATTCTTTCAGAATATGGTTTAGACTAGGAGTGGATTTTTCTGAATCAGAAGGAGATCCAACATTATTGGATAATTTTAGAAGTTTTTCTTTTAATTCAGAATTCTCCAACTCAAGCTTCTTTGTTTCAAATTCAAATAGCTTTTTCAGCTTTTTGTATTTGAGACTAATCTGAGACTTGAGTTCCAGAAGTTCAGTTAGACCGGAAACTAACTCATCTCTAGTAAGTTCAGAAAATACCTCTTCAGAATCTGATTCTGATGTAGATTCTGATCCGTCATCTTCTGTCGCCATCAGCGCACAGTTAGCCTGCTCATCTTCAGAGTCTGAATCATCTTCTGACTCATCCCAGGTTGCCATAAGACCTTTCTTCTTATGAAACTTCTTCTTGGGATTTTCCTTCTGAAGATTTGGACATTCATTCTTGAAGTGTCCAGGCTCATTGCATTCATAGCACATGACCTTCTTCTTGTCAAATCTTCTGTCATCAGAAGATTCTCCACGTTCAAATTTCTTTGAACTTCTGAAGCCTCTGAACTTCCTTTGCTTGGTCTTCCAGAGTTGATTTAGCCTTCTGGAGATCAAAGACAGTTCATCTTCTTCTTCAGATTCTGATTCTTCAGGATCTTCTTCTTTAGCCTGAAAAGCGTTAGTGCATTTCTTGATATTGGATTTTAATGCAATAAACTTACCTTTCTTTTGAGGCTCATTTGCGTCCAGCTCTATTTCATGACTTCTCAAGGCACTGATAAGCTCTTCCAGAGAAACTTCATTCAGATTCTTTGCAATCTTGAATGCAGTCACCATAGGACCCCATCTTCTGGGTAAGCTTCTGATGATCTTCTTTACGTGATCAGCCTTGGTGTATCCCTTGTCAAGAACTCTCAATCCAGCAGTAAGAGTTTGAAATCTTGAAAACATCTTTTCAATGTCTTCATCATCCTCCATCTTGAAGGCTTCATACTTCTGGATTAAAGCTAGAGCTTTAGTCTCCTTGACTTGAGCATTTCCTTCATGAGTCATTTTCAAGGACTCATATATGTCATAGGCCGTTTCCCTGTTAGATATCTTCTCATACTCAGCATGAGAGATAGAATTCAGCAAAACAGTTCTGCATTTATGATGATTCCTGAAAAGCTTCTTCTGATCATCATTCATTTCTTGCCTTGTCAGCTTTACGCCACTGGCATTTACTGGATGTTTGTAACCATCCATCAGAAGATCCCATAGATCACCATCTAGACCAAGAAAGTAACTTTCCAGTTTATCTTTCCAGTATTCAAAGTTTTCACCATCAAATATCGGCGGTCTAGTATAACCATTGTTACCATTGTATTGCTCAGCAGAGCCAGAGGTAGATGCAGGTGTAGATTTTTCAGATTCACCAGCCATCTTTTACTGAAGCGTTTTTCTCTTCCTGAATCTTTTCTAAACACGGTTAAGTGCTTGCACCTTAGAACCGGCGCTCTGATGCCAATTGAAGGATAGAAAAACACTTAGAAAGGGGGGGTTTGAATAAGTGTAGTTTTAAAAACTTGACAGATAAAAATAAATTGCACAGTTATTTTTATCCTGGTTCGTTGTTAACTAAACTACTCCAGTCCACCCCCGCAGAGATGATTTACCTCAACTGAGGATTTAATCCACTAATCGCACGGATTACAATGGTTTTCCACTTAGTCAGCAACTAAGTCTTCCAGAGTCTTCTGATCACACACTGATCACTCCAGGAACAACTGCTTAGATACCCTCTAAGACTTTTCTAGAGTATACTGATCCACACGATCACTCTAGTTACAACCTGCTTAGATAACCTCTAAGACTTCCTAGAGTATTCTGATCCACACGATCACTCTAGTTCCTTACAACTTAATGTAATCAATTCTAAGAGTATTACAATTGCTTCTTAAAAGCGATAATCACAAACTGTGATATTTCTCTTAACGTTTAAGCTTAATCTCACTAATATATTACAACAGCAATGTAGTGAGCTTTGATGAAGATGAAGATTCTGAGCTTTGATTTGAACAGCGTTTCAGCAAGTTAATATGAGTTGTTTTGGTGCAGAATTGTTAACCTTGCTTCTCATCAGAACTTCATATTTATAGGCGTTGGAGAAGATGACCGTTGAGTGCATTTAATGCTTTGCGTGTTCCGTACAGCATCGCATTTAATGTTATACGCTTTTGTCAACTACCTCGAGCCTTGTTCACGCTGTGTCTACTGACGTAGCCTAGAATAGCTTTTAACGTTCCTTTTGTCAGTCAGCGTAGCTTGCCACTTGTACTTCCTTCTGATCTGATGTTTGTGAATACAACGTTTGAATATCATCAGAGTCAAACAGCTTGGTGCAAAGCATCTTCTGATCTTCTGACCTTGAAGTGCTTCTGAGCGTGATACCATCAGAACTTCAGTGCTTCTGTTCTCTTGTTCTTCTGATGCTTCCATAGACCCATGTTCTGATTCTGCTTCGACCATCTTCTGATGTCTTGCCAGACCATGTTCTGATGTTGCATGCTGAACCCTTTGAGACAAAGCTTCTGAGCGCTGAATTATGCGTACTCTTTATATATTTCCTGAAAAGGAAATTGCATTGGATTAGAGTACCATATTATCTTAAGCAAAATTCATATTATTGTTATCATCAAAACTAAGATAATTGATCAGAACAAATCTTGTTCTAACACATGCCTATGTAAAATAGTAAAATGCACAAAACATTGAGGGTGCCTCATTAAAAACCCATGCCCTTGCAAGATAAAAGAGTGCTATCAGCCAATATTCTTTTATTAATGATTCATTACAATTTTCAATTGTAGTCAAATTTTCGAGTTTGTAAGCACCATTATTGAGTATCTCACGGATCCTGTACGGGCCTTCCCAATTAGGAGTCAACTTGCCAATCTTCCTAGAGTTGGTTATTCGCTTCAAGACAAGATCCCCTTCATGAAAGCTTCTCGGCCGTACCCTCGAGTTAAGCCTCCACGCCATTCTATGCTTTGCAACTACCTCTTTTACCTGAGCCATAGCTCGGATTTCTTCCACCAGGTCGACAATTTTATCCAAACCCTAACTTATTCCGTCATTAAATTTTTTCCTACGCTAGGTAGGCGAATCAACCTCAATCGGTATCAATGCATCGGCCCCGTAGACCATGCGAAACACAGTCTCCTTGGTCGCTGAATGCGGGGTGGTATGATAAGACCAAAGTATCTTGTGGAGGTAGTCAGCCCATAGTCCTTTCTTCTTCATGTCTGGAAAAATTATTTTATTAGCAGCCTCTTCCTGGTCGTTAGCATGCGGATGCTCCACAGATATGAATTGATTTTGTATTCCTAGGTTCCTGCAAAATTCAACAATAAACGAGATCGCAAATTATGTGTCATTATCAAATACAATAATATCAGGCAGGCCAAAACGTCATATGATGTTTCTCCAATAAAATTGCCTAACTCTTTCCACCGTAATCTGTGGTACTTCCTTCGTCTCAACCCATTTAGTGAAATAATCCACTGCCACTATTAGGAATTTGTGCTGCCCAGTCGCCAGAGGATTTGGGCCAAGTATATCGGAACCCAATTGGTAAAATAGCCAAGGAGAAATCACTGAATGTAGCAACTCGGCAGGCGAATGTATGAAATGAGCATATACCTGGCACTTTTCACACATGTTGAAAAATCGAGAGTAATCCTGCAACATACTTGGCCAATAATACCCAGCTCTAAGTATCTTTCTTAAGAATGCTCACCCTCTAATATAACTACCACAAACGTCGTCATGTACCTCTTTCATTAGTGGTCTTACCTCCCATTCAGAGATGCACTGTAACATCAGTGTCGATCTTCCCATCTTGTACAGTTGGTCGGCCACCATGATGTATCTAGCTGCTAATCTCTTATTCGTCGGGCCACCATCTTATCGTCGGGCAACTAATCCTGGGTGAGATACCGTATGATAGGCCACCTTCAACCCTGAGCATTATCCAACACCATAACCTCCCCAAAATCTATGCTTGGTGAGTCTAGTGTTTCTTGGATAATCGACCTATTGAACCCTGAGCCTTTTGTATTGGCGAGATGGGCTAGCAAATCGGCTCTTGCATTTTACTACCTTTGAATGTATGACACTTCAAACTCAACGGACCCCTTGGAAGACTGCAAGATTTCCTGTAGATACTTTAACATAGTTGGATCCTTTGTCTGATAATCTAGCTTGATCTGGCTAGCAACCAACTGAGAGTTCGTACGGACCGAGAAATGAGTGACTTCGACTTCTTTGGCTAATCTCAAACCAGTGATGAGTGCTTCATATTATGCTTGATTATTGCTAGCCTAAAAATTGAAACACAGTGACTGCTCCAAGGTTATATCTCTTGGCCCCTCCAACACTATTCCAACTCCACTTCCTTAGAGATTAGACGAACCGTCCACAGACAGCACCCTACACTCTGATGTTTCCTTAAATGAGGGAGAGCTCAACTCGACCAGGTAATTCGCCAGGAGCTAAAATTTGATGGTGCTCCTGGATTCGAATGTTATATCATACTCTGACAATTCGACGACCTAGGACACCATTCTTCCGTCCAGATTGGGCTTCTTTAATATATGTTTGATTGGACAATTTTTCTTAATAATAACAGGGTGTCATTGGAAGTAATGCCTCAGCTTCCGCGCGGTTATCACTACGGCCAACGCCAACTTTTCAATCTTCTGGTAACGTATCTCATCCCCTTTCAACACCTTACATACAAAATACACCGACTTTTCACCTGTCTCCCCGTCCTGAACAAGCACCGAGCTAACAACTTTATTGAATACATATAGGTATAAGATGAGGGGCGAGTTTACCACAGTTCGGACTAGGATAGGTGGTGACGAGAGGAACTGATTCACTTCACTGAAAGCCTGCCCTCATTCCTTTATCCAATTAAACTCCACCGACTTTCTGATAGCCGAGAATAAGTGTATTGATATATCGTTGGTGCAAGACAAGAACTGAGAGAGGGTGGGCAGCCTTCTAGTTAACTGTTGTACCTCCTTCACCGATGATGGACTCCTCATGTCTATTATTGCTTGGCATATGTTTGGGATCGCCTCTACCCCCCTGTGAGTAAGCATGAACCTCACAAATTTATGGGCTTGTACCCCGAAAGTGAATTTGTCCGGGTTGAGGCGCATAATAAACTTTCGTATAGACCTGAATGTCTCATCCAAGTCGTCAATGTTATTTATTTCATACGGCGCCTTGATCACCATGTCGTCCACATAAACCTCTAAGTTTCTCCCGATTTGGGAGGCAAACACCATGTCCCTAAGTTGTTGATAAGTGACCCTAGCATTCTTTAAACCGAATGGCATCATCTTGTAATAGTAATTATTGTTGCCAATCATGAAGGTCGTCTTGGGAGCATCTAGAGGGCTCATATGTATCTAGTTATACCCTGAGTATACATCCATGAATCTGAGTAACCAGAACTTCGACGAGCTATTGATGAGCCTATCAATATATGGTAAAGGATAAGGGTCCTTAGGACAGGATTTGTTAATATCGGTGAAATCCACGCACATACATTATTTCCATGTTTTCATTTTGACCATCACTATGTTGGACAGCCAAGTGGGGTATTTTATTTCTTGGATGAACCTTGCGCTCAACAGTTTTCTAACCTCCTATATGATGGCTTGCTTCTTCTCCCCTTCGCTTTTTTTGCTTCCTCAGAGCCACTGCCTTCTGCACGGGATCGATGGACAATTGGTGGCACATGATGTTCGGGTCGATTCCTGGCATGTCGGACGGAATAGGTCCACGTTACTCCTCAGTATGTAAACGATATATGATTCCTCTTCGGGTGCCAACCCGAATTCGATTTACGTGGTTTGAAATTCCTCGGCTCTGATCTGTACTTTCTTCGAGTCCCCTATGGGGATCAAGCTGTCTGGTGCAGAATCTTCCTTGGGGTTGAGATCTACCAAATTAACCTTCAATTAGTTGACCTCTTTTGGAAGATCTTCTCCTACCTTTTTCTACATCTTCAAACTGTCCTTGTAGCACTTGCGGGCCAATTTCTGATCCCCCTCAATCACTCTGACTCTGCCTTCACACAATGGATAATTCATCGTTAGATATAGAGTGGACTGAGCGGCCTCTAGAATATTGAAAGTTGGCCTCCCAATTATTATGTTGTAAGGTGATGAGGTGTCTTACTTTCACGGACTTGGCATTATCTCCACTCCCGAACACGGTCAATACTGGCATGTTCCCGAGTACCTGCACTTGCTCACCAGCGAAACCGACAAGAGTGCCTTTGAATGGGAGCATCTCAGAGGTATCCATGCCCATACCCTTGAAGGCGTCTCAGTATAAAACATCAGCGGATCTATCAAGATCGATCATCACCTGCTTAACACTCCATTCCAGGATATTAACCCCTATGTCGTTCTCATGGGCCAATACACCCCTCGCATCCCGCTTGGAGAAGCTAACAGTTGTTGACTCTCCTCCTTCACTCTCGGTAGACACATCCTGGGACACATGCATCACCGTCCGAACGTATATTTTTTTTCGTCGAGTTGGTTTCCCCACCCCGGAAAACCCTCTTGTAATGGTGCTTCGAGTGTGGTGTGTCACCCGTGCTTCACGCATCTCTTCGGCAGTTTTACCCTTCTTGCTATGTGCCTTTTCTGACCCAAATTATTTCTGAGAAGGACTTCTTTTCCTTGTTGGCGATGACCTGTCATCCTTGACGTAGGACAACAACTTTCCACGTTGAATGAGTATCTCGGTCTCCTTTTTGATTTGCTGGCAATATTTTGTATGGTGCCTCTTCATGCGATGAAAGGAGCACCAGGGACCGTCTTCCCTTCTCATCATCGCGTTGATTAGCTGAGGCCGGGGTGGCCTGACTATCAACTCTAAGTGATCTACCTCACGCAATATGTCTGCTCTTCTTGTGTTAAGTGGAGTAAAGGACTCATGGTTTCTATCAAATGGCCTCTGGCTCTGGCGTGTCATATTCTGATCTCGGGCTGTGTGCCTTTGATTTTCCTTTCTAGACGCACCTCCTTCCGACCTGGTCTTCGGATTTTCCTTAGCATCCTGGTTTCGCTTCTCCATATCACTTTACCCACCCTTAATGTAGCATTCGGCTCGGTTCATTACTTCCTCCATGTTAGAGGTTAGTCTTTGACCCAAGGACTCATTAAAGTCGTCTTCTCTCCGACCATTCTAGAAGGCCCTACGAACATTTCTTGATTGGGATGAGAAACTTTTATGGTATGCTCGTTGAACCTCGCTATGTACCCGTGTAGGGATTCAGAAGGACCTGACGCACATTGAACAAACTAGCGGTGGACACCTTTCTGTGTTCGCTAGTCGCAAAATACTAGACCATTTTGTGGGTTATGTCCTGGTACCCGGTGATTAAGGACCTCTCCATACTCATATACCAGCATAGGGCGACATCTTTGAACGTCCCAGTCATCAGCTTACATTTCAACGAGTCAGAAGCTCTGACTATGAGGATCTGACTATTGATGGAAATGATAAGCTCTTGGGGATCGCTCTTGCCATCAAAGGATCGCTCTTTCCCGTGATGGGCACCAAATTTTCTTGTAAAACACTTTTGGATCACCTCCCAGAAGCTAATCCAGCGAGGTTACAACTTTTTATGTAGACCTGAGTGTGTATATGAATTTCTTAAGGAATTCGAGTTGCACGGTAGTGATATGTGTGAACTCAAGAATGAATGTCTTACTTATTCCTCATGTGGGAGCCCTTATTTATACCTTTGTGCTAGTGATCTGACCTCATTAAGAACTGGCCCTTGGATATCCCTATTAATGGTGGAAATCCTAACCTCCGTCGTCGCTTCTATGAAGCATAACGCTCTGCATAACGGTTCGTGGGAGTCTCTTCATGTTTCTATAACCGTCAAGTTGACTAGGATGAACGGGGGACCGAAGTGGTACCCAGGATATCACTTCGGATTGCATGTCGTCCCCGGGAAGAGGTGATGTTAAGGCCAACCCAGCTTCATGACATACATAATCTTCCTTGCTATAGTTCCAATCTCAGATTCTGGGCTCACAAGTCGGTTTAAGTATTTTTGGTATGTACACAACTATTCAAAATGTCATAGGCGAGTTCAGGCTGATCTCGAATCATATCGTTAAACTCATCGTTATGAAAAAGGGCGAGTTCTTCCAACCACGAGATTGTCTCGACCCTAGATCATAAAATTAACTATGCTTCATTGACTCAATTACAACTCATATAAAAGTTAAAATAAAACTTACACACGTGCATACAAGAAGACAAGTCACTTGATTACTTTTTTTTAGGATTAAAGTACAATAAGTCCACGAAGAGTATCTAAAATTTTATAGACGAGTTCAAGTCAATTTTGTAAGCTTTATTGTTTCCCAGCAGCACTGATCCACCATCTTGACCACACAGTTCCTCAAACAAGTATTTGTTTGGAGTCATGTTCCAAGTGCAACTTGAATCCATAATCCATTCCTTGCAATAATTGTTGCTCGAAACTACAAGAACATCAAATTATTCAAAGTCATCTTGCACAATGACTGCATTATCATTGTCCTTCACACCATGATTTTTCTGTCAATTTGGGCACACCTTTTTTGTGTGGCCCTTCTTTTTACAATGATAACACATAATTGCAGAAGTGTCACCATAATAAGATTTCTACTGACCTTTACCCTTCTTCTTCTTAAACTTGTCACCTTTCTTCAAGAATTTCCCCTTAACGGACAAACCTTCACCAACAGACGATGGTTTATGCTCATTTCGTTCATTCAAATCCTTATAGTACAAGGTTGATTGAACTTCTTCAAAGGTCAGAAACTCTCTTCCATACAAGAGAGTTTATTTGAAGTGAGCATGACCACGTCCGTTTGACCACTCCCGAACACCGCAGAACAGGTCATGTATAAACCTTTGAGTTTCGTCCACACCCCCACCGCCATCTTTTCCTTCGACACTTGTCGGAAAACCTTATCACCAAGGCTCAAAATGATTGTGTAGTGGGCATTCTCTTTCATCGTTGCATTCTCCTTCGCTGTTAGGGTACCATCCATCTTTTCAATCCTTTCAATGCTTCTAACAAACCCTGTTGAACAAGAATGGCATGCATCTTCAAGCGCCATAAACTAAAATCGTTCACACAGGTGAATTTCTCAATCTCAAACTTTGTTGAAGGCATCTTCTCCATGCTCACTGCACCAGTCTATTGTAACGGAGTACATACAAGAATAAACCAAAACTATGAGAAAGATTGAGTTTCTTGAACAAACACAAGAAATTCTATTAGGTTTCACGAAAGAGAGAGAAGAAGGAAGAAGAATAAAAATTAGGATTTGTTGTAACTGTATTTACTTTCTCTATTAGAGTTTATAGGTTACAAGTGGATAGCAACAATCAACCTCTCTCACAATTCGACTGCAGCCAACTCACCAACCTGAGAGAACTAATGTATTTATAGATTACTAAGCTAACTTAGGCTACAAGCTAACTTAAACAATTGGGCTAAACAAACACGTCCAATTCGACATGCTAACAAACCTAGCATTATCGACTACTACATGCTAGAACACAGCTCGACTACAGCATACACGACTTCGACATCAGCATATGAACAAACTTTGACAACATGCTCAATTCCTGTCGAACTAAGACTATCCATGTCGAGATATTAGAGTTCGAGCCAAAATCTCTCACACATACACACACTTGACATCCACTAACCTCGCTTTAGGGTTAAAGCACGCTAAATCCTTGAAGACTATTCAAAATGTCATATGTGAGTTCAGGCCGATCTCGAATCGTATCGCCGAACTCGTCGTTACGAAGAGGGGCGAGTTCATCCAACCACGGGATCTATTCGATTCTAGATCATAAAATTAATTCTACTTAATCGACTTAGCTACAACTCTTGTAATAAGTCAACTAGAATTTACACACGTTCATACAAGATGACAAGATATTTGATAACATTTTTAAGGGTTAAAGTATAATAAGTCCTCTGAGAAAATTTTATAAGCGAGTTTAGGTTGATCTCGAGCCTTATCGCCGAACTCACTTCAATGAAAGGGGACGAGTTCATCCAACCACGAGATTAACTTGGCCTTAGATAAGAAAATCAACTGATCTTCGCTTACTAGCTACAACTTATGTAGCAGTTCATATAGAAGTTAACAAGTTCATACAAGAAGACAAGAAAATTGATAATTATTAATGACGTAAGAGACATAACCACCAATATCATTAAGGCACAAAAGCGATGGTGAATGGAATTCAGTACAAGTACACTAATAGACAACTAAGAAAAATACCCCTTTTTCACAAAATCCCTAGCCTGAAGATTTATGGTTCACCGCTAGTAAAGTCATACGACATACTTTTCGGAAGTAGTGTTATTATGACAATGTATCATATGCTATGACATCAAAAGAAGAGTAATGTATATTATATTCTTTTTATCAGCCCACAATGTATACAAGATAAGGTTATATTTTATCATATCTTTATTCCATTCTCACTACTAAATTCTAAGCAAATAATTACCCGAGTAAACATTATGTAATTAACTATTATAGGTCGAGATAGAAAAATTGAGTGTAAGCTCATGGTTCTACTAGAGCAAGACATGGAAATCCACTATCCCATGTATGAGTTGCATTAAAGTATTCTTTTAGGACTTCTATTGTAAATTTGCTTCTCCATCCATTATTCAATACTATTATTATATATTAGTTTTTGAATGGATTAGTATCATTATCGATATTAAGTTTGATTGTACTTTTGGTAATACGAGTTTGGTCCTTCATTTTCAACTATTTTTTTCTTTTCATATTTTCCATTTATAGTTGTGTATTATTATATAGGAAATTATTTTGTAGTGAGACATTTAGAGATAATTTATAAATATTTTTAGAAGCTTTTTTTTTTTATGTAAGATTGAAATTGACACTTTTGTTTTAATTGAAATGCATTCAATTATGATTATTATGGACTACGCGGACGCAACAATTAAAAATTTTTTAATTTAAAATTTTAATATTAATTCTTTTAATATTAAAATTTTAAATTAAAGAATTTTTAATTGTTGCATCCGCGTAGTCCATAGTAATCATAATTTAATGTGAATATTATTATTTGATATTTTTTAATTAAATAAAATAATATTTTACATTTTATATGTTGTTTTATATTTTAAATATCTTATATTTTCAGAGAGAAAAATATTTGTATAAATAGATCAACTAATACATTTCTTTTGATTAGTTAGTGAGATTCATTTCCTTTTTAAAAGATTTGTTGGATATGTTCAATTATCATTTTTATTTTTATTTTTTGATGAATCTTGATTTTTTTTATTTCCATCTTTTCTATTTTTTTATTTAATAATTTGTTTTTATTAAAGAAGACTCATTTCGATTTTCTTCAAAATTTAAATTATATAAATTTAAGAAATTTTAAAACATTCTGTAATATATTTTTTATACATATAATAAAATTATTATATTCTATTCCTATTTTAATTTGAAACAATTATCAAATGAATATTATGGTTCTGTTTATAATTTTTTAAGTAAATAATATATCCGAATTATATAAAAATTAAAAGGCCATCAAATATTAAATCTTAGACTATTAATTTACACCTATTTGTCTCAACTAAAATATACTAGTTGAATTATCTCATCCATCTCATATTAAAATTTATCTTATTTTATATTTATAGTAAAAAAAGTTTATTCTAAAAATGGTTGAATTAAATTAATAAAAAATAATTTGTTTAAATTAACACATATAATCATATAATAAAATTATTTAGTTTTTTTTATATTTTTATCTAAAAAATTTTAAATTGGTTTTTCAATTTTTCAATGATTTTTTCTTTAAAATTATTTTATTACTTTTAATTTTTTTCAATATTTATGTTTATGTACTAGATTTAAATATATTAAATATTATTTTTTAGAAAATTAATTTTATAATTTCAATATAATATGCATTTATTGAATGTGTATCTAACATACAAATGATAAAATAACAATATTACATTACTTATCATCCTGGGCAAATCAAATATAGGGATAACAATTGTACTTAATGTTAGAGCATCTCCAACCGTGAACCTATTTTTGGGTTCTTTGTGGGACCTATTAAGCCACGTCAGCTTGAAGCAATTCAACTAATTTTTATCTCCAATGGTGCAACTCTGAAGAACCCATATTGGGTCCCACAATTTTACTTTATTTATTAATATTTTATTCATATTAAATTTTATAATAATTAAAATAATAATTTTAATTATTTAAATTAAAATTGATATAAAATAAATAAAATTCAAATTGAACTTATAATTTAAAATGATAATTAATATTAATCTCAAATACATGACATATAATTAAAAACAATAAAAATAAATAACATCACATAATAAATTAAACTTAAACTTCATCATCTACGTGTCCAAAACGTTCCCAAATATACTCGACTAAATTTCCTTGAAGTTGACGATTTGTTTTTCTCGAATACTTGCTCTTCTTTGTAGTCTTGTTGCAAGATTCGGATGAGGACCGCTAAATGTTTCGGTTGTTGAGTTGTTGTCATCCACATTATCATAAGAGTAATCAAAATTACCTCCATATGTATGTCGTTCGTCTTCAACAATCATGTTGTGCAATATGATGCATGCATATATGGTATGCTTGAGGGTGTCCATGTGCCAAGCACGTGCTGGGCCACGTATAATTGCAAATCGAGATTGAAGCACTCCAAATGCCCGCTCCACATCTTTTCTAGCTGATTCTTGATGTTGAGCAAATAACTTTTTCTTTTCTCCCTGTGGCATTGAAATGGTTTTGACAAATGTAGCCCACTCAGGATATATACCATCTGCTAAATAATACCCCATATTATATGGTGTCCCATTGATTGTATATTGCACATTGGGAGCATGTCCTTCCAAAATATCGTTAAACACATTAGATTGGTTTAACACATTAATGTCATTGTTTGAACCTGCAATACCAAAAAAAGCATGCCAAATCCATAAGTCTTGTGATGCCACTGCTTCAAGCATGATTGTGGGCTTACCATGATCACCTCGACAAAATTGTCATTTCCATGCAACAGGTCAATTTTTCCATTCCCAATGCATACAATCAATAGAACCCAACATACCTGGAAAGCCACGTGACTCTCCCATTTGTAAAAGATGTTCAACATCAGTGTTGTTAGGCTTTCTCAAATACTCAGCCCCAAATACAGCATTCACGCCCTGAACGAATCTTTGTAAGCACTCAATTGAAGTGCTTTCACCGATTCGAACATACTCGTCTACAATGTCAGCAGCAGACCCATACGCCAACATACGAATAGCAGATGTACATTTCTGCAATGGTGAAAGACCCATTTTACCAGTTGCATCGACCCTCATTTGGAAATATTCATCATGATTTCCAAGGGCATCTACAATTCGAAGAAATACATGCCTATGCATTCTGAACCTTCTTCGGAATTGAACATCTGTGTATACTGGATTTTCCGAGAAGTAGTCATTGAACAATCGATTATGCCCTTCTTCACGACCTCGATCTATCGTTGTTCTTTTCTTTGGCCTAGAGGAACTTCCAGATTGAAGTTCATTCTGAAGCTCTTGTTCTTCATCACTGTCGTCCATAAATTCTTCTTCAACCAACTCCCAAAATTCTTGATCGTAATTATCTGAATCGTCTGAATCCATTTTAGTAAATAATGAGAGAAGAATAAGATGAGAATGAGAAAATAATGACATAAGTGGTAGTATATATAATAGTTTGAATAACGACTAGTTTGAATAACGGCTAGTTTGAATAACGGCTAGTTTGAATAACGGCTAGTTTGAATAACGGCTAGTTTGAATAACGGCTAGTTTGAATAACATAATATTTATTATAATTTAAAGTGGTACTAATGACCATGTTACATAGGTGTTGATAAATTAAAGTGGTACTAATGACCATGTTACATAGGTGTTGATAAATTAAAGTGGTACTAATGACCATGTTACATAGGTGTTGATAAATTAAAGTGGTACTAATTACCATGTTACATAGGTGTTGATAAATTAAAGTGGTACTAATTACCATGTTACATAGGTGTAGATACTAACTACATTCCATATTTTTTTTCATCTTATTACAATATTTTTCATGAATATCTCGTTGACTATCGCTCATAGTAGAAGTGTCTTTCATCATTAGTTGCACTACCTTTAATTCTATCTCGTCCTCCTTACTTTGCGCTAGTCTTTCCATTAACATTGCTCTTTTATTCCTTGCATCTTGCGTTTCATTTGGAATTTCCTTTGCCTTACCCTTCCTTTTTGCTGCTTTTTGTCCCATTGGACGCTCCATTGGTGATGATGAGTTAAACTCATAACTTGAAGGTGTATTTGGGTTCTCCGATGATGCCTCACTAGCATAAGTCTTTGTTATTTTTGAAGAACTTTCAATCGATTCTCCCATCCATTTAGGTTCATCTTTTAACAATCTCCATGCGTACTCAAGGTTGAATGTTGTACCTTGATCCTGAGCAAAAAATGCATTTGCAGCGGCCATGACATCGTTCTCCGATGTCCCACTTTTCTTTCCATTAACAGCTTGTTTGTAACACCCAACAAATTTTTGAACCAAGCCATTTATTCGATGCCATCGACATTTTAATTGTCCCTTTAACTTTTCCCGCGATTCCCCATGATACTGGTTATAATTGGCAGCGACTCTTACCCAAAAACTCTCAGCCTTTTGATCAACTCCCACAATTGGATCCTTTGAAACATTGAGCCATGATTGGATAAGTAGTATATCCTCATCCCTTGCAAATTGCTCTCGAGATTTTTTTTTAACAACAACCCTTTCTTCTTTTTCAGTACCAACTTGAGTAGAAAATGGTGGAACTTGAGTAGAAAATGGTGGCATCGGTGGAATTTGAGAATTTTGAGGATTAGGATTTTGATAATTTTGCATGAAATTGAACATAGCTTGTTGATAATGAAAATGATTAGGATCCATTTGACCTAAACAATTGTAATTTGAAGTAAAAAAAAATGAAAATTTGAATTAAAATGATGAAATTGTGAGAGAGAAAATTGAAATTGAAGAGAAAATATAAGTGTTGGTAAAATTTGTGTTGGTTAATTTTTTTCACAAAACTATATTTATAACTAAAAAATAACTAAAAGAAAAAAGAAAAAAAAAGAAACTAGCCGTTGGTAACGGCTACTTTTATTATTAAAATCAAAAAAAATTTTGAAGAACCGTTGCTTGTTTATACACTGATGGCCAAGTGGAGCTCCAAAGCAAAGAAAAAGTGGACCCCAAATCATTGCCATGCTGGCAAACTCTCATGAGGAACCACCGCTGGAGGTGGTCTTACTGGACACTTAAAAACTCGCAAAATGCGTAGGAATACGATACATGTAGTTGTCTATTAAAATATACGAGTATAAATACATATATGAGTATTTTAGTATTCATCTAATCTCTTATCCGCACAATATATATTTATATATTTTTATTAATATTCTTTTATTTATATATATATATATATATATATATATATATATATATATATATATATATATATATATATATATATACATATATATATAAAAGAATATATTAAAGTTAAACTGTTATACATATTTTAATATAAGTATTTCTTTATTTCACAATTCAATACTAAAATCTTTAATTTTTTATTAATTTTGTTTAAAAAATTAAAATTATTAATATTTTTTATTTGATAGTTTTTTTTACTATAGAGATAACTGATGCGATTAATGATACTTAGGTATCCACAAAGTACAAATACGAGTATAAACTTTAATGCCTACGCAAATATAGACTTAGATAAAAAGATTTTTTTAAACTACGGATATAAAAATACCCTACCATTAGGCATGGCAACGGGCAAGTCGGGGACAATTATTTCCTCCCCCAAACTCAAACTTGAAGCTTCAAACAATCTTCGTTCCCCACTCCAAACTCAAGTATGGATGGAGAATTAAAATCCATGCCCGACCCAAACAGGTTTAGGCTGAGTTTGGGTATCCCCGCCCCCTCCTTCATCGATTTAGTGAAATCAATTTTTTTTAATAAGAATACTTATTTTTTCCAAAATCAAATTATATTATAAATAATAAAATAAAATAATTTTATAAAATTTTATACATACATTTCAAATATATTTAAATAATAAATACAAGACAAAAATCAAAACATTGGTCACATATTTAATATCCTAAATTTTCAAAAATAAATAATAAGGTGTATAATAATATAAAAAATGAGACGAGTTCGAGATAAATATTATTATTCTCATTATCCGACTCATTCTCATATTTTATAATCAGAAAAAATTCAAATTCACATTCAAATCAAGTCAAAATGAATTTTTCTCATTAACTTCAAAACATTTATGAATTTTGTTGTCATACCTTCCTTTCCTATCATGTCATCCTTATCAAATAGGATAATAAATCTATCATACGACTATTATTATATTCTATTCTTATTTAATTTTTTTAATTACATCTTGTCTCTATCCATGTTCAATAGTGTAGTATCATTATGAGAGGGTAAAAAAAAAAATCAAAAAAAATAAAATAAGATGCAATTAAGCCAAATTCTTAATATTAACATTAACATTGTTGTTACATTTTTCTGATGGCTGTCTAATAAAGTCTAAACCAAATTTACTTCTTTCAGTTCCACAAGCAAAGCCTCTTCTACAACAATCCTCTCTTCTTCCCTTCTCTCTCTCAAGCAAGCAAGGAACAAACCAAACCAGAAGACAGAGAAAACAAAAAAAAACCAAACATGTCTTCCCCAAGCAAGCGACGAGAGATGGACTTGATGAAACTGTTAATCCTCAACTTTTCAATTTCACTTTACTTTCATTCAAGTTCTTATCTTTTTTCAATTGGGTATCTTAATTGATGACTTTCTTATTGTTTAGGATGATGAGTGATTACAAAGTGGAGATGATTAACGATGGAATGCAAGAGTTTTATGTTCATTTTCATGGACCAAATGAAAGTAAATTAGTTACCTTTCTCTCTCTTTATTTTCACTGATCCTTGTATTTTTTGGGTTTTTTTTGTTGTTCTATTACTTGACTTTGATTTTGACTTTAGTTACTATGGATTTAGATTTGTGTAGAACCTGAAAGATTCTCTTGTCAGACTCATAAAATTTTGTTTTCTTAATTCTTGTTTTGCTTATTGGTTTGATTCTTCAGTGGATTCTGCATAGTCTAGTAATAGATTTGTGAAGCAACAGTATGATTGGTTCTTATTGATTTCCTTTTTGTTTGTTACTGTTTTCTTGGTATGAGATTTTTTTGGTTGATTTTACTTTTACCTGTGTTACTGATTTTGAGTTTTGTTTTATTGTTCTGTCATGGTCCTTGATATTAAACTGAGAAAGGTGTTGTTGGTGTGTTATGTACCTTGCATTTTTCAAGTTCTTATTTGTGTGATGGATTTTGTCAGGTCCTTATCAAGGTGGTGTGTGGAAAGTAAGAGTTGAGCTACCGGATGCTTATCCTTATAAGTCTCCTTCCATAGGCTTCATCAATAAGATTTATCACCCAAATGTTGATGAGATGTATGAATCTTGTTCGAATAATTTACCTCGCGTGTTAATTTTAAGAATAAGCTAATGTTTGATCTTATTGGATGATAATGATTTCAGGTCAGGATCGGTTTGTCTTGATGTTATTAATCAGACATGGAGCCCCATGTTTGGTAATGATCTGTCTTTAAACCTTTTGATAAAATACTCACAAATTGCCTTTCGCGTCTGTTAAAAAATCCGCCATGCCTTTAAGCAATGGCTGCCATTTAACAACGCTGGATTTATTTCAAGTTTTTTCGTTTTGAATTTTTTTGGATTGTTGTTATATGTCAAAATCTGCTTTTTTTTTCCCCAGATCTTGTCAATGTATTTGAGGTGTTTCTGCCACAACTCCTTTTGTATCCAAATCCATCGGATCCGTTGAATGGAGAAGCTGCAGCGTTAATGATGCGTGACCGACCTACTTATGATCAAAGGGTTAAAGGTATTGTTGGTCCTCTTCTGTTGACTGTGTCATATACTTGACCATCACAAGTTGTTATTTGGTAACAGAACTAACATTGGCAAAGTTATACTCCCTCTGGTCCTATTTATAAGAAAAAGTTTACTTTTTAGATTCATTGAATAAACAATGTATCTAGACTGTATATAGAGGAGATACATTGAATATTCATTGAAGTGTCCAAGCATGACAATGACACAAACTATAGACATAGGCATTGTCTGAAATGTAGGATAAAGAGATATGATTCACATAACAAAATGTGTATGTGTGGTGCGTGTTTGTTGAGACTTAATCTCAATCTTTCATGTGTGACTATGTGTGAGATATGCAGTGTATGGAGCATATAAGTTGGGAGTTGATCCTGATCAATTACGTATTGTTGTATGGTCAAAACTATCTCCGATGGTTACATATTCAATTGATATGCCTCCATATATATATATACCTATGTGCGAGATACAAGGATTGAGTATGGAGCACACCGGATTGAGTAGCTCTTACAGTTAAAATCAAGTACAATATGTTGAAGAAAACATCATCGGAAGCTTTGTAAGACAGACACGTTCAAGAGTATCTATGCATCAAAGTCACTAACCAATCGATTTAGACTCAAAATGGAGTATCTATGCATGTATATCAGAAACAATAACTTCTCAACATTTGCTCATGTTTTTTTCTACTACCGATTTTCAGAGTACTGTGAGAAATACGCCAAGCCAGAAGACATTGGAGCCGCAACAGAAGAGAAATCCAGTGATGATGAAGATGAGGAGCTAACTGAAGATGAATATGATTCTAGTGATGAACAGGTGGCTGGTAAAGCAGACCCCTAACCTTGTGTATGCAAGTCCTGTTCTCTATGTATTTTATCTGTAAATGATGTTCTAGTTATTATGTTCTCACCTCATTCAAATGAATGTACTTGGATGTTGGTAGGGGGAAAATTCCCCTTGTTACTTTATTTTCTCAATGTAAATAATGTACCATTGATTTCATGATGCAATCTTATTTCTTGTTAACTGAGTTTTTTAGTGTGTGTGGTAATGATTGTCACATAGGATTCAGAAATTCACTAAATAGTTTGAATATGAAGCCCGAACTCAGACACAGGACACGACACGAACACGGACAAGAGGATCCCGCTAATGTAAAAAACATAGGACACGCCACGGACACGTCTATATATATTTTATATATTAATTTAATAATGCAATTTATAAGCACAATTTATAGAATTTAAAATGAGAAGCAAAATTTATGTTTATTTAAATTTAGTACTTTCAATTATCAAAAGGAAAAAAAGACATAAATCCACCAAATCAAAATGATACAAATCATATCATAGTCACTCCACATTGAGAAAACTAGTCTCTAAGCCTTACTCATCCAGAGACAAGTCAGCAACTTCAAAAAATTCACTGTCATCTAATGATCCAAACTCATCTTCAACGACATTTCACATTTTAGTTTTCTCTAATGATATTGGGGAGTGTTCCTTGATAGAAGTTGAAGGTTACTATGTACGTATACTAAAGCTTCCGCTCTCAAAGAATGAATAAATGAATATGTGCTCCAATTTCTTTCACAACATAATGATGAACAAGGTCTTGCAAGTAGCTTAAGCGCAACCTTTTGAAATAATGGAGTTCAAGCACCCTAAAGTACCCACCATGTTTATGGATCCATTTTATCTCAATCAACAATAGCATCAAGATTGTCAAAACCTTCTCTTCAATATGAGAAGTTTGCAAACTCTATATTCGTTGTCCACCTTTCATCAGCATCAGGAAACACCCTTCTGAAACATTTTTCTCTTTCGTCAGTAAGCTCAATGTCTTGATGTGGAGTGACTTTATTAGGATCTTCACTTAGTCATTATGTACTATAATACCTACAATAAAAAATACATATAAAAATTTATGTAATCCAAGAGAAGATGTAAGTTAAAAAATATCAATTTAAAACGTAATAACCTTAAATTTAGAGTATGAGCTAGGCAACGGAGAGGCGTGTTACTCTTAATCTAGCGCTCAATTAATATAACATGGACTACCTGATGAAAAGTTGACATTTCAATATTTGATATTCTTTCATGATTATATATGGCTTTTCTGACATCCTCAATCATTGAAGCCCACGTTTCATAAACTAGATGAAAACATGAAGCTTCTGTGTCAGTTCTTCTAAGAACGTTATAAATTAGGATTTGTGAAAGAAAGGATATAACCAACCTTTTTCCCACAAATTATCATCCAACAATGTATCCTTCACAAATTGTGCCTTTTGAACATCATCATCCTTGTAAGAAGACCAGTACTCACTAATCACCATTTGTTGGAGTCTCGTCTTCAAAAGCTTAAATCTCTTGAGCATTACAATAATGGATGCAAATCTTGTTGAAGTCACCGAAAGAAACTTTAATGGACTGAATGAAGTGAAAATTGACAATCTCATAGAGTGACCTATAACAAAGTTCTTGATAAATATTACATCATCCGCAATTTTGGTTTCGCTCATTTTGAAGTAACGTAGTCCTCAATTTGTTATAAGTTAGAGGTTGATAACCATGTATAGTATTGTTGGCAGAATAGGACATGCTAGTGTAAATTAAAATAAAATTAAACTTAGCATAAAAATTGTTTCATAATGAAATTTTGCTTATGTACTAATTTTTACTATTTTATAAAAAATTAAATAAATTTTTTAGTATAATTTCATAATAAATATAAAATTAAACATAATATTAAAATTTAAATTTATTAGACTAAAATAGTAGATGATAAATAAAAAAATTTACTTAAAATGAAATTAAACTTAATATAAAAAATTAAAATAAAATAAAATTATTTTATTGGCATATTAATTTAGTTAAAAATATCTTTATTATAATTTTTTTAATGCCTCCCACTCTCGTATTCTTCTCACTAAAGATTAATTTCAGTTTCCCTCTTATTTCACCCACTCTCTCCCTCAATATATTTTTTCAAAGTCAAACAAAGGCTCGTCCATGAAATGTCAACACAGCACTATGAGCTTACCTTTATGTTTTTAATACTCCAATACTTTTTAAAAAAAGATGGAAAAGGGCTAACTAACATGGACCAATAAATATTGTCAAAAAAAAAAAACATGGACCAATAAATTAAAAGAATTATTGTGAAGCTATTTCATTCATAAACATTTTATTTATTGAGATAAACAAAATTCAAGAGTAGTTCTTATCAGAGAAAATAAAGAATAAAACTAACAATATAAATTGTGCATGCTCTTTGCCATTAATCAAACCTTTTTTTTTTTTTTTTGATTACATGGAGGGCCTAAGCCCAAAAGAAACAAGCTAAACACAAACAAACCTAGGGTAAAGAACCCCTTTTAAATCTTTCTCATAACTATCAGTAAGCCAGTCAGGCAGCTCATGCAAAGTCTCAAAGCCACCTCCAAGCTTTTTCCCATGCAAGGCTAACAAGTGAGCACAACCATTCACCTCTCTAAACACATGCCTAACCTCCACCTCCTCCAGCAACAACATCTCTTTATAAATCTGCCTGGTCAAGCCACATTTCACTCCATAATCCTGAGCATAATTGAGGCATAAAGTAACAGCTTGCTTTGCATCACTTTCCACAACAACCTTCGAAAAACCCAGTCTTCGAGCCAGCTTCAGACCTTCTAAAATGCCCCACAATTCTGCTCGAAGCGGACTACATAACCCCAAGCCTTTAGCAAAGCCCCCACACCACACACCTGCTTCATCTCTTATGATACCACCACACCCAGCACCGCCATGAGTTGATTGAGCCCCATCCACATTAACTTTAACAAAACCTTGACTAGGAAAAACCCATCTAATCACCGTCTTCATTTTGCTATGCTGCATAACTCCATTCATACCCACAGCAGTGTTATAGTCACGAATTTTATTAATAATGACATGCTTCAGATCAAAAGGCCGCACGTAATCGTTATCATGCATTTGCCGATTTCTCCATTCCCAAATAGAATGACAAGCCATAGCCCAGTATTGATTCCAACTGACATTCTCCGGTAAGTTTGTTTGGCCAGCCCCATGCATATTAAGATCAAACCACTGTTGCAAATCCACTCTATAGAAGTCATTCCTCAAAATGACAGGGATAGAATTTTTCCAAACCTCCTTAACTAGCATGCAATCACGCAACACATGCAATGTATCTTCTTTGTAGCAACCACACAACCTACAGCTAGCACTCCCCAACCCAAACAAATTCATCCTCTCGCCATTAAGAATTCTATCATGCCTAACCAACCAGAGAAAGCATTTCACTCTTTCCGACGTCCGCAACCTCCAAATACTGCTCCACCTATCACTCTCACTAGCATCATAACCATCCTCTAAAAAATGGTACATGTTACTCACCGAAAAAGGACCATCCTCCAACATAGCCACTCCAAAAAGATCCTCTTCCGCTTCTGCAACCGGCGGGTGAATAGCAGCTATTTGGAGCTTTAACTCAAGCGGGAGCCAATCCAAAATATCCCAATTCCAATCACCCGTCACCCCTACAAGATCACACACATGAGCATTCATAAGATTCACAGGAATTATTGCATCACTGTCACCAATAGTTTCGCCTCTCTTCACCCAAGAATCCCTCCAAGCATGGACAGTTTTCCCATTACCAAGCACCCAGCATCCCAGATCCCTTAACGCCGGAGACGTTTTTGCAATAGCCTTCCACAGATTCGAGTCAGTAGCTTTTGCATGGATTTCTCTATTTCCTCCAGTCACCTTATACTTCCCTCTCAAAACTTTACACCACATGTCATCTTCTCCATTCATGATTTTCCCTCCTAGCTTCATGATACAAGCTTGGTTCATCATATCAAGTTTCCGCAAACCTAGCCCACCATAATCCTTACTTGTAGTCACTTTCTTCCAGCTCACTGCATGATAACACTTATGCTGATCCGTATCTCCCCAAATGAAAGATCGTTGCAGTTTCTGGATTTCCTTAATGTTAGCTTTCGGCAACATATTAGTCATCATGGGATAAATTGGAATAGCTTCCATAACACTCTTGGTGAGAGTGATTCTTCCTGCAAAGGATAGGTGTCTAGCTTTCCAGCTCGTAAGTCTTTTCTCAATTTGCTCCGTTACGTAATTAAAATCGCTTCTCTTCAAGGCCTTCCCTTTGAGGGGAATACCAAGGTACTTTCCAAGACACTGAGTTTCTTTGATACCTGCCATACTGCATAACTTCAACCTCACTCTTCTAGGAACATTGTTGGAAAAAAGGATGTTTGATTTCTCATAACTAATCTCTTGTCCTGACATAGAGCAGAATTTATCCATGGTACCAATAACACACTCCATTTGTTTTTCCGTAGCTTCACCAAAGATAAGCAAATCATCAGCAAACATTAAGTGAGTTATCTCAACCCCCTGCATACCAACCCGAAACGGTTTCCACTTCTTTCTAACCACCTCTTGCTCGATTAAGTGGGATAGCTTATCCATACATAAAACAAAGAGATAGGGAGAAATAGGGTCTCCTTGACGGATACCCCGTTGTGGACGAAAGAACTCGTTCCTATTACCGTTCCAATTAACATTAGTTTCCACACTAGAGACTCCATGCATGATAATGTCAATGAGTTTTTTTGGCAGATTTATCTCCTGTAAAATTCTCCATATAAACTCCCAATTGAGTTTATCATAGGCTTTAGATAGATCAATCTTCATAGCAAAGGTACCGGTCTTCCCTTTTTTAAGCCTCATGCTATGCATAACTTCGTTAGCTATTATAATATTGTCATGGATAGCTCTCCCAGGAACGAATCCAGTTTGAAGAGGAGACACCAAATCAGGCATAACAGGCTTCAATCTTCCAACTAAAATTTTCGTGATAATTTTGTAAAGAGAGTTACAAAGGGATATAGGCCTAAATTGAGTAACTCTTTGAGGCTGCTCCACCTTAGGAATCAGGCATATATCCGTCTTGTTAATGTCAGCAATAAGACTTGGATTATTCCATGTTTGTTTAACAAAATCACTGATACCTTCACCAACCACATCCCACGCCTTCTGGTAAAAACCTGCCGGGAAACCATCAGGGCCCGGCGCTTTCCACGGCTTCATCGAAAATAAGGCTCTCCTCACCTCATCAGTGTCAATGTCTTTACCCAGTTGCATAAGAACATCACTACTCAGAGTTGGAAAGCTAACATGGGACTGCTCCCAATTGCACCACTGAGTAGGACTTTTGAAAAGATTTTTGTAAAATTCAGAAACATGGTCCTTCAAAATATCTGGATCCGTCAACCACTCTCCAGCTTCATTCTTCAGCATGACAATCTTGTTCCTCTTCCTTCTAGAGATAGTCTGCATATGATAAAACTTTGTATTTCTATCACCATCAGCAAGCCACCGTGTACGAGATCGCTGATGCCACATGAGCTCCTCCTGATTCAAGATATAACTAAGCTCCTTCTGAAGGTTCACCTCTAGCCTCTTCATGCCTCCTACATTATCATACATTTGCATACTCCTCTGAATACCTCCAAGCCTACGCATAATTTTATTCTTTGTTCTCCTAATCTTATCAAAAGAATCTAATTTCCACTTCGCTATCCCATCTACAACATTCTTCAGGTTCCCCTCCACATTACTATCTTTTTTCCAAACCTCCTTGAGCATTGAGTAGTAGGAATCATTAGTAAGCCACGCATTTTCAAACCGAAAGGGTTTCTCACGCCAGTGACTATGCTCCTCCCTAAAATTAATAAGGATTGGGTGGTGGTCCGAGAACTCTACCCTCGCCAAGACTTTAACAAAAGCATCAGGAAATTGCAGCCTCCAATCATCATTACTCACCGCCCGATCCAACTTCTCATAGATACGTTGGCCACCACGAAATATAGGGCCTCTCCACGTAAACACTGGCCCCCTAGCCTCCACATCATTAATAAGGCATGTATTCATTCTATCGCGAAATCTCCTGCATCTACTCATAGAAGGAGTTGCTCCGCCTCTTTTATCACTCACATACGCAATGTCGTTGAAATCACCTGCCAGCATCCAAGGATCATTCATGTTACTCGCAATCACTTTCAAATCATCCCACAAAATCTTCTTACTATCCTCATTCGGTCTAGCATACACAGTAGTGAAAAACCACTTTGAATCATTATCTTCTGTGATACTCACATGAATATATTGATCCTTAATCTGACACACCTGTACATGCATCTCCTCCGACCTCCAACCCATCACAATCCCTCCTGCAAAGCCATCATTAACACTACTCTCAATCATGTCATAACCCAACTTCTTGAACGCTTTAGTGGGCAAGATTGGATTACATCTAGTTTCTACTACTATCATCATCGCAGGCCTATATTGATTCACATAGTTCTTACAATACCTATAAAAGGCACTGCTAGCAGCACCCCGACAATTCCACACGAAAATCTTATTATTTGTCAAAATCATTAAAACACATAGTAAGGAAAGGAGAACCATGTCGCTCACAAGGTTTCACAAACAACCTCCTCCTCTTCTTCTTCATCATCTACTCCACCTCTACTACTTAGCTCATCAACTTCCTCTCCTAATTCCATCAAGTAATTCTTATTACCAAACATGACGTTATTAGGTTCTTCTGGTCGCAGACATTTATCAGGCGGTTCTTCAGTAGCATTATTTCTGAAAGTGTTGGCATTGGCCACTTGAAGATCAACACCTTTTTTATTAATAAGGTTAAAGGTATTGAAAGAATTATTCTGTCCATTCCTTCCAATGTGGATCCCACCCAATAACTCTCCAACACCTGAAGTGCTAATTCCACCTGTTTTGTCTTTTAGTTGGATTCCTCCACGTGATGCGAGGTTATTGGATTTCTTTTTCTGATTCCCCTGCTGCTGTCTCCTACCACCACTCCCAATAAATATCACTGCTTTTTCCGGCCCCACTTCCTTTTGATGCCCCCCAATCAATTCTAGCCATTTCCTCGTATCATCTTTTTTATTCACATTTAATTCCTCCACTACATGTGCGCCATCTGTGCCTTTACTACCTTCCATAACCACGTGCTCCTGAGCTTTCTTGTTTTGGAAATCAGAAAGAGAATCCTCCATTGTTCCAGCAACGTTAATATTTTCCAAACTATCCGCCTCATTAATTTTTTCCATAATATCCTCCTCATTAATATTCTCAGCAATCATATCTCCATTGATCTCATTAACTTCCTCTTCATTGCTCTTTAAAGCAAAAAACCTAGATCCACCAATATCGCCATTAGCATTTAATTTCGCCGGAGCACCACTCCTCCGCCCCTCCACCACCTTCTTCCCTCTCCGCTGCTTTTGAACCACCTTCCATGGGCCATTAACATCCAAATTTTCACCAAGTAATGCGCTACCTCTCCCATCCTGCTTATTCACCAGTCTGCCATTGTTAACCCCACTCCCCACTTCTTTCTCCTTCCCTTTAGAATTGAGAGGGCACCCTTCCTTATAGTGTCCATATCTCCCACACGCCAGACACAAGAAATGTAACCCTTCATATTCTATTTTGTAGCAGCTGCCTCCAATCTTGAACATTCCCAGCAAGGGCTTAGATAAATTGACAGAGACACAAATTCTTGCATATTTTCCTCTCTCTTGTTTGGTCGTAGTTCTGTCGATTTTGATTGTGCGTCCTATACGATTACCGAATCCAGTCAAGGCTTTTGGATTGTAATATTCAATAGGTAACCCTGCAATTCGAACCCACACCGCTACCTCATCAATAGTTTCACTATCTGGTTGAAAATTTGGCTTCCAGTCCTTCACAGTTAAATAATGGTCATATATGAACCAAGGACCATTAGCCATGGCCGCCTTCTTATCATCATCATGCGAAAAGGCTACCAGAAAGTAATCGTTGCTCAAGTCAATGATACTAATGATTCCTTTCTTCACCCACATTTGATTAAGTCTATTCTCCAAAGCCTTATATCCAATCCTCCTCCCCAACAATTTCACGATCACACCCCTCCTCCATGGTCTCTGCATCCTCTCTTCCTCCTCAGCCGAAAAATTGAACTTAGGACATTCATAACCTCCGATCAACTCTTCCTCTATAGTGATATCTCCTTCCTTATCCTCCATAATTCCATCGCCATCTTCAACACTCACCATTTCAACCACCTTATCCTTCTTGCTCTCACCAGTGATAATATCTCGGAAAGAAATATTAGTCCTCTGGCTATTGCCTTCCACCCATGGAACCGTCTCTCCAGTGTTATTATTAACTTTTTTAGTGCTACGCTCTTGCAGATCCACCTCTGCAGTACTCTTTCCAACCTCTGCCGGTGACTTGACAAACCCTAGCAGCGGGTTAACGTCCTCCATTGCACTGACTATCCATTAATCAAACCTTAATAATAATAAAACTAACAATATAAATTGTGCATCAACTTTGCCATTAATCAAACCCTAATTTTGAGAAAACTAAGTAGACCTCCCTTATGTATCTCTTGGCGGTTAAGAATGATAAGCAGTGCAAATACGATGCTCCATAAGATCAAAACAACGATACTAGTTATCCACGATAAAAAGCTCACTTCTATAGCTGATATTAATGTTGTTATCAGAAGTATGTAGAAGATTCTCCGGTTAACAGAATAGTTTATAGTATCCCGTAGTATAAGTATTTGCCACATTAAAACCATAACGAGTGGCAGCTCTATATCAAACCAGTTATTAGCAAAATCTCCGAATCCTAACCTTATGAAATCAAGGATCAACAATGTAATGCATATTACACAGGAGTGTCCAAATACATTCAAAGTCACTCGATCATGTGAATAAGATTCTTCTGTCGCAATCACTTGATTAGCCGAAATAATTTCTTCTGTCGCAATCACTTGATCTTTCATACTTTTTTCGCTATCACTATTATAATATAAATATTTTCATAAGATACATACATACAATTGTAATAATTAAATGAAAAAAAAACATACAATAAAATTAACATGTATATAAAATAAATTAAAAGCCAAAAAAAGTGGTAAATTAAGGGATTGAGTACCTTGTGTTAATTGGAACATAGGATTTAGATTCTTCGATGGCAATCAGAATCACTTGATTTTCCATCACAACTAATTAGAGTGAAAAATTGAGAAGTTTCTTATTATTGATTTAAATTTAAACGAGTAATGACTTGGAGCTAATGTGCTATTTATAAGTGTGATAAGTGGGTTTTGTGAATTAAAATTTGTTACATAGATTGAGTTTGGAAGGAGAAACTTGAAAATTTGTTACGTAGACTGTTACATAAGAACGAAATTAAAGAGAGCAGAAGTAGGGTGGTTTTGTTGATTTAGATATAGGACAATGAAAGAAAATCTTTCAGTTTTAATATATTATTTTGTTATGCCAATTTAGTTGTTTTCTTTTTCTTTTATTTAACTATTTAATAATTATATCGTGAAGATGTTTTTTTATTTAAAATTTACTTATTAATCCACGTGTTTTTTTGCCCTTTCACTAAATCATATATGCCACTTATTTAAAGAAAAAAAAATACATATTAGTATTTTTTTTAATCAAAATTGTTTAAAAGTAAAATTGAGGGACTAGTTTCGTGAATGCACTATAATATAAAATTATAATTTAACCAAATATATTTAATACATATTTCATAATATTCAAAAAATATTATGTGTTTATTTAAACGATATTTATTTTAAAATTATCAATTACATAATTGATCTTTCCGACTGTGAGGTTTGAACTTCGGGACGGTTGAGAGAAAATAGGGGGTTGTACCTGCAAGGCACTCTGATGGCAAAGTAAGTGTTTGGACAACAAGATACAACTGAAAAGTGAGAGATTTTTGTTAGAAATGTGATTACCTGCCCTCTAGGACTAGAGGGCTATTTATGAGGCAATTCTATAACGGTCGATTCCACCTTTTGGGGGGGGGGGGGGGCTATGCGTGATTTGCGGCCAGGAAACGGAGAAAGCTAGCCGTTGCCGAGCACGCAACTCCAGCATAGGATGAAATTTTCTCTTTGTTAACATAGGTGTTTCCATCTGAGTCTTCAAAAAACATCTCTTGCTTGCAGATTGCGCGTCACGACCATAACCTCATCCTTATATGACTTCTTACCCGGTGTGACGTTCTTCCCCTTGATTTTTATGAGTCTTACATGCAGCTTGCTCTTAT
The DNA here is from genome assembly GCF_029867415.1 of Vicia villosa. NCBI lineage: Eukaryota > Viridiplantae > Streptophyta > Magnoliopsida > Fabales > Fabaceae > Vicia > Vicia villosa. Next base: position 97,317 of record NW_026705165.1, on the reverse strand, counting down.
CAACAAGGTTTCCATGTTTCACACGATCCTCAGCTGATAACACAGTTTTCTTTTCCACTCTTGCATATTGCTTACTCTTACCAATAACGCCTTTGTGTATCATAGGATCCTCACCCGATACCACATATTTCAGTTGGTGATTTTAGTATCATCAATGTATTTTGGTAGTAATGTGATTTACTATAGGCCAATGCAATTATGCGTTAAGTTTGAAACGAGTTAGGGTAGTGCGGAGTGCACGCTCGTCGAGCCAAACGTGTAATTGAATACGAATAATAGAAACGGGGTTCCAAGGGGCGTAGCCCCTGGCGGGGGTGCGGGGCAGCGCCCCCTTCGAAAAATTCGTTTGAATAGTTGTACCATTTCCCAACCGACATAACCGTTTTCTGAAAAGTTGTACCTTTTTAGTTTCTGTTATTAATCTCCTATATAAGGAGTCATTTGGCCTCAATTTTGGCATACGAAATCACACTTCCTCTCTACATTCTGATCTGTTCTCTATTGTCAGAAACAGATTGCTCTTCGAGAATTATTCCCGCAAAGATTTGGTGAACCCAGACAAGAATAGGGTCGAAATACTTTGTTCGGAAAGTGAACAAACACAATTCTTCGAAGATATCCAGGATTATCATACCAAATTTCTAACAATTTCTCCTTTCTAAGCTTCTATTTTTCATCAATAAAACCTTCTGCAACACATGATGGTCCGTCTTTTTCAACTACCCAAAAAAAAGGATCCTACATGTTTCTACTTAATTTTTTTCATTATATACACCTCTTTCTTATAACCCACTTCGTATTATAACACTGGAACCCACATACCTCTCTTGCCATTTCCCACCATCACCAACAGACGGCGCACCCTTTTCCCTTTCTATTTTCGTTTCATCCGCAACAACATAAGCGTTTCCAGCCATCTCCGCCCTTTTCTTAGCCTCTCTATATTCATGAAGCTCTTTCACATGTTGACGGTAAGCAATGTGGATCATTCTTCTTCTCGACTCCCTTTCTCGCTCTACGTCTTCCACATATCTGCAAAAGCAACACCATATAAATACGATAACATAACTGGGTTAACATTGAAAAATCATAAGCATGCAAGGGAAAATCCATTTATCAACGGTGATGACATTAAAATTGGAGGAGTTGGGTCACTCTTGCTTTCCATGATTCAGACTACACCGCTTCAAAGAACAAAGTGATTGTTTGCTTTGAATACACAAAAACATAACTTCAGTACCTTTTGCAATTTTGTTTCACTCCCAATACAGTTCGATTACCAATGTTAACACTTTTGGGCCTTTACCATTTTATTATATGGGCTTCAAGGCCCATTTTTTACAGTTAACACATTATGAAATTCTACCACACCTCCTTATTTTAAATGTTTTAGATCAACTATTTCATCTTACAATTATTAGTTATTTTATTAAACATCTAATTACTTCTTCTTTTATTAAACATCTAACTACTTCTTCTTATTAGTTCTTTTATTAAACATCTAACTACTTAATAAAATATTAAAGATAAAAATAGTTGTATGTTTGCGGGGATTAAAAATAGGGTTAAGTATGTTTTTGGTCCCTATAAAATTATCAAATTTTGTTTTTGGTCCCTATTAAAAAATGATATGTTTTGGTCCCCACAAAAGTATTATGCACGTAGTTTTAGTCCTTACTGTTAAACCGGTGTGTATTTTTTAATGATTATTTTACACACATGTTTCAAACGTTATAAAAAGTTCCTCGAAAAAAAAAGAAACTCGAAATTTGATTTCTAAGTCGAGATTTGCATTACTTTTATCATTATCTTTTGAAATTTAAAAAATTTATATTTAATTCTTTTCATTTTAAAAAATTATATAATTTGGTAAAGCAATATGTTATAGTATTTTAAACACTTATAAAAATATCATTAAAAAAATTTAAAAGTTTAAGAGTTATTAAATATTTTTCAAAATTTTAAAAAATAGTAGGGACTAAAATTGCATGTTTATAATTTTTGTAGGGACTAAAATATGTCATTTTTTTAGAAACTAAAAATAAAATTTAAGATATTTACCGGAACCAGAAACATACTTAACCCTTAAAAATATTAAAAATATTCTTTACAAAAATTAAATCAAAACTTTAACATTTGAATTGACTATTTACATATCTACTTAATATAAATCCATGGTTGTCATGATGACAACCTTGAACACAACCCTAACCCCAATTTTTATGTGGCATGATATTATAATCCTAAGGATTATGTGGCATCATATTAAAATTTAGAATTTTTATCACTCCTATTTTAATTCTTCACACCAACTCCAATTCATACCACAATTAATAATAATATAATAATATTAAACCATCATTATTAATAGTAATAAAATAATATCTAACTAATAATAATCGTAAAATAGTAATAATAATATAATAATATAATAACTGACCACCATAATTATAAATAATAATAATAATATATTCAATTAACACTATTCCTTCTTTCTATCCTAATTCTCTTTCTTTTATACAAAAATCTTTAATTCTCAAATAATAATAATAATAATATAATAATAATATTAAACCACTACTATTTCGTATATCCCTTTAATTCTTATATCCCTTTAATTTTATAAATTTTATATCGTGTAACTTTTTTGTCCCTTTAATATTGTGTAACTCTCTTATCTCATTCTTGTTTATATAGGGAATAATCAATTTTCAATTTTGTAACCACTTTTTTTTATTTAGTTTAATATCATTTATTAATACCACTTTTTTTCAAACAATATTACTAGCATTTATACCACTTTTTTCTAGGAATATTATTAAATCATCTTCCTACAATATTATCTAAAAATAGTTTTTCAATCCTTTGAAAAATTAATAAAAATATATAATAGGAATAGAATAAAAATAAAATATAAATTTAAACTTTTGAAATAATTTAATATTTATGACACTAATAATTTAAAAAATTATTCAGTTACGATTACTCTAGTATTTATAATTTTGCATAATGACACATTATTGCCGTTAAAGAAATATCTGACAAATACAATTTATGATTATCAGACTTTAATAAACCAGTTTGTTACACATTTTCGTTAAAGAAATACGATAAATACTAATTATGGTTACAAGAACTCAATAAATCAGTATGTTATGCCTAAGCCAATATTTATTCTTACCTTTTGCATTATTCTACATGAAGTCCTATTTGAATTGAAAATTAACTCAACCTGAATACATTGACACTCTAATTTCTCCACAGTATAAGAGTTGTATTTGTTGGTTAATTTTTACCAATAGACCTCATTCATATTCTGGCCCACCATAAGTATTATGTCCTTTTTTTTTTATTATTGTTAATCTCAAATTTAATTAATTTTATATTTTGTATTTTAGTCTCTAATTTATAAATATATTTTTATTTCAATTTTTAAAATTAAACTATGTTTACAAGGTCTTATTATATGTTTGATTGCATGAAATGCAAATGAATTTTTGATTCAGTCAAGGGTTATAAGGATTATATCGAATTAATTTATTCTAAGTTATATATTTAATTAATTCATTTTTTAAATTATTATTGTTATTAATATTTTGTCATGTGTCTATGTCAGTATGCTGAAAAGGTTGTTTCATATTTTATGAACTTTTACCTCAGCGATTGATATTATATTGTTTCATGTTTTATGAGTTTTTGCCTCAACAATTGATATTATATTGTTTCATGTTTTCTGAATTTTTGCCTTAACGATTGATATTATCTTTATGATATTTATTTCTTTTATATTTTAGTGTTGAACTGCACTTCTTTTATCAACTTTGAGAATTACTTCTTTTTTTTATAACAATTTTACAAACATTAAATTTATTTGATTTTAGAGAAACAAAATAAATTGCTTAATATAATTCGACTTAAAAGGATTACATTCAATTAATTCATTTTTTAAATCTTATTATTACCGACATAAAAAATATAAAAATACAATAGTTAGGAGAATAGTAAAAGGTTACAAAATTTAATTAAATATAATATCAAAAGGTTTTTTTTTTTAAAAAAAAAATAAGATACTTTATTACTTCAAAAAATCAATAAGTACAAGCAATCCTCAATCGGATCCAGCCACTATCCCGAAACCCTCAAATGACTAACAAATGACTAATTATAGATAAAACTCTAAACTATTATCCCTCTAACATTAGGATAGTTATATATTTCCTCATATTATTTTTATTCCACTCTCTGTATATAAGTCTATCTATAATTCTTTTTTCAACTATTTTGGTATCAACATTCTCACTAAAACTTTTGTTATTCCTAATCCTCCAAATTTCATATACCTCATTTAGGTCAAGCATGTATACATTGTTTACCCTCGGGCCTTTGAACACATAATCTTTCGTATCATCGTTTCTAATTGTGTAACTTTCTTTTGAAAACGATACAGAGTATCTTTTGTCGCACAATTGACTGATGCTAATAAGATTGTGTTTAAGGCCCTCAACTAGAAGGACGTCTGAGATAGTAGTAGAAGAGGGATTACCTACACTACCTTTTCCGAGTATTGCACCCATGTTGTTATCACCATAGGTCACAAATCCTTTCTTCTTAGCCATAAAGTCATAGAATAAGGATAAGTCACCCGTCATATGTCTTGAGCATTCGCTATCTAGAAACCATCTTCTCTCGGATGGCTCAAGACATTCCACCTACAAATTTAAACAAGGGAAATAGGTACCCAATTTTCATTGGGTCCTTGTGTGTGAGTGAAACAAAGGTTGCTCTTGGGAATCCATTTGAAAATGCCTTTTGGAACCAAAAATATCCAAAAGCGACATTTCCTAATGGTATGACCCCTTTTGCAAAAATATAGACATGTAGAGTTTGGATGGTCATTACATTTGCTCGATTGATCTTTTATCACATAAGTGTATCGTTGATATGGATTTATCATACTATTTTTTAAATGTGAACGATCAATGGCATATGTAACCTTAGGTAGTGAAGCCTTGTCTAATTTGGCTTTGATAGTTTTAACTTCTTTTTGCCAAATGTGACAAGTTTCACATCCTCCCCATCTAAACCAAGAACTCTTGTCATCTTCGCTTTTGTCTTTGATACTTTCAATCATAGATTCCTTGAGAGTTTTTACTTCCTTTTTGGAATCGGAAACTTTCTTCTCAAGGTAGTTAAAAATCTTTTTATTCGAAGCTAAGCGTTGAAAGGCTTCCTTAGCTTCATGATGTAAAGTATCAAAGGCATATTTTAATTCAAAATAAGACATAGAATCAACATTATTATATTTCTCATGACTTACAATCTTTTTCTTCTTTTGATGTGCCATGAGACATAGGTTGACCGTTTCCTTTTCATCACTCGAGCTTTCTTTGCTAGTTGAGTCACTATCACTCTCCCAAGCGATATAGGCTCTTCTTCCTTTTGTTTTCTTCTTTTGAGGTTTGCTCTTTGCCTTATCTTTATTAAGCAATGGGTACTCCGGCTTGTAATGACCCGGCTTACCACAATTGTAACAAGATCCTCTAGGTTTAGTTTTCTTACTCTCATCTTGCTTGTTAGGCTTTGCTTGACGTCTATAGTCGACTAGATTGTTATCCGAGTGTTTGATTTCATTCTTTCGAAGATACTTATTATACCTTCTTACGGACAAACCCATGTCTTCATTCGGGCTATCATCTTCGTCACTAGATTCACTATCACACGCATCTTTGGTGGATGACTTTGAACTTGAAGCCTTTAAGGCAATAGACTTCTTTTCGGTGTCCTTTGACTTCTCTTTCTTTTCTTTCTTTTCGTGCTTGTTTAGGTTCATGAGATCTTGCTCATGTTCTTCAAGCTTTCCAAATAGAGCCGTGAGATCCAATGTAGAGAGATTGTTGGCTTCTTTGATTGTCGTGACTTTAGGTTGTCATTCCCTACTAAGACATCTCAAAAATTTATTAGTAGCAACAGCATTGGGAGTAATATGTCCTAAAGTGTGTAAACGATTGATAATATGAGAAAATCTCTTTTGCATTTCCGCAATGGTTTCACCTTGCTTCATGTGAAAGAGATCAAACCCTTGCGTCAAAGTATTGATTCTAGCTAGCTTAACATCATTAGTTCTTTCATGGGCGACTTGTAATGCATCCCACATTGCCTTAGCCGTTTGGCAATCAATACACGAAAGTACTCATTAACCCCTAAGGAAGCTATAATCATGTTTCTAGCTTTCCAATCATACGCGTAATTCTTTTCATCTTTTTCATCCCATTGTGCTTCGGGTTTAGGTCTAGTAACGCCAGCATTGTTGGTTATGGTGATAGCCATAGGACTATTGACGATGACATCCCAGATTTTTCTATCAACGGAGTTGATATGAATGCACATACAGTCTTTCCAATAACTATAGTTTTCTCCGGTGAAAACAGGCGCTTTATTATATGCCCCTTTTTGACCGTTCTCCATTTTCTAAAAAGTTATATGCGAAGCACTAGATTAACCGGCGCTTGTGATACCACTTGTTAGACGACAGGGATGGTCTAGAGGGGGTGAATAGACCACCTTTTTCTGACTTAAGAAAATTCTAGATTTTGAAACGTGATTCCCCGGAATCAACTTTATCGTCTTTGAACGATCGAGTTATCGGGGACCGGATATGTGCACTAAACTAACCGGATGAAAATGGCGAAATTTGAATTACATTTTAACGAATTTATCAATTAACTAGCATACACACTTAAGTGAATTTTACTCACAATGAACCGTTTTACCAAAAATTGAATGTGTAATTTTATCGAACACTTGGTGAGCGATTTTCACCAAACTTCAATTTTTGCTCAACTATGGATTTTTACCGAAAACAAATATTGAAAAGATAAAACTAAGAACGATAAAGAACACAGGATTTGTTAAGACAGTTCCTCTATCGTCCTCGCAGGAATACGTCTGCCCCTAATTTCAAATGAAATTAGGAAAGTTTTATTTGATTACAAATTGTTCAACAAGGAAAGAGTTTACCAATCACCAACTACACACATGCAGTAAAATTGAATACAATTCTTTCCTTCCCTTGATTCAAGTAGAACCAAGTCAATGTCAATGATCTTCACCGATCAAGACCCCGATCCTTCCTTTTCAATCCTCCGGTTGTAGCAAATTTGATGAGCGAATCTTCAATCCCTCAATTCCTTATGCTCGGCTGAATTGATTCCAAAGCGAAGCGATCGTCAAAAACCTTCAAATCAAACCCTTGATGTAGAAGGAAAAATCCTAAGGTTTTATACAAGAAACACCCTCAACAATCTTCACTCGAACAAGACAATTGTCTACCGTCAAACCTTATCAACGCACGTTCCTTACTCCGATCGAAAAAGATTATTATGTGTGATTTTCGATCAATAAGCGAAAGGTTGAAGATGAGAAGAAGCTTGAGTATATCTTTCATGTTTCTTGTTAATTTGCTCGAGAATGATCAAATACAATATATACCACACCCTTTGCATTAGCCAATTAAACACAGCAGAAAACCAGTAAATTTAGCGAAAGGGCAACCTGTCCATCTGTGTAGGTCGACCTATTGCAGTCCAGCACTTGTTTTTGGATCAACCATGACACATGCGTCGACTTGTAGGGTCGGCGTGCGCATACCCGAGGTTTCCCCAAAATTTCATGCGTCGACCTGTAGGGTTGGCGTGCGCATACCTGAGGTTTCCCCAAAATTCCATGCGTCGACCTGAGCTAGCAATGCGTCGACGCATTCTGTTCCAACACAGAATTTTTCTTGAGTCTACCAGATAGGTCGATCTATAGCATATGTGCGTCGACCTATTGACTGAAATTTGCCAAAATTATATTTCCTTAATGCATCCACTTGATTCCTTTGTTTCCACATCAATTGTGTCAAGTTCACAATGTTTTGACATCATGAAAATACACATTTGCCCTCACATATTTTTCGCCCTTTGACAAATGCAGCTTGATTATCTCCAACTATTGAATAAATATATAAATATAATTAATAAATTTTTCAACTATTTTTTCCTATTTTGTAACTCTTATCATTTAATTATATTTATCCAGTCATCTTGATACAAATTTTAATTAACACTTAAATTATTTATTTATTTATTTTTATTATTATTTTTATTATTATATTTATAACTAAGTGTATATCGATATTGAATTATCATCATTTAATATTTTTTTTATTGATTTTATAGTCATAATAATAAATATAATAATATTTTTAAGTTTAAAATATTATATACAATAACAATAATATATTATTAGTCAACTGCGCAGCGCATGGGTTATATACTAGTTTAACTCTAAAAACGAGTTTTTTTATATAAAAACTAGTAGGAAACCCGTGCTGTCGCACGGGTCTGGTCGAGGTTTCACATTACATGTATCTAAATATCACTTGTAAAGTTTTTTATATAAATCAACCATATATATTTAACCAAAATGCAAATAAATTTTAGTCAATGTTAATCCCAAAAACATAATAGTTAACAATGAAAGAACTAATACATCAAATTATTTTAGCTCTTTAAGTAAAAACAATAAACACATGGATTCATATTACACGTATCAATGACTAAATTATTAAATATGACATCATATTTTTCAGTTAGATAACATTAATATATTTATAACTTATAATTATTTATCAAAATTTAATTGATGTGTTTGGAATATCAAACATAATATAACTTATTTTGTAGTTCATAAATATTCACGTAATTTCGATCAATAACCGATATCTCATAGATATATTCACATCTACCCGTCAATTAATTTTATAACTTCAAATATATAAAACAGTAACAAAAGAAATAGTTAAAAGATATACATTAAAATGATCTGTCAATCACTGGTATCTCATATATACGTTCACATCTACCCGTCAATTCAGATGAGTTAAGAAACCCCAGTTGAATTTATTAAATCTATTTGAGATATTAGTCAATTTTCCCAAGCGTAAAATGAATGACAACTCAGGTCAAATGTTTAAGAGTTTCTACATTTAATGTATATTATTATAATATAAAAAAATATAATTTTATAAGTTTAAAAAATATAATTTTAATTAAGAAATTAAACATAGTTAGAAAATACAATTTATTAAACCTATTTGAGATATTAGCTCATTTTTTTCAAACCTAAAATGTATGACATCTTCCGTCAAATATTAAAATGTATACTTAAAATATTTAAAAATTAAACAAATAATAAAATATGAGTATGTTAATAAAGTAATTAGATCTTGAATATGTACAATTATAAAAAAGTGAAATTTAAAACCTATGAATGGTAAATAATATATCTTTATTCTCGCATATTTAAAATAATCACATTAAGTAGTCTAATAAATATAAAATCTCAAATTTAAAATGCTTTGTAACTTATTCCCGATTATAAAAACAATCGTAGATTATTCAATTTATAAAATTGACTATATTAATAAATTTTTATCTTTTATCATTATTTTTTATGATTGTCATTTATCATTAAATTTTCGTGACTACCGAGTAACATATTTTTAACATGATTACAATTATAAAGTTAATTTGAAAAAATTCTGAGAAATTTTAGTTATTTAATAAGTTTACAAAAATTACAAAATCTCAATTGATTTTGATTTGTTTTATTAACCTTTCTATAAAAGTCTCAATAATTTCAAAATATATTTTATCTCAAATAAGGATCTAAATAATTACAAAATAATTTTTATTCTTATATTTTTATAATGAAAAACTAAATATATAACTTTAGAATAAAAAAAGTTATAAGTTATAGTAACTATACTACATAACGTTTATATTTATTACTATATAACGTTTTAGTAATTATAATTTAAAGTTATTAAAATTTTATAAATTAATTCAACCGCCATGTCAATATTTAACGACTCATACTTTACAGTAATTTTTATTTGTTTTATCATTCAATCAATTATAATTATTACATCCACATTCACGCTGACATTTATTGTAAAATTAATTGACTAATAAATAGTTGTATACCAAAAAAAATCAATAATAAATTATCTTAAATTCTAATAACAAAAAATCAACAATACATTATATTAAATTTCCTTAAATAAAATACTCATTAATTTTGCACTATTTAGTATTAAAAACACGGAAAAATAATTGCTAATAAGTAATATAAAAAATATAAAAAAATCTTCCAAATATACACTAAACACGTTGTAATTGTCTTTTGATATCTAAATTCATCTAAAAAATATTTGCATCACATTATCAAATCATAATGATTTATAATGACATCAAATTTTGATAATGATTTATAATGATTTATTTAGGAAAAAGAGATTTTAAATGTAACTTTAAAAAGGTATTGAAACATCGTATAATATATTAACAAAATTAGCAAAAGTTAAAGATTTCCCGTGTAACCTTTCAAATTAATTGAGGAATAAAAGTTAGTTTTAATAGTTATAATAGATTTCCATTTTTATTGTTTCAAAAATGTTATATAATAAATAAAGAAAAAATTAAAGGAAGAGAAAATAAATTATTTTGAGAAAAAAAAAGTTTTAACATATAAAAATAAGGATTTTGAAAAAATATTAATTAAAATAAAATAAGTATTGTATTGATGTGCTAATATAATCAAGCGAAGATCTAATTATTAACATTTGATATTATAAAAAAATTAAATAATTTGTTTATATTAATTATTATGAGTACTAATTTAAATACACATTATATATTAATGATTGATATTATATATTAAGATTTGATACTCCTACATTTTATTAATACATAATATTTATGTGTCATAAGTTGTCTTTAACTCGTATCATAAGTTGTCTTTAACTCGTTTGATGTCATGAAGAAATTGTCTTCAACAAACATTCAACTATATTGAATCCAAATATAAATATTTTTCGGCCAATTTTTTTAAAAATACAAATATTTTTTTAATCATATACATAATGAAATAAAATATCAAAGATCTGCAACAAAAGTTATTGGTGCTATTTATATTTATAAATATTTAAAAAAAAATCTTTATAGATAAATTTAAGCAGCAATGTTTGACAACAAAAGAAATAATGGCAGAGTATAACATTTGATGACTAAAACTAATAATTTTAAAAAGTGAAATCAATATTAACAGTAAATTCTCAATATTAAAATTTGTTAACAAATAGAAAAATCAATCTTCTAATTTTGAAAATGAACCAATGAAATTTATGAACAAACTTTTCCAAATTTGATTCATCCACTATCCTCTTGCACTTTCTCCATCATTCTTGCTCCTTTAATAACTCTAAAATTATTCAATCAATTGTGTTCTAGCAAAAGTATCCATTGATCCTGACATTTGTATACCTGCTACCATTGCAGAACATCAGCTCTAATTAAAAAGGAGGAGAGTTAAAAGGTATTGAGAAACAATATCCAGCAATGTAAATTCAATTGTGCTTTGAAGAATATAATCTAATGCTTCTTCAACTATTTCCTCTATCGCATATGATTTGCTTGGAAAAACCTGTAAAAACTGTTAAATGATTGGTTTAAACATTATCAGTATCAATATATATATCCACTTGCATGCCAATTTATATCCAAAAACAACCCCAAACTAAACCCTAAATCTCTTTAACTAACCCAAAATCTACTGACCAATCAAAATTAATTGAAAATTATTGATGAGAAGGGGAACCGAGAAACCAATGGAGAATTGCGAGAATGAGACTCTGTTTTGTTTGCTTTTGTTTCTGTTCGGTTTTGATGAGAGAGTAAGATGCATTTAATTGGTTTTGGGAAGAAGCAAATAGTATGGTTTGGTGAATCTGTAAAGAGACATTTGAGAAAGATGAAGAGGGAAAAATTATTTTTCTATTTAGACGATAAGGCTGGTGGAACAAAACCAAAAGAATTGAAATGGCTTTGGATATATCTGTTTAATTTTTGATCCAAGCAAAACATAAATAAGGCGTGGGATTCTATGTGACTTTTGGTTGTTCTATAATACATTAGTTGAGTAGAATATTAATTCAATTTTTTATTGAAAGTTGGAAAGTGGTTATTATTTTTATGGAGAAGTGAATTAGATTTTAATGTACTTTAACGATAAAATTAAATAATATAATAAAATAATATATAATAACAATTATAAAAAGGAAAAACCAAAAAAATAAAAATGAAATCTACCAATCAATATGTGACACATCAAACAACATTTAATGTCAAATAAATATAATTGATTTATTCTTCAAAATGACCAATATAGCCATAGAATATGAACGGTTTTAGTTGTTTAATCAGACGGCTTAAAATGTAATCATCATGTACTTTACTTAATAATCTTATTCTATAGTCTATTGCAATTTTAAATTAGTGCATGATAATATTTTTTAAGTCCTTGTTGATATGTATGCAATATATTTGTACCAAAATAAGTTTGTGATGTTATAATTAAGAAAATTTAATTTAAGTATAAATGTTATTTTTGGATTAATATAAACCACTCAATTTATTTACATTAAAAGTGATAATATATTTAATAATAGTATATATATATATATATATATATATATATATATATATATATATATATATATATATATATATATATATATATATATACAGGGCCGGTCCCGACTTTTTAGAGGCCCTGGGCGAATAATAAAAATGGACTCTTAATAAAATCCAATTTATTTAAAAAGAACGGTAACTGGTAAATAACATCAACATATAAATTGAATCAATAAATTCCGGAGAAATGAAGTTGAACCGATAAAAAATAAAAATAAAAATTATTAGTAAATAAAAATAACATTTACATAAAAATAAAATTAATAAATTACATAAATAAAATTACCAAGTAAAAATTAAACAACAATAAGTATCATCTACCAATTAAAAGAAAAAGTTATTAATTTTTTTCTTTAATTTTGTTAATAAGAAACAATAGCTAATAATAATTAATTGAAAGGATACGTGAAAGAAAAAAAATACAATAATGTTTTTCTTACCTTAGAAATGGGTATTGAAAAGATATTTAATTTTGCTGGGTCTATTACTAATTGGGCTTATTGTTTGAACTAGGCTATATTAATACTAATATATTTTTTTTTGAGGCCCCTTGCATGTTAGAGGCCCTGGGCAGTAGGCCTGTTTGCCCTGCCTCAGGGCCGGCACTGTATATATATATATATATATATATAACTTCTACATGATTAAACGATACATTTACGTTTTAAAAAGTTATTTTTTTTTTTACGATTTACTTGTCATTCTTGTATCATTAACTATTTTATTTTAATTTTTAATATCAGTAATTCTCTTAAATTTTAATAACATTTAATTTAATTACTTTTTTCCATTCCTCTCAAATTTTAAATCTACTTAAAATCCATAATAATTTTCACTAATATCAATGGCTCCAACAATCATTTTGATCTTATAGTGATTAATTAATGTAATAATTAGGTGAATTCATTATATAAATAATAGAAATTAAGGTAAATTGAGAAATAAATTCTTAAAAGGGTTATTCAAAAATGAAATTGAATATTTGATTTACAAAATTTTTTCTTAGGACACCTTAACTTTATTTCAAATGATATTTCAGTCCTTTATCTTTTTTTTTTCTATTTTAATAATATGTTTTTACATATTAACACTATTATCATTTTTTGCATAATATTTTAAGAAATCTAAAATTCATATCAATTTATATACCATTCAAGAAAAGACTCTTAAACCACCAAAGAAAAATCTCTTTATTGTTTTTCAGGAAATGAAATCTTCAATAAATTCCAAAAATATTATTGTGTTTCCATGAAATAAAATCTTCAATCAATTCCAAAAATACAATCCTTTATTGGCAATCCTTCATGCCTACAAATTATTGGCCGTGTGCAAATCATAGGCTGGAAATGGCATTGCAATTGCTGCATAGGTTACTCAGTTTCAATCGGATGGAAATAGTAAAAATATTTAAAGTATATAATAGTTCAGAAGCAGGGCATCCAATATATTTATATGATCAAATTGTAATACTTTGAAATGGATCTCAGTTTCTTCGTAAAGTTAATTTCGACATATGCAAAGATATTATAATTTGTCATGAAAACCAAAATTACATTACTCTATGTGCTCACAATCTTAAATTGGACAAAATCTTTTTGAATTCTAAAATCCTTGTTTGGATGGATCCTTGCTTGTGTAACTCCATGCTCATTTTCTCACTTAACAAAAGAGGAAGAGAGACAAAATTTAGAAAATCAGACTAATTAAACCGATAAAAGAAAAACAACAAATGACAATGAAATTGGAATAAATATGTCGTGAAGTGGGAAAATTCTCTCTCTATTAAGCCAATGGTAAAACTAAGAATTTCAACCATTCAATAAAAAATCAAGCAACATTGAAGACTTAATCACCATCCAAAATCCTTACCTGGTTGAGAACATCGACATACCAAAATCGATGGCTTTCAAAGCCTCTTTTTCCTTCTTATTCGCAAACAAAATTAAAATTATCGGATTTAGATCTCTATGCATCACACCATGTTTATGGCACATCTGAAACAAACAACAAAATAAATAATTATAATTATATTGAACAATCACAACTCACTAAATCATCAATGCAAATGAAAAACAAATAATCAAAGCGTGGAACCTCCAACCACTACAGTGAATAATATCACGCTTAAAAAAAAAACAGAAATAATATTTGTTAGTAATAAGGCAGAACACAGTGTGTTTGAAGAACTTGTTACAGACCATATATGCTTACAATTAACTGCAATCTTCCAAAAATCCTTCGACTCATTGATGTCCTTCACAGAATCGATAGGGCGAGCCATGGGAATGCTTAAATAGTTGCAAGAAGAAAACATATTTCACTTGTTAAATCTCAAATCCTACATATTAATAGAAAACAAAAATGGAGAAGAAGGATCAAACCTGTAAAAGAGCAAGTGAATATTGGTATGCCATTGTTGGGGGTGATATATACCATGAGAATGAAAAATTTGAAACGCATAGAATACTGAAAGGGCATAAGTAATTGATTTTGGGTAGTGGAGGAATTGTATTTTTCCAACGCATAGAAAACATACGCGGTCAATGATGAATTAACTTTTAGGTTTAACCATTTATTTAATTTAACGTGAAGATTTGAAATGGAAGGAAAAAAATAATCTATTATTAAAAACAAATAATTAACAAAAAATAAGAGTCTGCCACATCAGCAGCAATAAATACCAAATCAATATTATTGTGTTATTTTGACAAAAGACTTTTATACCCGTGGAATAAGAAAAGATTTAGTTCATTTATCAGAAGGCTTTTACTGGAATTTCCAAGTACTATTACTTTTATATATTAATAATAGATGTTCTTATATGAATTGACAACAAAACTAATGTTTTCATATTAGAAAATTACATAGAAATTAAATGTGAATATTATTGTGTTTGCGTATAGAACTTCTGCAACGCATTGTAATGAAATAAATATGTTTGAATATACAACTCCTGCAATGCATTCTAATGAAATAATTATGTTGGAAATCTATTTTGTATACTGATACATGACTACTCAGAGACATCAGCAGCTTGCATCGGTGTTGAATTTGTTTGTTGAAAAATCTCTCTTTCATGTACCTTGGAGCGCCCATTCTTAAAGATAGACCCAAAATGTTTCATTTTCAGGATATTGCTGACAGGATAAAGAGTAAGTTATTGCCTTGGAAAGTCCAATTTTTGTCTATTCCATGTTAGTGCATACTATCAGGCCAGGCCCAAGGGGTAGGCGACTGAGACCACCGCCATGGCCTCCAAATTTGATTTTCTATTATTCGTGCTATACTACTCTAAACTTGCTGATTGTGTTTTAACAAATTGTAATGCGAAATGTGCATAACCTACCCCTACCGCAGCTTCGCCGTTTTATATTTTAATATGGACACATTTTAAAATTGATTTTTGGGAATTCATAAACAAAAAGTTCAAAACTAAATAAAAATAACAACTACCAAGAAAAAATAAATGATATAATATAAGCTTTACACATTGAACAAATTAAAATTCAATGCGAGAATAGGTAGCCAACAATAGACTGGTGTTATTTAAAATGAATTTTTTTCAATTTTAATTAGATAAAATAATTCTATTATTAGTTAAAATTATTAAATAAAATTGATTATAATAAATTAATCTGTAATTTAATTTTCAAAATATAAATATATTTTAAAAGTTATACTTCACCTTAGGCCTCAATACGCGTTGGGTCGGTCCTGATGCTAGCAATTTTATAATCCAGTGCTTCTATAGATTGCACATTAAAAGCAATTTCTAGTGTTAATACCTTTCTCTTTTTGATTCAACATTGATATTTAGGGTGGAAGAATCTTGCGATGGACAAGAAATTAGAGGCACAGAGACTGATTTTGTTTTTAGCTTTTCCATCTTCAATGTATATTCATTGTCCATCCTTTTCAAATCTAGAAGTTTGGTTGTTGTTACTTCTTTACAAACTTCCACACCTTGTCCTGAGATCTTCAACAAGTGTGCTACCACTCTAGTATAAGACCCACTAAAAGTTACTCCATCTGTCTCAACATAAGAGTCTTTTTAGTTAAAGAAATTTGTTTCAAAATAAGAGTTTTTTTACATGTAACATTAATTAATTTTTACGAACTTTACCATTCTTTACACTACTTTCAAACTATTATATTACATCATACTTACTTTTATGACAACCAATAATAATTAAGGACGTTTTATTAAATTATTATATTTAATTAATCAATCATTATTTTTTTTAATCTATGTACAACAACCTTAAAACTTTTATTTTGAGACGGATGGAGTAGCTTACAAAGATGACATTGAATTTCATTTTTCTCCACCTCCCACACTCATTTTTTTATTATCTTTGTAACATATGCTTGATAGTAGGAGTGGCAAAATGGGCCCAGCCCGCGGGGAAAGCCCGTTTTACCCGCACTTTTTTGCGGGGCGGGGCGAGGTTTTAGGCCCGCTCCCTTTAATGTGCCTACCCCGCCCCATTTTTTTGAGGGCTTTTGCGGGCATGAGCTTTTTCATACAATTTTACTATTTTTAGGCCTAAAAGGTTCAATGCCCCCGGGCTTTCTCCGCTCCGCCCTCACTTTTTTGCAGGGCGGGGCAATGTTTTAGGCCCGCACTCTCAAATATGTCTGCTCCGCTCCGCACCGTTTTTTCGCGGGTTTTTGCGAGGCGGGCCTAAACGGGACTGGCATGCCCGTTTGCCACCCCTACTTGATAGTATCTTCTTGTTTGGCTTGAACTTGACTAGAACTTAAAACACTCATTTTATAAATATAAATTAACAACAAATTTTCAATTAATAAATTATATTGAAAAATAAATAATATTGGAGCTATTAAGAAAAAGAATACTTGGTCTAAAAAAATATAAAACTATAAAAACAAAAAAGTAAATGCAAAAGATGAAAAAACAAAAAATAATGAAAAATGAAAAACAAAGGCATATGAAAGTAAATACTTCTGGTCACGTTATTAAAAAAGTAAATATAAATAAATAAATACTTCTGGTCCATAGATATGACACATTATAAAAATATAAAACTATTAACTTCGCGAGTGATTCAATTAACTATTTCCCACATACTAAGAAAAGTGTATAAAATTAAGAGAGAGAATAATCTTTCACTATTAGTACCTCTTATCATATATTGAGAATGATGAAACTTTTATAAATTAGAAGGTATAATTGAAAATGTATTGGAAATTGAAATGAGTCATTTATTTTGAGACACTATTAGACACTATTTTGAAATGACTCATTGTGGGACGGAGGGACTACGTCAATAGGACACGTTATAAAAATATTTCTGGATAGTACTAATTTACTAAACTACAAAACTAAAATATATGTGAAATATTGGATCGAACTATAGTATGGTCGAATGGCAGCTTCTTAGTTTGATAATTCGGGAGGTTCATAGCATGTCGTCGAAGTCTATTCTCATGTTGTGGGCGAAGTATGCTAGGACTGTTAGCATGTCAAATTTGTCCTGGATTAGCTTGTGTAATGGGCCTATGTGAAAAAGCTCATTAGTTTAGTGTGTTAGTTTTCTTATAAATAGCATCCTAGTCTCTCATTATTGCATAGTGCAAATCCTAATTAGGGTGAGAGATGTTATTTATTATTCTGTAACACTTATAATATGGTTTCAAAGAGAAAGTAAAGAATAGCAGTTTATAACCAATTCATTGTGTTCTTATTTCTTCCCTCTTTGCCACCCTTGTGTGTTTCTTGCCAACAAAGAAATCTATTATACTTTGTTATTCCATCATCGTTTTCACAACAAATTGGTACGGTGAGCGTGAAGAAGATGACGTTAACAAAGTATGAGATTGAAAAGTTAACTGGAGTAAGCGATTCTAGTCTATGACGCTTGAAGATGAAAGTCATATTGGCTCAGTAGGTTTGGTTAGAAGCGTTGAAGAGAGTCGCGGTCATGGACGTTGCGTTAAGAGGGAAGGAGAAAACGACTATGATAGAGAAAGTCCACAACGCCATCTTATTTGAGCCTTGGTGATAAGGTTCTCTAGAAGGTTTCGAAGGAGACGACGACGTCATGTTTATGGGTGAAACTCAAAAGTTTGTAGTTGACCAAATCATTGGTCAATTGCCTCTACCTAAAGCAAGCTCTGTATTCATTCAAGATGAGTGAAGACAAAGTTTTGGTTGAGCAGTTGGATATGTTCAACAAGTTGATTCTTGATCTTGAAAATATCGATGTCAAGATCGAGGATGAAGATCAAGCGTTGTTGTTAAATAATACCTTAAATATTATAAACTATGCGATGTCTTCAAAAACTAGCATTGGTCCGCCAACAACGACACCATTTTGTTACAAGCATAAAAGTAAGTTTTATAATTATCGTATCCACAGAGACGGGTGGTTTTAAACACAATTCAATTGTTTTTAAGATTTTAAGTAGAAAAGGGTTTTATAGCTGTTTTGAGGCGTGAAAGTTAATGACAGAAAATAAAATGGAGATTTCGATGTTAAGAGTTAGAAAATTAGTTAGGGGTAGATTTTGTCATTACATATTTATCATACATAACCATAGGTCAGTAATATGCTCTTTACTCAGCTATTAATATTTTGTATCTCCTGTTGATCTCAACGCCATGAGATTAGTGCATTAATTAATAGTTGGTGTCTCGGTCTATTAACCAACACAAAACATTAAGTTTCAACATTTATAAAGCAGCAAAACTCCACATCGATCCAATTACAGTACGTGTAAATATTAAACCTAACCATATGTCTAGGCATTAGCATCCAATAGAGGATAATCTTGGATCTAGTAATAACAAACACCTTTAGAATGTCAAGTTACGCCATAAAAACAAGTTGTAGGTAGTAAATAAAAATCAGTAATTAAGATTACAAAGTCAATATTAAAGCTTGAGTAAATTTACATACACCATGACCTATTCAATGCATGGATATAATGACTTCATATAACCCCCAACAAAGAGAGTTTTAGCAACGCTTACTCATCGTAGTTGTACCGGTAATCCCGCAAAGACAAGCTTGGAAGTTTATATGTCATGTCACTTGAGCATCGCTTCTCCCTTAAATCTTCCTATATTATTCTTTTGTTGTAGACCAAGATGAACTTACTCTAATTCTATACTAACTCACTCCACCAAAACTTCCTTAGAACAGAACTAAAAGCCCATATTTGTAGGTGTTGATTTAGGGTCCTCGCTAGGCAAACCGCCCATTTATGTCTAACGAGCCTGCTTTCTTCTAAATTTAGTAATGTTAGTTGTCTGACATATGGCCCTAGTTGCCTTGCTTCGATAGGTGCACCTCCCATGCTCTTAACTCAAAAATCTTTTATTCATCATGAAGTATTTTAGCATTGAAGTGTCATATGTCCTTCTGAGCTCGCTAGGCGGGCCAATGAACATGGCCTAGCGAGTCTTGCTTTGCAGGGACTTGCTCTGACTTGGTCTTTATGTGCTGAATTGTGGTTTTCTAGTCCTTTTACATGTTTTTAGTTAATGTATTTTAGGAAAGCCTAAACAGGTGTTCTATCACTTTTTATAGACAAATTGATGATTTTTTATTAATTGCTTGTAAAAAAAATAATAAATACCTATATATTTTTTGTAAATTTGACACTTATTAGCCCATCATAGTCATTGGAATAAATTCAACATCATCTTGTATTCCACGTCACATTTCACCAATAGTAGTTTGAATTGTCATCCATATATCATATATAAGTATAATTAGTACCATAATTAGATATGATTTCATTCATTCTTGCAAGTTGCACCTTACAGATTTGAATGTTTGGATGCTAACATTTTAGATACATCTCGTTCTCCTCCCACCTGAGACTCTTGCCGTTGTATCGAAAAACTTCTACAATGACCTCCATCAATACTTTTTACCTAATTTTTTGTTCCACGCTAAAATATGTTCATCTAAATTAATCAATTGTATTTTTGTCCGTGATTAGTGATGTTCCATAGGTGTAAGCAAAAGATGTCGATAAACTATTTTCTATTATCAAATAGGAGTAGCAAATGTCATCTTTGAAAAGGAAAACGACAAAAGAGGGTTTTGCTTATGTGTGCATAAAAAAGATTCTGACCAACGCTATGATTGAAAAGTATGATTTCTTTTGTCCTAATCATTATTTGAAGAAGTCTTTTCGTGAGTGATTTGAGAAACAATAGAAGTGCATTTTCATTGTATCAAGACATCAATTTGGTAGGAACCTTTATCTATTACTCAAACATTGTTTGACAAGGACGGTTGTAGATATCACAGTTTTTTCACTTTCTTTTGTCAATTATGTGATTATTTCAATAGGAGAACGGGGGAAATCAAGAACTTACATGCAAAGTTGAGGAAATTAAAGTGTTTACTATGATATGCATCATCAAAATTTGTTGGTTATTACTATAATTCAATTTAAAAGAAAATTAATAAAATAATGAAAAATTAAAAAAATTATTTTAAAAATAACTATTCCAAATAAATTTGAAGTTTGAAGTTTTTATGTAAATTTTTTTTACACAATAAAAATCATTTAAAAAAAACTAAAACGGACCCTAATATTATCATTTTTTATTTGATGTGAACAAAGTTGTTTTCACGAATAATGAACAGTCTAACCATTTATGTTTTTTAACAAAGTGATAAATAAAACAAGAAGAAGAAAAAAAACAAAGATAATGCAAGTTAAAAGATACTACCAACATAAAGATACTGTTGAAAGTATATGCAAAAGCATGTAACTTGATGCTTAAATTAGCTTTCTAATAATCTTCATGTGCTTTTGAAATTAGTTTATGGAAGAAAAAGATGATTAAGGAAGATATCACAGCTAATAAGATTGATAAGATAACCAGAAATCACTATAATATTATTTGTTATTGATAAGATTCAAAAGAAATTCTAATTCAAAAATTTGAAGAAAAAAAAAAACAGTTCACTTCTCAATAAGAGAAATTTTAATTTATTTCAAACTTTTTGCAAATGAGGTTACAAACACTTAAAAAAAATTGCATAAGTGACACCACTCTCTAGACTCAAGTCTCATATTGGATTATATAATTTTTTCTTAAAATAAATGTATGAAAATAAATTATTTTCAGTGACATGAGATCATCTAAATTTATATTAAAACTATTAAATTTAGAATTTATATTAATACTTGAATCATCTAGCAAGTCCAAACAATATTTCCTTTGCATAAAAAATTTTCAAATTTGGAATGTGTAAATTCAATCCCAAGTATTTGAGCTTACCTAGATCCTTAATCCTAAAAAATTGTGTGGTGTAACTTTAATAAAATTCAATTCAGATATAGTGCCACTGGAAAAGATCACTTCATCCACATAGACAAGAAGAGTTGTGAATGATGAAGGAATGTGCTTAGTGAAGAGAGAATGATTTGAATTGGCTTTGTATTCAAGTTATATATACATGAATTTATGACCATTGTATTTTCTGACAGTTTTGTGACATAATATTGAGTTTCAAGCATGGTGGTGAAGTTATGTACTTGAACAGAGAATTCTGATTTATCTTTTAGCAAAATAATCCCAAAAAATATTGTATGTTCATCTAGAATGGTGAGGAAATATTTATGAATCAAAATCTTTAACATGACTCTAACATTTTGGAAGAACTCCAACAAGAAGACATTGCAAGATAAATTTTTTCAGACTAACATGAACCAGGGATTTACTATACAATAGTTTCAGCCACCTACAAGAAAAGTAGCACCTGCAAGAAGCAGATATCATAACCCCCAAAAAAATGGAGAACAGCTTACATTTAACACATTCAAGTTATACCTAAATCTATATTAACAGTATGATGGTAAACTCTATGAAGTGCCACTAAAACTCTTGTTGAAATTAGCAACAATAAGTCGATTATTATATATATACCATCTTACATATGACTTGGTCTTCTCTTCCCAGAATCTGTTCTTAGCCTCTTTACGGGATTAGCCCACCCAACTGACCCATTTGGTTGTTGAGATGGTTGGCCGACCCATCCTTGAGTCTGTTGAGTTAATCTATCTTTGGGGACTGAACCTGCCCCAGGACTTCTCATCGGCGGCGAAACAGGACCAGTCCTAGTCTTCACCGTTGATTTCTCCCTGTCGTTTCTTCTTTTCTTGCACACGACTAGCTCACCTGGATGAGTCAGTAGTGGTGGAGAATCATCCTGCAGCCGGGGTTGCTCTCGTATACTGCTGCTGCTAACATTTCCGGTTTTTGATTCCTTCGGTGGCATACGGACTCTAATCCTACTGTTTTCTCCACTAGAAGCTGATCCGCGTTGCAGTGGTCTTTGTGAAGGGTGGGGATCAGGTTCCACCTCGTTCATCAGCTTGTGCCTCTTGCCTTGCCCAACAGCTACTTGCCTTGGAGATGATACGGTGGTTGAGGCAGAAATTGGACCGGCAAAAGAGAGTGCACTTCTTGCGTCTCGGAAGTCGGTATCAGGAAATGCAATTTTCAATATATCAAAAAAGAGATCATGAACCTTCCTTGCTTCAGTTCTTACCTGAAAATAATGATGTATTTAACATTTAACATTCATAGTAATTTTGGTAGTAGACCCTTCAGGAATTCTATATTAGACAGCAATAAGTAACTGAAGATGAAACATCTAGATTTCTTCATAAAAAATAAAACTAATGTCCGGAGTTGTTTTCGGAAAACGACAATTTTCATAAAGTGAACCATTTTGTATGAAGATACAGATAAGAAATCTCACCTCAAGGGAAAAACCATAATAATGCATTGCACTCTTTAACATGAACTGCACATCAAATACAAGATCCGTGGCTCCAGTATACTCCAATTTATCAATCCGCTGATCAATCTTCCGTAGATCCAACAAGTTATTCCCAGACCCACCACTGAACCCAGAATTCTCAATCCTCTTCCACAAATCTGTTAACAGAGGTACAATTTGATGGCCTTCCTTGTCTATTCTCCTTTGGAGCTTGCTAATTACATTTTTGCACTGCAAGTGCAATAATTGCATGAGTTCAAATGCTAACAGTATTGGCAAACAAGAATGTGAGATAGAACATCTTGTAACAAGTGCAATTAAATTAATACAGCCAACAGACAGTCTTTGTGGAAAGTGAAAATTAACATAGTAAAAAATATTCTCAGGATTTCAGCCAGTAAAAAATATTAGGGAAATGCTAACGAGTGCCCCTGGGGCACTCTTTAAGTGATTAAAGTGATAAGTTTTTTTTAAAATGCGTGTATTTAATGCATTGAAAATGCATTGGAATTTGAAATATTGACTTTTGTAAAGAATATTTTCTTTATTTAGTATCCTTAAAGAGTGCCCCGGGGGCACTCGTTAGCATGACCCAAAATATTATTGGGCTTGCACGCACCCTTAATTGGCAACCTTTTTTGTCACATACCTAATATTGTAAATCGAGAAAAAAATAAGTATTACTGCTTGACATTATAAGACATGCAATAGACACTCGATCCAAGAAAACACAACCACCACAGTAGAAGAAAATAAAATGATTGTTCAATTAACGACACGTACCCTTCTCTGGATGATTTCTGTCATCCTAGAGCCATGAGCAGAGGATCCACTTGAATTGATAGGCTTCCCCTCCCAGCTTTCCCTGGAATGTTCGCCACCATCCTCTGAAGGAGCAGATATGGCATTCAAACGAGTAGGCTTTGGTGAACCATGTAATTTGGATGTATTAGCAACCCTCCTTGAAGGTAAAGTTCGCTTATTTTTTAATGAAGTGTTTTGATCATTCCTGCTGGCATTTGAATCTACGTGGGATTTTGATTCTAGGTCAGTCCTCAGCTGTGCCTGATATTTACAGTCTGCTTGGACTGACAAACGAGGTATCATTTCACTACCAGATCTTTCTTCAGGTTTTTCAGTGGCGTGACGGGGTCGAACGCGAAGACTACGTTTGCGTTTAATCTTTGGCTTCTGCAAAACTTGTTCATCCTCACCTTCATCACGATCATGAATCCAACTTCCAGACTGTTGATGCTCCATGTGAGAATCAACAGACATTGCAATTTCCCCTTCCTCTAACTCATCTGTCTGGCAAAAATTATCACAATAAAATCAGAATAAGATAGAAAACCACCACGAAAAAAATATTCAAAATACAAATAAAGCAACATACCATCCTTTTTGAAATGGAACCTGGCCGGGCATCTAATGCTGACAGGGAGCCAAATTTCTGAGAGGAAATTGATGGTGATACTATCTGTGTCACTTTTTTACCGTCAGAGGAAGATCCAGAGGAACCAGCTTCTTGAACCACCTGATTATTTCTGGCAATTTCTAAAGATTGAGAAAATTCATATCCACCATCACATAGACCATCTTCCATCTGATCTTTATCAATGGGCTGAGCTCCATCGGCTCCACTATACCCATCATCTTCCAAATCTCCTGTTTCCCCTTCTTCATTTGCAGACCCATTTCTCTCTTCAAAGCTTGCTTCAGAGTATTCCAAATCTTCATCTTCCAGTTCTTTATAGCTAGTATGTTTTTTCGGTCGTCCTCTTTTTCTTTCTGAACCAAGTTCACTTGTATCCACGGCAACACTACCACCCAATAAACTTTTCTTCAATGGTCTTTTTGATAAAGCAGCAACAGCAGTATTAACTTCTTTTGTATTGGCACGAATCCATTTAGGCACATGATCATACCGTGTCATATCATCAATCCAATCCAGTTCATCATCCATTTGATCAAACAGTTCCACTTCCTCCTCGCTCCTAGCAAT
Source organism: Vicia villosa (assembly GCF_029867415.1). Lineage (NCBI taxonomy): Eukaryota > Viridiplantae > Streptophyta > Magnoliopsida > Fabales > Fabaceae > Vicia > Vicia villosa. The sequence continues at coordinate 71,962 of NW_026705165.1, read as the reverse complement.
CATGCGATTTACCTCCTGCAATGACGGCACATCATGGACAGTTTCTTGATACCTCTCGTCATCGTGTAATAATGTCTCCAAAGTCAAACGCCTTTCTTCATGTGTTGTTCTTTGATCGAAACGCCCAGCATTAATTACCTCATCAGCCATATCTATCTTATATTGCTGAATATTGTTTCTTATTAGGCCCTCAATAGATCCTATGTAGCGATCCTTGCCTACAAGTTCATCCTCCAAATCAGCAGTGCCTCCACCTCTCATTTCATCTTCCTTCTGATGACTAGGGATTTTATCGACAACTGCTTCCATGTAGATAACCTTGACTGGTCTTTTCTGTCCAATACGATGAGCTCTGGCAACAGCCTGCTCCTCATTTTTAGGATTTGGATCAGGGTCATATATAACAACTGTGTCAGCAGACTGAAGATTAAGGCCTCTTCCAGCAGCTCGAATACTAAGCAAGAAGATGAAACAGTCAGAATCAGGGCCATTGAAGTCATTTATAGCTGATTCACGGTCTTCCAAACTAGTTGTCCCATCAATTCTTCTGTACACAAGTCTTCGCCACTGCAGGTATTCTTCCAAGATGTCAAGAAGTTTTGTCATGGTACTGAACAGTAGAACTCGATGTCCGGTTCTTTGAAGTTTTATGAGGATCCTATCCAGGATCCACAATTTTCCACATGATTTTACAATGAACTCTTTAGATAAGTCACTGAAGAATGGATAATTAAGCAACGGATGATTGCATGTTTTCCGAAGCTCCATGCATCTGTTGTTTAAAGTTTTATATTGTTTCACCTGGTAGTTAGGATTCCTCTGAAGTTTACGTTCCTCATCCTCGGGATCAAGACGAAGAGTACCAGTTGATTTGACCCAGTCATAAATAGCACTCTGGACAGATGACATTTTACATCGTAAAACTATGGAGTCCTGCAATGCAACAATAATACTAGGTCTGAGCCACAAGAAAATAAACAAATGGTCAAGTAAAGTTAGGGGGCTATAATCATACCTTTGGTGGTAGTGAGCCTTCAACATCTTCAACACGGCGCCTGAGCATGAAAGGCTCAAGAATCTGATGAAGTCGATGGATTGTGATGACTTTCTTTTCTGTCTCGAGCCAATCATCCTCTGCATTTTGAGTAGGACCTTCTTTTTGAAATGGTTTTGAGAACCAATCATGAAAGGCTTTCTTATTATCAAAAACCTCAGGGAGAAGTAAATTTAAAAGTGACCAGAGTTCCTTCAAATCATTCTGCAAATAAAATCACACCACAACCAATCCCATCAACAAAATTTACATTGTGTCAAGTATCTATAGATTCTATATGACTTATCAATTAGCACTTATTCCCTTTGGAATTAAATGTAAGCAAAAAAGTACCATCCTTGACACCACTAGTACTTGAAACCAACTCCATTAAGAATATCTAGTAATTGAGGGTAGAGAGCAACCAAGATAAGTAATAGGTCAAGCCATTATAGAGGATTTGGAATTAATGGTTGTCTGTTATGACACTGATATTTGTATGGAGTTACTTTGAAGTATCGATACCAGATTGAAAATGTTCTGTACAGGATCTCATAATCCCTTTATTATTTTTAATTTTGACCCTACAATTTGATTTTGCATAATTCAACAAATAAGGAAGACCAAGAAGATTAAAAACTGTACAGTTGATGGCCAGAATGGTATTGTTTGATCCAAGTAGTGCACAAAAGAAATAAAAGTATATGCAGTAACAGACACTATTTGTTTACAATAATGCAGTATGTTGTATCAAAAGAAAGCAGACCTGCAACGGTGTTCCTGTCAAAAGCAGACGTCTTTGACAACGATACCTATCAAGGTCACGTGCTAAAACTGAATCTCTATCCTTCATTCTCTGTGCTTCATCAATCACAATATACTTCCAATCAATTTTTGAAAGTTTTGCCCGGTCATACATGATGAACTCGTAAGTAGTCACCAAGACATTAAACTTCAGAGCAGAAACCTATTGTAAATATAGAAAGGAAAATTAGGCAGTAATTAACAAAATTATAGTGAGAATTAGGAGGGATGATTTTATTCTCCTTAACTTTATTTTATCTCATTAGGTCCTATTTGATTTTAGTACGATTTGTATTGATTTATTTCAAACCATTAATAGTCCTAATGATTGGGACAACATTAATTTATTGTAACGTCTGTTTATAAACAGACTCAAACTGTGTTGGTAAACATGAAAGTAACTTTGCCATTACTTAACAGTACGTGTGAATAACTTGAGGCACACTTACTTGATGAAATAATTTTGTTCGATAATCTTTCCCTCCAGCATAAAAAATGCATGACACAGATGGTAACCACTTATATAACTCACTCTGCACAATAAAGATAGTTTTTCTAGTTAAAAAATTACAAAATAGTAATATTAATCAAATGAACAAGTTTAGAGACTCACCTTCCAGTTAACCATAACAGCATTTGGGACTATTATAAGATGTGGACCATAGTTTCCTTTGAATTCCATCAAGTATGCAATCAATGCCATAACCTAGGGAAAGAAAAAAAATGTAAGTTTAAAAATTATTACAGTAAATTATTATGCAATACCCTTAAAAAACAGATGAACATTTTACATCTCCCATATAAGACACACTGAACTTAACTATGAAATATGAAATCACTAAGCTGCCAAAAAAGATAATGATGTATATCTTTTTTCAATCTAAGGAAGAGAAGAGCAACAAAAATAAGGCTAACCTGTACAGTTTTACCAAGACCCATCTCATCAGCTAAAATTCCATTTAATTTGTTGTTGTACAAAGAAAGCATCCATTGCAATCCAACCTTATTAAAAAAGTGTCAGCCTTGAAAACATGCTCAAGAATACAACATAAGGCAATAACTTAAAGAATAACTATTTCAATAATGTAGCAACCTACAAGCTGATAGTCTCTCAAAGTTCCAGCTCGTAACAGGGATGGTTGTCTTACAACCATTTCATTCACCGCATGTGCGAGGTTGTAATACCTGGAATGTATAAAAATAAATTCAGTTTTAAAAAACAGATATATAAACATGATCAGGGTACTTAAATCAAAATGCGCAGAAAAAAATACATAAACACATTTTGCATAAAAATTTCATTACAATCACACCTTCCCTCGAGTATTTGAGTAAAAACGCAAAACATACATAAATATTAAAACTAAATCAACAAAAACTCACTTGTTGACAGATGAACTGTCTCTAGGAGCATTCATCTCGAGAAAACGATTCCTAATCATCACTTCCTCTCCTGCACAAGCAGCAGCAGCTCTGACTTCTTCTTCAGAAAGACCCTATGGTCAAAAACAAATAATGAATCAGAGACATGCAAATGATGATCTTATAGAACAAGTTTATATAGGAAAAAATCAGAATCCTCAAAAACTAATACGCATAGAAAAAATGGGATTTAACAAAGACTTTTTTTTCAAAATATTAGATCAGTGAAGGAGAGGGGTTAATGAAACATGCCTGCAACCTTGCAGCAGCAGCAGCTGCTTTTGCTGCCTCTTCTACTTCTTGTTGGTTTTTGGCAACTGTTATCTTACTTCCTAGTTTATGTAGATACTCCTCAGTCTGGGATAAGAAAGATGAAAGAACTTCATATCTCTCTGCAGCATCACCCGGAATGCTAGTCTGCTGTTCCAACAACATCTCCCTATATCTGTCAACATCATTGTTTTTTAGGGCTTCCATCCTTCTATTTCTATCGTCATCTTTATGTTTTGAGAATTCCCGCAACATCCTCTCATGATATTTGGCCACCCCCCTGTTGCGGGCAGTACGGGCATCACGAATTGCCCAGTGTGCCTCAAGAAGTTTCTTACGCCATAGAAATATAGATTTGAGTTGCTTCTCCCTAGCAGCTTTTTGAGTTGCCTGTACTTGTCTAACAAGTTCCACCCTCTGGCGTTCACACAACCTAACAAACTTACGATATGGCCTATCTGGCATTGCCATTATCTCTTGTTGCTGTTGATCAATCTCATCCCTCAAACGTGCCTGAAGATCTAAAAGGCGGAGCTTTTTCTCTTCAATTTGCAGTCTCAACACAAGGTCAGGCCTAATTCGTTTCCTCTCTAAGTTTACAGCCAATAAGCCTTCAATCTTCTTCAAATTTTCTGTTCGCTTCTTGCCAAGTACTTCTATGCCTTCCTCAAAAAGAAGATCTTTGACATCATATGCCAGTGATAAATTATTGCTGTTGTTTACCATCATAGATGACCCAAAAGAGTCATGTTTCCTAGTGAAGAACGGAAAATCAAACAGGGGTCCATGATATTTTCTGGTTGGTCCCACATCCTTTGGCTGAGAAACAGTGTTTGCCTGTGCCGGTTTTGTAATTTGCATTGTGTCAGATACAGAGGCTTGTGGTGCAATTGCCTTCCCCCTATCTAATGCCAACTCATTTCTAACAGGAGTACTGTTATTTCCATGTTCATTGTCCTGCTTTGGCTTAATAGAGGATCCAATTGGTTTCTGCTCTTCCTTTCCAGCAGATGATGTTGAAGCAGATTCCTTTGATACAGACGGCACAACAGCTTGAATATGAACTGGTGGCGGAGCAGATTTCTCATCTCTTGAAAAGGATTCCTGCTTTACAGAACTGGGTCCATTAACAGCAGGATTAGATTGTGATTCATTGGCCTCAACATGCCGTGGTTGTTCTGGCACAATATTTCCAGCAGATTTGACTTGATTTTGTCCTCCTGCAGGATGGTTTGGGTGTTTTGCCTGCAACTCAAGAGGTGGTGGAGTGATAGCTTGAAGAAGTTCTTGAGGCAGAGTACCTTCTCCTTTCTATAAGCCAACAGAAAATAAATTAGTACGATTAAGAATACATATAGCACATCTTTGCTGGAAGTATATATATACATAACACAAGCACGCATAAGGGGACGGAATTAGAAAGATGCAGATAAAGAGAAAAGACTTGGAGAATCAACCTTTAACCGCCTAAATGCTAGTATCTGTGCTTTAAGAACATGTAGCTGTTGTTTCGTAAATCCATTTTGTCGCTCATGCATCTGAGCTGGAGCCCCTTGAGATTTAGCAGAATTTCCCGAACCCCCTTCTTTTGTTGAGCCTCCAGCCTGTGTCGTAGATTGGTTTAACTGCCTCGGGTACTGCATTTGAGGAGGTTCTGTACCAGAAGATGAACCTTTTGCATTCAAAGGATGGTCTGCACCTAGGTTCATGGTTGCAGAGGATTGCTGAGAATGATAAGAGGGCATTCCATTTCCAGCTTTTACTTGTTGCCTCTGAGGAGCTTGAGACTCTTTACCATGAACGTTGAATTGCTGCATGGCCATGTCGCTGGACTGACCAGCTGTACCAGCATTTGCCATTGAGCCGAGATGGCTGGGAGGAACTGTATGCCTGGCTTTCGATGAACCTGACTGCCCAGACATGTCACTTGATGAATTAGCATGCGCCGAGCTCTCACTTGCAACTGCTGGAGAATTAACCTGCTGCTTTGAAACAGGGACCGATGACGACTGTGCGCCGATGTTGCTCTCACTGGTTTTTGGTGGTAGGGCCATCCTTGACTGCATCAGTGGAATGAGCTTTGCCATTAAATGTGCATTTGTAGGATGTGATAAATCAATATTATTCTCACGTGCCCATGCCTGCATGGCTTGCAATTGAGCAGCTACTGCAATCTGGCTGTTCATAACATTTTGGATGCCGTGCTGTGCTTCTGGTGCTTGAATGGGTCTTATCTGTTGTCCTTGCTCCATCTGCTTTTCTCCACGGACATTGTGTTCAGATGAATTCCTAGAAGACGATCCTTGAGCTTGATTCATTGCCTGCATTGCCATAATGTCCTGCATTTTCAGATTTCCCATGCGCATTTCCTGATCTTTTACAGATGCAGGGTTTAACATTCCCATCTTAGCATGCTGTTGCGTATGAACTCCCAAAGTAGGCTTTTGTTGCGCAGCCTGGAAAGCATATTGAAGATATGCTTGGTGGACAGGGTTTAACATTTGCTGCTGCTCGCTATTTTGACCTCTGAGCTGAGCATCTTGATTGGAACCATGTTGCTGAGCTATATCGGTGAATTTTCGAGACTGCTGGGGCAGTTGCATAGCATTAGGTTGTTGGAAATTGTTACTCCCAAATACACCTTGACGCCCTGCTTGATATGCTAAAAATGCTTCATTTCCTTCAGGCTTTCTAAGCAGCTGCTGTTGAAATGTCTGCATTTGAATACAGTTACATAAAGTCATTGTTCCAATAACACTAATCATTTGGCAGAAAGGTTGCACTAATAACAAGACATACATACATAGCAAGCAGAAAATCAGTCATATATCAGTGATCACGGTATTTCAAGAAAGAAGATAACGTGATGATTGCATTAGATACAAAACTAAGTCAACAAGTATAAAATTAATGACATCCCTCAGATCTTGCTATTAATACGTAATAATAGTAAGTTATACGTGAATCAACAATATGCAGAAGCTGACGAAACAGCACTTTTAACACCTGCAACCTCAGCTTGTCTGGTTGTTATCAACAATCAATCAACATCTTTAAACCAAAACAAATACAACAACACAAACCTCAAGTTTTATCAATTAGACATTTCATAAGCCTTATCAATGTCTAAGAGAAAACTCCAGGAACATTTCAGAAAAGAAATAGTTACTATATTTCAAAACAAGTAAATAAATGTCACATATTGAACATAAAATAAATGCAAAAAAGACCAAACAGTTATTGAGAAAAAAACATATCAAAACCCACCACAGATATCATAGTGATTAAAAGGAAACTTAACTAGAATAAACTGACAATGACATCACATAACTGATCCTGAGTTCAATTCAAAGACTACCATTTTATACAAAAAAAATAAAAAATCAACATAAGCACATACATAGTTTGACTACTCTAGTACAGCCGAAAATTAATTGTGGTTGAAATAAAGAAACAACAATTCCGACAATCTAGGACAGAAAAAAAGACAGGTAAGAGGTTGTCACAATTAAAACCCAAAATGAAAAAGAAAATAAATAAGGAAATTTCAGCATAACCCAAATTCCAACCCCCACTACACAGTACACTCCCAATTCCCAAAACACCATAAAAATTCAAAAACCCATAAACCAAAAAAAGCAACCTTTGCACACACCACACACTACTACTGAAACAAAGATCATAAATTAAGCTAAAACTCATAAATCCCACACCTGTCTAGAACCTAGCTGCTGCTGTTGCTGGTGTTGTTGCTGGTGTTGTTGCTGCTGCTGTTGCTGCTGTTGATGGTGTTGCTGCTGCTGCAAAGATTCAAATCCTAACTGTGATGCTGAAGATGAAGATGAGGGCGAAGCAGCTGCCGAAGTCGACGGCCGACCCGCCGGCCGGCCAGGACCACCACCACCGGAATGCATACAAACTAACTCAGAATTTCAATGGGTACTACACGTGGCAATAAACAACCCCACAATTTCCAGATCACTCACACTACAAACTACAAACCCAGCCCAAAAAAAACAAAATTTTCAAAATCAATTCGACCCCACAAAACGAAAAACCTCAAATCCCAAGAAAACCCCAAAATCTTCGGGGTTCCTTTGATTCAAATAGCTTAATTTTTCTGCTTTTTTTCTCTCTCTAGCTGAAGCTTGTAGACACCGATTTTCTCTCTCTAAAAACCCGCGATTTTAGGGAGAAGATGGATCTTGGGAATCGAAGGGTGGTGACAGAGAGGGGAGTTGTCCGAATCGGTGTGGAAATTCCACTGAGCGATTGTGCAATTTTTGGTCAAACCCTAGCTATTTTTTTTTTGTTTTTTAAAAATAAAGAAAATGGTTTTTTTTTTCTAGAGAGAGGAGAGAGAAAAAGTTGAGGTTGGTAAAGTTGAGAGTGTATTATTAAAGAAGGACCCTTTTGTGTTTGCCCCTTCTTTCTCGTTAAAATTACCGACGTAGCCCTTTCTTAAATTATGAATCTTGTTTTATTTTTTTATTGTTTCACAAAAAAAAAAAATTACTTTTACAATTTTTTTTATTTACAATGTATTGGAATATTGTAAATTTGAACGGGCATAGAGTTTGTTTTTTCAATTATTTTTAAAAAATAATATTTAGAATTGTATAAGTTTTGTGTTGGCGACATCGAAGATACGACGATTAATGACCAGCGTAGATTCGGTGTCTGAGCGCTTCCTATAGGTATAAAAGGATTTCCGATCGCCAGACAATATCTCCTCAAACTAGATCCAATAGGTTGTGATGGAGCATGCTGACTCTATTACACTTTTTCATTATCGTTTAAGTTAATTATTATCGAAAGAGCAGTTGATTTCAGTGACGACCTTCTAGTAAACTTCCGCTTCCCATTGGATTTGGGTCTTTGCATCAAGAAGTAAAGACATACAAGCATAAGGTGGTCGAAGAACAAGAACACAATATAAACTACCGCATCAGAGACAACAAAGCTCATATGTGTTGGATATTATGTTAAGAAACAAATGATGGATATTGTCTCCAGAGAGACTACGGACTAATGGGCTAAGGTAATCACTTTATCCTCATGCATATAAAATATTTATGTCAGTTAAGTTAATGTTGTTGTTGTTAGCTAGTCAAATGTTTATGTGTGTTGTTGTTATTGTGGAGATTGAGACTTAAATGTTAGTGTTGTTGTGATAACATACTTTAAATTTTATTCAAATTATATGTATTTCAAGATGAGACATCATTCACTCAAGAAGTTATATATGACATCTGTTTAAGTTGGACTGGTTGCTTCCTAGAATTATTATGATTTCTCATAGGTTGTTGCATAGTAACTTAAATTAGTATGATATTAATGTATGTATATAATTTTGGGTTGGTTGTAATCAATGTATGTGTTGCCTTGTTAAAAACATGTGTATTATGTCACAAAATGTGTATAGGTTTTTGTCCAAAAATGTTTACGTATGCTACTTTCTTGGTTTACTACAGATTGAGAACATGTCCCAACATGTTAATATATGTGTTGTCAATATATAGGAATAGGATCAAATGACACAAAGGTGTCAAAATTTAATTTGACATCAAATCTCAACCGTTAAAAAAATTGATCCAAAGATCATATTAAATTAAATAATAAAAAAATATGTATATATAATGAAAGTTATGTAATTATAAATAATAATAAAAATTCATCTCGGTTGGTAGTTTCAACCGAGGTAAATACTCTTTTTTAACCTCGAGTAGTAAAAGAAACCAAGCGGTAAAGTTATGTGCGCTTTGAAATAAAAATACGGTTGTTGGGGATTGAATCAATGATCAGTAGAACTTTTCCTTCAGTTGGTATGTCAACTGAGGGAAAAAGTGGCATACTTTCCATGACACCCTTATTTACCTCGATCAGCAGATCGAGGTAAAACCCTTTTCTCAACCGATGTAAAATCAATTATTCGTAATAGTGTCATCTAAACCAGACTTTTATTTGTCTTATCTCAAAAGAATCCAATATTTTATCCTCTTCTAACTAGCGTTTTATTTCCCTTTGCAATGTTATTCTTAAAATAGTTACCAAAATTATAACTAATAGAAACAAACCTCATCTTAATAAAATTGTTAAACCTAACCAAAGTTCATTTATCCTTAATAGATTGATAAATGATAATACTATATTAGCCTATAAGACCTTCAATACTCTTAACAAGAATAAAAGTAGGAATAATTGCTATGTTGGGTTCAAGTTTGACATGGCCAAAGCTTATGATAGGTTTGAGTGAGTCTTTATTGCGAACACCTTAAATTATATAGGTATTCCTAATAATCTGACAAATACTATCATGAAATGTGTTAAAATTGTCTCTTTCTTTGTTCATATTAATGATAAATATTTTAATTGGTTCACTCCCACCATAAGCATTAGGCAATGAGATCTTTTATCCCTCTATCTTTTCATCCTACGTGCTGATGTTCTATTTGGTTTACTTAATGATAGCTAGAATAGGGGCACTATTAAAGGCTTGACTATAGACAAAAATTTTCTAACCATTTCTCATACTTTCTTTGCTAATGATAGCCTAATTTTTTTATAAGGAAAAAAGGAGAATAATCTAGAGAGCTTCATAATATCTTTGAGAAATACCAAATTAAGATCTACAATGAAATGACTAGAAAATGATTCCCTCAAAAACTCTGCGAAGTAAAAAAAGAAAGGATCCTAGATCCAAATTAAGATCTGCAATGAAATGACTAGAAAATTAAGGCAATTTCCTTGAATATAATGTTGAAGATTCATGGTCCATTTTTCGATCTAACATCGCCTGTTTCTCCCGCCGGCAACGTGATATTTACCTTGGTGGCATCGAAGATACGAGAGTTCATACTTAATAACCAGCGTAGGTCCGGTTTCGGGGCGCCTCCTATATGTACAAAAGGATCCCTGGTCGCTGGACAAGATCTCCTAAAATTAGATCAAATAGGTCGTGATGGAGCATGTTGACTCTACTACATTTTTCCTTATCGTTTAGGTCAATTATTACCGAAAGAGCAGTTGATTTCAGTGACAAACTTCTAGTAAACTTCCTCTTCCCTATGGATCAGGGGCTTTGCATCAAGAAGTAGAGACATACAAGCGTTAGTTGGTCGAAGAACAAGAACACAATACAAACTACCACCTCAGAAACAACGAAGCTCATATGTGTGTGGATATTATGTTAAGAAACATATGTTGGATACTATCTTCGAAGAGATTAAAGACTCATGGGCTAAGGTAATCACTTTATCCTAATGCATGTAAAATACTTTTGTTAGTTAAGTTAATGTTGTTGTTGTTGTTAGCTAGTCAAATGTTTACGTGCGTTGTTGTTGTTGTTGTTGTTGTGGAGATTGATACTTAAATGTTAGTGTTGGTGTGATAACATAATTTAAATTTTATTCAAAACATATGTATTTAAAGATGAGACATCATTCACACAAGAAGCTATAAATGACATTCGTTTACGTTGGACTAGTTGCTTCCTAGATTAATTATGATTTAAACTAATTTCTCATAGGTTGCTGCCTAGTAACTTAAATTAGTATGATGTAAATGTATGTATAAAATTTTGGGTTGGTTGTAATTAATGTATGTGTTGTCTTGTTAATAACATGTGTATTCTGTCACAAAATGTGTATAGGTTTTTGTCTAAAAATGTTTATGTATGTTGCCTGCGTGGTTTGCTACAAATTGAAAACATGTCACTATATGTTAATATATGTGTTGTCAATATATATATATATATATATATATATATATATATATATATATATATATATATATATATATATATATATATATATATATATATATATATATATATATATATATTCTTGTGTAAAAACTTTGTATAGTGTAGCTTGCCATCGGAGGTGAGGAAAGCTTAGGGAAAGGATGATATTGTCACTGACTTTGGGGATTTGGGTACTACCATAGTGATCAGTATTGAACCAAGATGGTGTATGGCTTATCCATACTGTGGGAGACTCTTTGTGTGTCTATTAGGTGACGGGTCAGGTCATGGTCCTCCTTATCTGAGATCTTGAGGCCTATTTATAGTGTAGGCCTTAGCTCTTTATTGAATAGTCATGATTAATGGCCATAATAATGTAACTGTCCATTACTCACTTGTAACGTATGTAACTGACCCTAATGGCTCGTAACGCACTTAACCTCCCATAATGGCTTGTAACGTTTCGACTTCCGGTTAAGTACCCGATTTCTGCCTACATGCAGTTCTCGGCTAAATTTCATGTTAGTCAGGTAGGGCATAGTGCTCAGCCATATGCGTATTCCATGCTATAGGTCGCGTCTTTATAAATATCCCGAGTATGGAACAAGCCCCCCGAGTATGGATCTTTGTTGACGAGAAGATATGCTCGGTCATGAAGGTCTCGGATATTTATAGCCATTACATGTGTCAGGAGCCCTCTTGTGCCTAGCTCTGGGATAATGAACCTCAAGCGAGCTTGTCATGGTTTTTATTGAGCCTGGGAGTTGCCTCTGCGAGAGTTACCCGTTTGGTTTTGGTGGGGTCGTAACCGACTTAGTGGCAGGCAAACACCTTAAGGCGTATGCCAATAGCTTTTGCCTACAAGCTTTGTCTTTTGAACTGCCCTTTGTGGCTTTTTATTCTTATGCCTTTCGCTTATTTGATTGCTTTATCATTTTTATTCACGTATTATCCGAGTAGTTAATAGTCGAGTCTCAAATCAGCTTATGTTTGTGCCTTTCCCTAAATTTCTCATATAAGGAGTGGCTAAGGAACTTTTTTGAATTTTAAGATCTTTTTTCCCTTTAACAATGGATAAGACTGAAGGTAAACAACCCTATAAAGTCTCAAGACCATACAATTTGAGAAAGGTAAAAGAAAGTGTTGGTGAGACTAGGAATGGGTCGAGCTTTCAAGGTCGGATTTCCCATAATGCGAAGGATACTTCCAATACTCAGAAGAATACATAGACTAAATTGAAGCCCCTTGGGAAAAAGGATGTTATTAGGGAGTCTGATTCGTATTCCAGGGCTGGTGAAGATTGGCTTCAATACCTCACGTCTGAAGATCATCAACTCCACAAATAAGAAGAATAATTTTTTATTCTTGCTTTTGTATTTATATAATTATCGTCAATCATAGATAAAGAACTTTCATTCCTTTTATTGCTTTGTTATGACGACTTATATAGCTCCCCGATCATAAAATCGGGTGAAAGTCTGTGTTTATGTAAGCCCCAGGCGTTTTTTATTTGCTGTAATAGCTAATATTAAATATCAAAGTTACGCTCAATCGCGCAGCCTACTCGACTGCTAGGTCGGGTAGCTTACTAAATATTTATTCGGATATCCATTGTATCTTGCACATAGCTTCGCACGTTTATGAACATTTGATTTATGGATCCTCTTTATTTTATATACTCGGATTTTTAAGCGAAGAATTTATAATTGCTTGTCTCCTGGACGAGAAGTTTTAATTTCGCTTTGTCTGAGTTCTTGAGAGTGCTCAAAATTTTTGTTTTATTTCAGAGACTTCAAGTGCACTTGGACTCAGTTAGGCTAGAGGTTTAAGTTTACTTAGTCTGGCCGAAGCCAATTATGTCAGAGGCTCAAGAGTGCGCAAGGGTTTTTGTTTTACAACCACTTGTCTGCTGGACGAGAGGCTTTTTCTTTTTTGTCTGAGTTCATGAAAATGCTCGGAACTCTTTCTCTATTTTAGAGACTTCCAATGTGCTTGGATTTGGTTTTGGCCAAAGGTTTAAGTTTTACGTAGCCCCCTTAAATCTGATTATGCTAGAGGCTTTTAAGAGTGCGCTTGGACTTTTGACTTTGGCTGCAGAGCCCCTTCTAAGGTTGTTTAAGGGCCTTAGCGAGGTTGACTGGGTCGTTTTTGTGGTTTAGAGCCCCTTGCAAGGATTCACCGAAGACGGTTTGAGAGCCTTGGCGAGGTTGACCGAGTTACGGACAACAGTCCGAAGACTTAACTGTCTTAGAGGTACAAAACCCCTTGCAAGGATTCACCAAAGACGGCTTGAGAGCCTTGGCGAGGTTGACCGAGTTACGGACAGAGGTCCGAAGACTTAACCAACTTAGAGGTACATATCCTCTTGCAAGGAAACACCAAAGACGATTTGAGAGCCTTGGCGAGGTTTACCTAGTTGTAGATAGAGGTTCGGAAACTTAACCGTCTTAGAGATATAAAGCCCCTTGCAAGGATACACCGAATACGGTTTGAGAGCCTTGGAGAGGTTGACCGAGTTGCGGACAATGGTTGGGAGACTTAACCGTCTTAGAGGTACAGAGCCCCTTGCAAAGATTAACCAAAGACGATTTGAGAGCCTTGGCGAGGTTGACCGAGTTGCGAACGGAGGTCCGGAGACTTAACCGTCTTAGAGGTACAGAGCCCCTTGCAAGGATTCATCGAAGACGGTTTAAAATCCTTATCGAGGTTGACCGAGTTGCGGACAGAGGTCCAAAGACTTAACTAGATTAGAGGTACAAATTCCCTTGCAAGGATACACCGATGACAGTTTGAGAGCCTTGGCGAGGTTGACCGAGTTGCGGATAGAGGCCCGAAGATGTAACCGACTTATATGCGGACACATTCCTGGAGGCGTAACCGACTTATAGGTTCAGGCTGACAGTTTTCCTACTATTTTACAGTGGTGTTACATTTTGTTTGAATTCCACCTAACTCTGAGACCTAATAAGAGCATGATGCCTCCCGCACATGCATGGGAGATGGACGACAACTTTTACTTCTTTTAGCATATCTAAATGAGATTTTTTTACAAACGGTAGAGACATCAGCTCGCCTTTATACAACAATGCTAGGATTTAGTTTGAAGTATAAATTTGCGTCTTGTCCAGCTTTGTGTCAGATTCTTTCTCTGATGAGATGAGTCGAGTTGCCAAAAGGTGTTGAGCATATTTTTGTGCCGACTTTTGAGAGTTTGACATCTTTGGGCTCTTTCAATAATCTTTCTAACCGGGATGCCTATACAACCCCCCAAGCGTGAAGTTTTGTGAAACATGATGAAACACTTTGATCAAAAGCTATACCGGTTTAGACACTTCAGCCTAATTTCTATGAGTTGAGAAAAAGAGGAGGTGCCTCCTACCCGCACAGGGTAAAGGAGCGACACCCTTTACATTAAGCTTGGAAGAGCTCTTTTAAAAATAGTTACAAACGGGCCTTCCCAATGATAAACATAATTTATAGTGTGAGTATATATACATTTCTATCCTCTTAGATAGAGGTCAAACACTGACACGTTTGTTCTTCTTCATTTATGTTGTTAAACCCATTCATAACTTGTTGCTAAATCTCGCATGAGATAGATGATAGCATATTGAAGGATGAACAACTTATTGTAAAAGATTCCCTAAAAAATGAGCACAATCAGTAGCCAAAAATATTAGTTATAAATTTAATGTGTCCATGAATTTGGAGTTTTTCCCATTTTATTTTTGTAATAATCCAAAGCATAGTTATCATGTGCTTTAGAAGCCATTAAGATCCTGGACATGGTTTTGTGTTCAATTTGGACAGCATTAGCAGTAGCAACAACTTTGTTGATTTATCCACGTCCGTCAAACACGCCACACAACAGCTTTGTTCACGACACCTGCCCTAAGCATATTTATATTGGTAAATGTATATAGGACATAACACTGGTAACATATCAGTGGTGCAGAAAAGGTCCCATGATAAGAAATGGCCAACTAAAACGTTGATAAGAACCATTATCAAAATTTCAACAATGAGCATACTAGCATAAATCACATAAGATTCAGTGGACTTGTCTTTCAATGACTGTGATGGAACTGTGATTCACACGACATCAGGTGGGATATTTGTAGCGGTGAAATTGGTGAGACTAAAGCCATGGAAAAGACTTAGCTCATTTGTTTTAAACAAAGTCACCACCGCGCTTTATTGTTTTCAAAAGGAATGAGAGAAAGCGAATAAAACCCGCAAAAGTTTTTAAAATCAAAACTAATAAACTTATCATAGATTTGGGTAAGGGGGTTTGTTATACAAGAGGAAGGTTTTAAGCACCCATCATATCCATGGTACTCCATGGGAACCTCTCTAAAAATGTTATTGTTTTTGTTTGTACATGCATTTTGAAAATCATATGTGAACTTGTTTAAAATAGAGGGTGGGGATGGGAATTTTTTTTTTAAAAGTGAGCTCGATAAGACATTGCATCTTAGGCCTACATACCCCTTTTAAGAAAAGGGAAGTCAGAGCTTTTGTAGTTCCTCTTAAAAGAAAAATAAAAGGGGGGCCAAAATGGCCAAAATCTTTTTGGGTGTTAAGCTTTAACAATACTTAACAAGTTTTTAAAAGGTTAAGCTTTAACAGTACTTAACAAATTATTTTGAAAAAGGGTTAGGCTTTAAAATACCTAACAAGTTTTAAAAGGTTAAGCTTTAAAATACTTAACAATTTTTAAAACACACAAAAAAGGGACCAAGCTTTAACATACAAGGTCAATGGATTAAGAATAGTTTCACCTGGAATAATCATACTCTTAATACCAAGGTTTCAAAACAAGAGGACCAAACTTTAAAATACAAGGTCAATGGACTAAGAATAGTTTTACCGGGAATAATTCTATTCTTAGTACCAAGGTTTCAAAAACAAAAGGATTTGGTTAAGCTTTAACAATACTAAACCATTTAAAGGACAAGGTAAAAAGCTTTAACAATACTTTAAACATAAGATAAAAGAGATTGGAAAGGGAGTTTGAGTACAATTGACAATTTCAGCCAATATCATTCTCATCCTTTTGGACAAAAACAACAAACTTAAGCATTCAACAATGGGTACCTCAAGTGTGTGTGTGTGTGTGTGTGTGTGTGTGTGTGTGTGTGTGTGATAACATGTGTCACAAAAGACAAACAAGTGAGTATGATAATCAATAAATAAGAAAGATGGATGTATCTAAACCCTTGTGTCATACCTCAAAATTTGCCCTCATATATTTGCAAATGTCATTTTATTTCAAATAAGTGACATAGCGCGGTTGGTAAGGATTTGAGGTTAAAATGTATAGGGCAAGAGGTCCCGGGCTCGAATCTCACTTCTAACATTTCTTCTTTTTTATTTGTTTTCTAATTTTAATTCTAACTTTATTTCCATTTATTCAAAAATCATAAAAATTGCATTTTTTATTATTTTAATTTAATTTCGCACTAATTAAATAAGCATTTTTTAAAATAGTCAATTTTCACTTTTTGTGCATTTTTTAGTCAAAAAATCACCAAAAATCATAAAATATTCAAAAAATCTCAAAAAAGAAATTTTTAATTCTAATTTTCGTTTTTCATTTTAATTTTTTTAAATATTAATTTTTTATTGTAATTCAATATTTTATGCATTTTATAGCTAAAAAAATAAAAAATAAAATAGTACCTTTTGCTTAGCTTTTGGTCCAAAGTCAATTGCCATTAAAATTTATTTGATTTGATTCTCTCTAATTTTAGATAAAATCAAAACAAATAATTTTGCTATGTCAATAGTATTAATGTTAATTTATTTTTTCCCTTTTTATTTTAACCTAACTTTACACTATAAATTGAATCATTTTGTACACTTTTAGAAAACTAACAATTACCACACTTTTCTTCAATCTCTTTTCAGTTCACTCTCACAAACTTTCAATTCACTCTCTCACAACTAAACCCTTTTTTTAACACCTTCAACCTCATTCTCCATTCCTAATTTCTACACTATACTAACATTTACACACTTTTCTTCAATCTCTTTTCTTTCAAGAGTCTCTTCAATATCTTTTGTTGTTTTTTTTCTTGGTTCATGGCCAATGATTTCCTATGAGGCCTCCTCTTTTATTTTTTAGAAAAAACTTTTTCTAAATCTTTTTATCAAAACTAAAAACAAACATTTTCTTTTCAAAAACCTTTTGGCCAGTGATGATACCTGAGACCTGTTTTTAAAAATCATTGTTTTGGCCATTGTTGCTACATTTTAGTTTAAATTTATGTTTTTACAATCATAATTTTTTTTTTAAACCCTTGGGGATTTTTGCCCTTTTAGCCATGATGTAACTTCCTGAACCTTTCTTTATTTCTTAGGAAAATTGTAGATTATATGAGGCCATGCCATTTTTATAATACTTTTTTTATTATTATAACTATTATCATTACTAACTTTTTTTAATTATAATTATTATTATTAGTAATATTTTTGTTAATTGCTTCTATTATTATTATTATTATATTATTGTTGTTGTTATTATTTTTATTATATTATTATTATTACTATTCTTATTCTTATTCTTATTATTATCCTATTTTTGCAGGTACTTCCTTTGACTAAAGAGGAGCGGTCCAAGAATATGAGTTTACCATTATTAGGGCATAAAGCTTTTGCCTCTTCGAAAACCCCATTGGCATCCCATGGACCTCCAGCCACACCATATCAGATCAAATCCTGGTTTTTCTTTGATTCATTTTTCTAATTATTGGTTTATTGTTTTATTATTCAAATTTTCACTAAAACCTTAATCTTTTTTTCTCAAACCATAAAATTCATGTTATTTTCATAAATCACTCTAAAAATATTTTTTTATAAAATTATTTTGTTTTTTTATTTAAATTAATAATTTAGAGTAATATTTATTTTTAGGTTTAAATAATTAATTTTTTAAAATTAGGTTAATTCAACAATAACATTTTTAGACTTAGGTTAATTTAATCAAATTAGGATTTTTAGGCTAATTTATTTTTAGGTTTTCTAACCCTGATTTTATTTTTTGTCTAACTATTTTTCATTATAACTATTAATTATTGGTTTCTCTAGCCCTTTTAATTTTTGATTTGTTACCTTATAATTATTGAGGTTTTTTTTATTGTGCGATTCTTTTCTCATCTCTTATTCTAGTGTATGTCGCATGCCTTTAATTTGTTCGGTTATTTATTTTTCTGCCATTTAAATTCTAGAAAATGTGTATAGGCTTGCAAAAAAAATTGTAATAGTTTAGCTTTGTTTCCTGCCCTTATTTTGCTTATTTTCATTAAGTGTGTGGTTAGTAACAATAAGGAGTGGCAAGACTATTAATTGAATCTAGATCACTAATTTACATGATAATATAATTGAATCCAACTCACATGATTGATGCACCCACACACCTTTAAGGTAATCCCTCTTATTGTTGCCTTTCGATTTAAAAATAGTCAGGTCCCTCAGATACGAGGATGCCTTAGCAAATGTTGCCCTCAGTTCATTATCATCATCAAAGATCATAAGTCCTTTCGATGTTGCCTACAAATGTACACGATCTTATCCCTCGAGGTTGCCTACGATAAGATGATGATCGTCCCTTTTGAATGCTAAGGTATCCTTATTGGTTGCCTAAAATGACCATTATATCATTCCCTGAGTCTTCCTACCCTCTTTATGGTATGGATAGCCTTATGGCGAACGATAATTCTCGATGACCCTTCGATGTCCCTTACATCCAATAAATGGACTTCCTACCCCGAATGGTATGGATAGTCTCTTTCCCTTAAGACTTAAAGAACAAGAAAGACTTAACTCTAGGGTAAGTATCTCTTAATTGTTTGCTCATCAAAAAACTCTTTTCAAATCAAACTTTCAAAAATATTCTTGAGGACTGACACAAGAATAAAAACTTTGCCTTTTGGAACCTCCTTTTCAAACAAAACAAATATTTCAAAGTGAGCTAAGCAATTAAGAGTCCATAGACAACCATGGATACAAAGGGTGCTTACACCTTCCCTTTGTATAACTTACCCCCCGAACTCAAAATCTTTTAAAGGTATTTCCTGTTCTTTTTGCCTTTCCTAATTGGATAAAATAAAAGTCGGTGGCGACTCTTGCTATCCGCATATTTTAAAAGTCAGTTCTCCCACCGTGTTACAGAACTGACGACTCTGTTGGGGATTACTTAAAAGAAGGGTTACCTTAAAGTCTAGATCACTTAATATTTGTTTGTTTTGCTTGCTTAATTCTTCAAGGTTGTTTTGGGAATTGAATGGAAGATGAATCCTATACCCGGATTCGAGTACACCTTAAGATAGGAGTGGCATAGTCATGGCGACCTCCCTTGTGCATGCTTGGGATGAGTCAATATGAAGTTTACGCTTAAGTTAGGCCTCTATGGTTGTTTTCACTCCTCTCTTGCATGAGAGAGGTTTGTGTAGATACCCGTGGGTGCGTCGGAGCTTAAGGACCTTTAGTTACCCATTAACCCATCTTGGCTTTTAGGAACATAGTGAGGGGACTACTCTCGACTTATGTTGGGGGCTTAGTCGCTACCCAATACTACAACTCAGATATGTTCTTGCTTAAAGTATCATTGCATGGTATGAATGTATCATGTTCGAGGGTGCTTTAGAAGGACTGACCATTCTGAGTAACTTTGTAGAACCTATTGCTGATTTCATTCTTATCTTTAGAAGTACCTATTAGGGAAGGGTAGTTACTTGGTTAGACTTCATGTGAGCCTTTAAACCTAAGGACACTTATGTGACTTGCTTGTGTGTTATCTAACCATTTGATTTCCTTGCAGGTTTTGCTTGTAGGACTTATTTGTCCCTACTACCTTATGCTTTCCCTTAATGCATAACATTTGCATGACATCATGACATCATAAGATAGCATGTTAACAACCTATTCAATGATCTTAGAGATTTAGGGCGCACAATTTCAGGTGCTCTTATCAAGGACCAAATTCCTATCAAGGGGCAAGAGGATTTATTTTCCTCTGGCCATTCCCCTTCCAATTCAGAGACTCAATACCTATTAAGGGGCAAGAGGATTTATTTTCCTCTAGCCATATGCTTTCAAAATCATAAATGAGTATCCCGAATCAGAGGCGATGACCCGCTCGATATGGTGAGCTTGATTCTCAAAGAAGGACGTTTTAAGACGAAAGTCAAAATTCTTCAGACAAAGCTATGACCGATCTAATTTCTAAATGTCGCAAACTAAATTTCCTAAAGATAATTGAAAACATTGCATTTGCATTCATAACATTGGTAACAGGTTCCTTCCATAGGTCTCCCATCCTCTCTCGCTGTTTATTTTAGCATCATGAATCTCGAGCGATCTGTCAGAAATCTTCAGGCTCAGAACAACCAGTTCCAAGAGATGATCCTTAACTTGGATAAGGGGCAAGAAGAATTAAAGGAACTTATGATCAAGAAGGAGAAGAATCAACGTAAGCATCAAGGTAGTCAAGATAATCGGAAATCCAAACCTAAGCGATCATGTACTCCGCTGCACATGTCGTTGTCTTAAGTTCTGCAACAACTTCTCAATCAGAACTTGATAACTCTATGGCCTCCATATTCATTTCCTACCAATCCTGCTCTTGGGTACAAGTATCATGCGAGACGTGCTTATCATTCGAATAGTCTTGGCCATGATACTGAAGATTGTGGACCATTGAAGCATAGGACTCAAGACTTAATTGACGACAAGATCATTGATTTCAATTCATCTGAGAAGCCTCATATGGGTGATGCTATGTACAACCAGAAAAGTCATAACGAGCGCAACCTATCTGTTGGGGCAGTTCCACAACAACGACGCAAGCCAGAGGCACCTAAGCGTCAATTTACCCAAATTAATATGTCGCTGGCTCAAGCATTACAACATCTGCTGATGGAAAACTTGATTACTATGAGGGACCCTTCTAAGAATACCAACACCTCCTTTCCCCGCTATAATCCCAATGCGAGGTGTGCGTATCACTCCAATAGTCGTGGACGTGACACTAACAATTGTTGGACATTGAAGAACAAAATCCAAGATATGATCGATGCTGGGGAAACTAAGTTCAATTCTCCTAAGACCCCTATGGTGATCATTGCTCCCATGCCTAATCATGACAAGACCGATTAATTTCTAGAGGGATGGACTTTTGGATCATTAGATTTACTCTCACCTGCAATTTCTTTTCTGTTTCTTTAAACATTCGACTTATGATAGACATTATCTGTTTTAATAATCATCATTAGTGCATTGCATATGTTTGTCTTGAATAAACCATTTCGCTATCACTCATTTAAACTGTGTCTTTATTTTGTTTTTGTTTGTGATATTCAACTCCTACTAAGATGTAAGCCTTTTGAGGGAGGATGACGAAAACGATACCACAACCTCATACAGTATGCTTTTGAACAGACTATGCTAACGATGTACAGGCATTGTTTCAATTCCTAAACAGTGGAGATATAAGGATGTTAATTCCTAGTCAACCCCTTTGAGCCTAAGGAGTAGAAGTTTCTTTCATGTGCAAATTTAAACCTTAATCATAACCGGGGGCAGGGTAGTTACTCAGTTAACTCAGTTTCGCCAGTATGCCTTTTACACAATTGGTGATGGATTCCCGTAACCATTAAGTCAGGCAGTCAAAATCCGTCAAAAAGGAAAAAATTGTTAAGTCAAAACCTATGAAGGAGACTTATCAAAAATTGAAACATCCCGCTGATTGTAACCTCAAAATAAACAGTTCAAGTAAAAGTTATGGATTATAAAGTCAAAAAAGAGGTTGGTAAAAAATCCTCGACAAAAGAAAATATCACAAAAAGGATGACTGCCTGTCCAAGTAAACTTCCAGTGCCTTAACCATCATCAAATATCAATGTTACGACTTCAAGCTTTGCTAGGACTTAAACGAAAAGTTAATTGAGCCTAGGATCGAAGAACATCATGAAGATTGAGATGGGTACAAATAAACTTTGAGCCATTATCCTTTGTTTCCTAAACTGTGAACCAAGCCACGTTACAACCCTTGAAAGTCCTAGCTGAAGCATGGTTAGTTCGAAAGCATATTGTCACCAAAAAGGTATCCTGACTCCTTAAGGTTTGCCATAAATGTTGAGTTGGTATCACGTTCTTACAAATATCCTGCTTTTACATCTTTTGTTTCAATGTTTTTCAAAAAAATTAAGACAGACATATGCATTGCATCTCATGAATTCATTATTAAACATATTCTGCTACATAATTTCAAATGTTAGCATCAGGAAGAATCTGCACAGGGTACGACTAATGATTAAAAGTCATCAGACGAAACCACTTCAAAACTAAAAATAAACATTTTCTTTTCAAAAATATTTTGGCCAATAATGATACGTGAGGCCTATTTTTAAAAATAATTGTTTTGGCCATTGTTGCTACATTTTAGTTTAAATTTATGTTTTTACAATCATAATCTTTTTTTTAAGCCCTTGGGGATTTTTGCCCTTTTAGCCATGATGTAACTTCCTGAATCTTTCTTTATTTCTTAGGGAAATTGTAGATTATATGAGGCCATACCCTTTTTATAATATTTTTTTTATTATTATAACTATTATCATTATTAACCTTTTTTTTATTATAATAATTATTATTAGTAATATTTTTGTTAATTGCTTCTATTATTATTATTATATTATTGTTATTATTACTATTATACTATTATTATTTTTATTATATTATTATTATTACTATTATTATTCTTATTCTTATTCTTATTATTATCCTATTTTTGCAGGTACTTTCTTTGGCTAAAGAGGAGCGGTGCAGGAATATAGGTTTACCATTGTTAGGGCATAAAGCTTTTGCCTCTCCGAAAACCCCATTGGCATCCCATGGACCTCCAGCCACACCATATCAGATTAAATCCTGGTTTTTCTTTAATTCATTTTTCTAATTATTGGTTTATTGTTTTATTATTTAAATTTTTACTAAAACCTTAATCTTTTTTTCTCAAACCATAAAATTCATGTTATTTTCATAAATCATTCTAAAAATATTTGTTTATAAAATTACTTTGTTTTTTATTTAAATTGATAATTTAGAGTAATATTTATTTTTAGGTTTAAATAATTAATTTTTTAAATTTAGTTAACTCAACAATAACATTTTTAGACTTAGGTTAATTTAATCAAATTAGGATTTTAGGCTAATTTATTTTTAGGTTTTCTAATCCTGATTTTATTTTTTGGCTAACTATTTTTCATTATAACTATTAATTATTGATTTCTCTAACCCTTTTAATTTTGATCTGTTACCTTATAATTATTGAGGTTTTTTTATTGCGCGATTCTTTTCTCATCTCTTATTCCAGTGTATGTCGCATGCCTTTAATTTGTTCGGTTATTTATTTTTCTGCCATTTAAATTTTAGAAAATGTGTATAGGCTTGCAAGGTTTTTTGTAATAGTTTAGCTTTATTTCCTGCCCTTATTTTTTGTACATTATAACTGCTTATTTTCATTAACTGCGTGGTTAGTAACAATAGGGAGTGGCAAGACTATTAATTAAATCTTGATCACTAATTTACAAGATAATATAATTGAATCCAACTTACGTGATTGATGCACCCATACACCTTTAAGGTAATCCCTCTTATTGCTGCCTTTCGATTTAAAAATAGTCAAGTTCCTCGGATACGAGGATGCCTTAGCAAATGTGCCCTCAGTTCATTATCATCATCAAAGATCATAAGTCCCTTCGATGTTGCCTACAAATGTATATGATTTTGTCCCTCCAGGTTGCCTACGATAAGATGATGATCGTCCCTTTCGAATGCTAAGGTATCCTCATTGGTTGCCTAAAATGACTATTATATCCTTCCGTGAGTCTTCCTACCCTCTTTATGGTATGGATAGCCTTATGGCGAACGATAATTCTCGATGACCCTTCGATGTCCCTTACATCCAATAAATGGACTTCCTACCCCGAATGGTATGGACAGTCTCTTTCCCTTAAGACTTAAAGAACAAGAAAGACTTAACTCTAGGGTAAGTATCTCTTAATTGCCTGCTCATCAAAAAACTCTTTTCAAATCAAACTTTCAAAAATATTCTTGAGGACTGACACAAGAATAAAAACTTTGCCTTTTGGCACCTCCTTTTCAAACAAAACAAATATTTCAAAGTGAGTTAAGCAATTAAGAGCCCATAGACACCCATAGATACAAAGGGTGCTTACACCTTTCCTTTGTATAACTTACCCCCCTGTAATATGGTGAACTGACTTTATTTGAAATGTACGGTAAGCATGAGTCGCCACCGACTTTTATTTTATCCAATATATAGAAAGGCTAAAAGAACAGAAAAAGACCTTTTAAAGATTTCGAGTTCGGGGGGGTAAGTTATACAAAGGGAAGGTGTAAAGCACCCTTTGCATCCATGGTTATCCATGGACTCTTAATTGCTTAGCTCACTTTGTTTTCAAAATGTTTGAATTGTTTGAAAAACGCTGTTTAAATAAGGACTTTAGCTTGTAAATAAGCGTAGTCTTTTTTTGAAAATATTCTTTGAAAAAAGAAGTGGGAAAAAGATTTTGAATTTGAATTTGAATTTAAAAAAGAGCAAGCAATTAATAGCAACTACCCTAAGTTTTGAAATTTATTCTTTTAGCTTTTCGGGGTGAAAGGGTTTATCCATGCCATGAGAGGGCAGGAAGTCTTTCAATTGGATGTCAAGGGTCATCGAGTTATCGTTCGCCATAAGACTGACCCATGCCATAAAGAGGACAGGTAGTCTAAGGGAAGGATATAATAGTCATTTAACCTTTAGGCAACAGGCGAGGATACCTTAGCAATTGAGACAATCGTTATATTTTTATAAGGCAACCTCGAGGGAGTTTCAATAACTTTAAAGACAACATTGCTTTAGGTATCCTCGAAATCGAGGGACTTTGACTATTTAGTATACTTAGAGGCAACAAAATTATAAGGCAACAGGCAACAAAGGCAACAAGAGGGATTATCCTAAAGATGTGTGGGTGCAACAATCACGTGGTTAACTTCGATGATATTTATCTTGTAAGTTAGTGATCTATATTCAGTTAATAGTCTTGCACTCCCTAGGGTTACTAACCACGCAGTTTAAAATTGCAGAAATTAAAGGCAGAAAAATAAAAGTTCCTACGCTATTACAATAAACACCTGCGGGGATGGGGGAATTAAAGCAGAAAATAAGAAATATGAATAATTAATTTAATTATCTTTATCTTGAGCCTTGATCTTCCTCGAACCTTCGATTGACTCTGAACATTTGAGAATTAAACAGAAAATAATAGGGGTGAGTGTAGGAGAAATTCATGGGCGACCGAAACAAATCCTATTTTAATCAAAAGGGAAAAAATAAAAATTAAAATGATATTTAAACAAAAAGATAGTTAGAAACTTAGCTTTTTGACTTGAACGCGCGTGGCTGAAGAACTAGAGGTAACCCTGAAAATTTGGGCAAAGAAGAGAAGAGGTTTTAGTGTATGAGTGATCTCAACAATTATAACGTGGCAGATCAAAATTTAAAACAGTAAAAATTTAGACAAAAAATGGCAAGGTAAAAGGCAAACCCAAAAGGGACAGAAATTAACTATGGTTAATAGAAGGAACGGATAAAAATCTAGACTAAGGTTAATGGACAACACCTACCAATGACAGTGATTAGTTATCATGCTAAAATCAGGGCTTAAGGCATAAAAATAATTTTAACTAGCCCAAAATTAAATTGTTGCCCCAAAATAATTATTGGCTTAAAAAAACTAAAAAAATAATTATGTTTTAATATTATAAGAAAAATCGGGTTTTCGATTAAATAATCAATAGTTATAATTTTACTATAAAACTAATTTATTAAAATAAAAATATAGATAAAAAGAGTTATAATACAAAAGAAAGAAAAGGAACATAAATAAGATTGTTTATGTAATTAAAATTTAAAAAAAAAAGAATTAAAAAATACTTAGCTATGATTATGTGTGACTGGCTCTTGAAGGCATATGGTGATCTTGCGCCTTCTGGGTCCTTGGATTGATCTTGGATAGAAATCTGATGGCTGAGAATGAAGATGCATTGTGTATCATGTGGATGAGGTACGCTGAATCAAGAACATACACATAAGAAATAAAATGTCAAAATATATGTCATGGGTGGGTATGGAACCCAGGTTTCCTAGAATCCCAATTGCCTTGCCTTATACCACTCGAGCTATATTAGTTTGCTAATAATGATATCATTAGAAAAAATTAAAATATAAAAATACAGAATAAATGAACAAGTCAAATGCAAAGGCGTGTGGGTCCCACGAATAGCATGTGTGGCCAATAGTTGTTGGAGAGAGGAATGATAAGACTTTGACCGGCCACTCAGAACGTCCCACGCGTGGTCAGAGAGAGAGGGAAGCACAAGTCGCTGACTGGCCACTCACCAGCGTCCGCGTGGCTTTTCTTCTTCGTCTTCTTTGCAGGAATTACCTGCGGATTTAGATATGGAACTTGCTGCGATTTTTCCTACGGAAAAAACCTTCGATTTCCTGTAATCCTAAAACTCACAAATAACGCGTCAACACGACAAAGAAAGCGCCCAGATTACCTTAAATTTTAACCCTGATCATGAATATGGCATTTGTTTTCCTTAAAACGCACTGGAAAAGTGAGCCCGAAGGTAGAGCTTCATCTTGCCCTAGTAATGGTGTTCTACGTTATGAGCCATTAAACTTCGTACCAATGGTTCTAATAGCTTCCAAACATCAACACAAACTTACATATATGGTTAGATTGCATTAAAACCAGATAAATCATGGAATACGAAAAGGTTCAAAAATGTATGAATATGGAGATGGTAGCATGCGAGTTTCAGATATAATTAAAGCACAAAAACCACTTAAACCTGTCTTATAAGCTTGTCCAAGATGAATGGAACGCTTGAAATCTCTTGAAACTGGCTGGAAGCGTTGGCACGAGTTTCCCTTATTTCTTGAAATTTCTCCCTTTGAAAACCCTAGCTCTCTCCCAGAATTTTTCGTCCTCCCCTACTGAACCTCTATGTCTCAATATATATGGAGTCAATTAGGTTAAAAGTCTTGAGGAAATAATGGATTAATTAGTGAGAAAAAATTTGATTGGAAATTTCTTCAAATCTTTCTATTTTTGGATTTTTGAATCTAATCTTGTACCAATTAGGCTTTGCACGAATTTTAACTCAATATTTGATGATTTGGTCACTTGATATTATTGGAAAATAAGTCATTGATTTTAAATATATTCATCTTATATTTTATTTATTTTATTTAACATTTAGATGAATGAAAATTCACATAAATATAAATAAAATCCGTAAAAATAAAATAATATATTTATGGGCCTTGAATTAACCTATGGATAAGCTTAGAATCCAAAGATTAGACCCATTGATTCAAAAACTCAAAATTCTTCATTTTGATCCATGTGCATTTCTCAAAAACTGCCCAACTTGCGCAAGCCATAACTCATTCAAAATTTGTCATATGAAGGTGTTCTTGGACTTTTTATAAAGCTCAAAGAGTCCTATATAGGATCCTTTTGGTTTCATCTCAATTGAGTCTCCCATGTTCAAGTTATGAGCTTTGAGAAAAAATGACTTTTTGCGATCTTTTAGAAGGACCTATGATGTTTTGGCTCATATCTCCTAAATGGTGCATTTATGGCCTTGGATTGTGAGAGACAAAATTGTAGAGAATTAAATTTCCTTCCAATTGAGCTTTTGATGGAAAATTTCTGATGTTCCATGTGAGAGTTATGGCTGGTCAAAGTTCAATTGACTTTCTCCTTAAAAACCCTAATTTAGAAACTTAGGTTTTTGATGATTTTGGAGCTTTTCTTGATGAATCATGATCAATCCTTGATCAAATGATGAATTAAACTTCATAATGAGGATGTTGACCAAATATCAGAAGTTTTGACTGTGGTTTGACCACAGTTTGACTTTTAGGTCAATCAGTCGATTGTTGATCGTTTGGGCCATTGGGTGAGCAATCTTTTGAATCAGAGCTTGAAAATTGGCATGAGGATTCTATGAGGCATATGAGAGGCCAAGAAGTCCACTTGAAGTATCAGAAGTTGATTTCTCTTGGAGAGAAGCAAAACCCTAGTTGTGGGTTGTTGTTTAGGAGAGAGACTGCATGCTTCCTTTGAAAGTCAGATGGACTGAAATATGAGTAAATATGATGGGCAAATTTTGGGGTATGACACCCCCGAACTCAAAATATTTTAAAGGTCTTTCCTGTTCTTTTTTCCTTTCCTAATTGGATAAAATAAAAGTCGGTGGCGACTCTTGCTATCCGCACATTTTAAAAGTCAGTTCTCCCACCGTGTTACACCTTGGTTTCAAGCTCGAGTATGAATGATGAATGATTGATATGATGATTAAACATAGCGTTAGATGAACAACATATATACATAACAAGTGATAAGAAATTAACAAGATAATGATAAACAATTAAGTACAAGACAAGGATTAAAATCAACAAGTATGTACAAGGTGACAAGCCTAATTAATCATGGATAAACAAAGATCAACATGTTTTTGGATTACGGTTTTAAACCTAAAGTTTTTTTGAATTAGGGTTTCGAATTAGGGTGTAAAATAAACACCTAGACCTAATTACTTTTAATGATTAAATACCAAATTCTTTAGGAGAAATAGTCTAAAGATACATGAAGAAGTCAAAGACATCCTACTCTAACCCTAAACACATATTTACAAAGGTACACAAAATTATTTCAAAGAAATAATCAAAACAAAGAGATTTTTTAGTTGATTTTTTAATATAAAAGACATATTTTTGAATTAATTTTTTAAATGATAAAATGTTAAATATTTTTGGGATTTTTTAACATGGTATGAAAATACACAAAATAAATAAATCACAAAAGAAATAACAAGTGAAAAAGATTAATTTTCCTATTTTTAATGATTTTTTAAAGTTCATAAAGAAACTAAAAAAACAAGTGATAAAAAGAAATGGGAATGTGGCCACCAAGGTTTGAACCCATGCCTTATATCTCACTAGCCAAAACCCTCACCATCAGGCCAACGCGCGTGTGGTGTAAGTGGGATGCATTCAGTTCAACATGTTTCAAAACAAGTGCTAAAACACATGAAAAAATAAAAGCAAAAGATCTGGGGCGAGGGGGATTCGAATCCCAGACCTGTGGGATACGCTAGGTACAAGTGTGATGGCTAAGTGAGCAGTTACGATGTAGTCAATAATAACACGCTTCCATTTTGTTTTATTTTAAACAAACTCAGAAAAATTCAAATTTCCCACCAAAATGAACTTCATCTTCCTCGCTCAGCAACGACAACAACATCAATGGCATCAATCATCACTTTCTCAAATTTCAACCAATTTTAATAAAATAAAAGTCTAACATGCTCAGCTCATCACCACGAACCTAACCATGTAACTAACACATACTAGTTCTTCTTAAAACACATGAATTTCTGGAAAGCTACGAACAACCCTAAAAACTCAAACTCAAATTAAATGATCAATTTTAACAATCAGGCCCTAAAAGTTTAGGGCTTTTGTTCCCTATATCATTCTGAACATAATGGTATCAAGAAATGCAACAAACAATGCACGAACGAGTATGCACGAATTCAAGGTTCTTACCTCTGAAAATGGAGATTCAACTCGTGCTTGAAGGTGTTACAGAAGGGCTCTATGGATTTGAATAGCTCCAATGACCTCCAATGAAGCTTTCTGGGCAGTTAGAATGGATTGATCACCTCTCCTTCCTCTAGCTCGATTTCACCTATAAACACAAAAAGTTATGGTTGGAACTTATAGTTCCAGGTGTTACAGATCTTGATCAGGGACTTGGGTAGCTTCTATATATGATATAGAAGGTGTCTGAAGTGAAAGGCCTAAAAATGCATGAGCCAAATATGAAATCTCAGTTCATGGCTTAAGAGTGAGTTTTGGTAAAATGCAAATGGTGATTTTGTGTTTTAGGTGTTTAGCAAGTGTTTGGAAGTTTTGTACAGCTTCTTGTGGTGTCGTTTTCTTTTACCTCCCTGTTTCACTTGGGAGGACGGCACGCTAAACCCTTCACGCGAAATTTGGAAGGAGAATGCGCCCGTGGTGGGATGAATTTTATTTCAGTTCTTCCTACGATATCACACGAACTTTCTTATTTGTCCTACGAGTAGGAAAGGGGAAAAAAGATCTCAACTAAACCCTAGGAGTTTGCTAAGTGTGGGGATTTACACCTAGACTAGAAATTCTGGAGTCCGGGGGGTCGGTTATACATAGGGAAGTGTTTAAACACCCTACATATCTGTAGTACTCTACAGGAACCTTCTCTGTGTCATTTGTGTTTGTGCTTATTGCTATGATTTGGAAAGTTTCTCCTTTGTGTTAGGAGAAGGAATTGAATTGGTTTGAAAAGACAGACAGACAGACAGACTGACTATTTTTGGTATTTTATTAGCTCGCTGAGATTCCTTGTGAACCTCATGCCTACATATCCCTAGTGGAAGTCAGAGCTTAATGTAGTTCGGGGAACTAACTAGGGAAATTAATTGTTTTTGGTGCCTTGCTTGAAGCTCAAGGTTGAAGCTTGGAATTAAATCTCTGTTTACAGTAAAGAGACATGAAATTATCTCTACAGAGAGGTATTTGTACTATTCTACCACAAACATTTAAAGGAGTGACAGAATAACTGAATTCATTTCATTCAAGAGGGGGACCTTACTTGTGTGTGTGCAAGTATGCCAGTCAGATGCCTCTTAAATGAAAGAAAGATGCTCGTCCAAATTAGGGAAAGTGTACAAGTCTGGGGATGTGCCAGAGCATGTCTTTCAGAGTCCTAAATGGGAGACTTTGATTTGAAATTGAATTTGAAATTGAAATTGAAATGTTTGTTTGTTTGAATGTGGTAGAGTAGTAAAAATATCTCTCTATAGAGATAAGCTATGTCTATCTACTGTATAAAAGATTTGAATTTAGCTGGCTTGTATGAGGCCCAAGCTTGAGGCTTTTTGATTGATTAATTATTATTATTGACTCTGGGAGATGACTCCACTGGGGATTAATTACAGGGTATTTTTGTGTTCTGTACAAAGCCCAGAATTGAGGCTGACTCTACTTAGGGAAAATATTATTTTCTGCCTTGTACAAAGCCCAAGGTTGTGGCGGACTCTTAAATGAATTAAGTATGTATGACTATATGGGGAAAGATCCTAAGTGTTAGGAATCTTTGACACATGAAAGATATGGTTTATCTGCCTTGTACAAAGCCCAAGGTTGTGGCTACTGAGTGATGAAGAACTCACTGGGGAGACTCTATTATCTGCCTTGTACAATGCCCAAGGTTGAGGCTGACTCTTGACAGGGGAGTTTTATTGTTTGGGTGCCTTGTATGAAGCCCAAGGTTGAGGCTAACTGTTTTTGTTGGTTTTAACTCTACTGGAGATTAAAAAGACTGTTTTTCTTTTGGAAGCTAACCCTTTCCAGTGATTTTGACTCTTTTGGGGAAATTGTTACCTAAGAGAATGAAGTCTATTATTTATTTATTAATTTTGGAGGCTAACCCTTTCCAGGGATTTTTATTGAAATGAAGGAATGGATTGATTTTAAATGACTTTGGAGGCTAACCCTTTCCAGGGATGGTTATTGAAAAAAAGGATGGCAGAAAGATTATCTAGTGGAGACTCTTTGTTTAAAGCCCAAGATGGAGGCTGACTCAATGCTGAGGATGACCAAAACATAGATCCTAGACTCTACTAAGGAGGATTGATGAAGATAAGGGTGACAGAGACTGTCCATGTCTCTCATTCCAAAGAGTGTACTCAATGCAAAATTGAGACAAACTTAGCTTGTTTTAAAGTCTGGTTTAAATTGGAAGAAACTCACCAGGGTAGGCTAAAAGGTGACTAAAGACCTGTTCCTATGTTTGTAAGAAACCTGATGGGTCCTTGTATACAAGCTCAAGAGGAAGCTGGAAATGCTTTTAAGAAGCCTGTGGGTCCTTGTACAAAGCCCAAGAGGAGGCTAATCGAGGGTCCTTGTTGTAGCACAAGAGAAAGCTTATGTGGTTTTGAACTTATTTTGGCTCTAAGCAAATGGGTAAGAGGTTTCACCGGGAATAATTCCTCTTTGGGTGGATGTGTCCTATTATTTGGATTCTAAGGTTTTTTGCCAAGATGTTTCACCGGGAATAATTCATCTTGGGGGTTTGAACTACAGATCTCTAATTAGGAAAGAGCCTTCACCGGGAAGACATTCTCAATCCTAGGTCATATTCCTATAATATATATAGTTTAACTGTCCTAAGGTTTATACTCAAACGCAGTTCTAAACTAATATATGCACAGTTTATATTTGACAGTAATTTAAATAAAGACTGTAAATTGAAAGCTTGTAAAGCCTAACCTGGATGGAGTGGAGGCCATTGAAGAAGTATGTACAGAGCCTCAACAGTATTTTTGTTGTTTTGTTGATAACAGTTGAATATATATGATAAACAGTTAATGGTTTTTGAAAACAGAAGAAGTGAAGATGGACAAAGGTCACATAGGTATCTGAAGAGTTTCACCGGGAATAATGCCCTTCAAATACCAGAAGAATGTTTTGAAAACAGAAAGAAGATTTTGAAAATACAGTTTTGAAAACGAGCTAAGAAGAGAAGGTTTTTGGGACTTACACTCTATTAGAGGCCCATTTTAAAAAATGGTTTACTGTTTATGAAAACAGTTGAAAAGATACGGGGTTCTGTTGTTTGAAGACCTCGATTGTCTGTTTACTTTGAAGTTTGAACATAATTTGAATTTTGACAAAAGTCAACTTAATTGAAGTACAGACAAAATCTATACCTAATTAAGACCTAAATGATTAGGGTTTTTATCATATAATTACTCACACAATTAATTAGATTAATACAAAGTGAAAATGTATATTAAGTATTTAAGAAAATAACTTAAAACATATGATTTTAAACCTAATTAAAATATAGGAAATAAATAATATTTTTATGATTTTTTTGATTAAACACAAAATATATGTATTAAGTGACATGTGTGTGAAAAATGAAGTAAAAATGACTTAATTTGATAGATTAAATAATTAAGTGAAGTTTGTATAAAAAAAGAAAGAAAATAAGGGGTAAAAAATTGGTTTGGCCCTAGTATGGTTCGAACCCACGCCCCTTTGGTCACACCACAAAACAATAACCAGCTGAGCTGCGCGCGCAGCTTGTTATTCAGATGCAACGAATTGTTTATATTTTAAAAAGACCCATGAGATTCAAATTTCGCGCGCCACCATCTTCGTCTTCAACCTTGAGCTCAGAAATTTTGAATTTCTAACTCCCTTGTTTCTCAACCAAATGGTGTGATGTAAACATCAATTTTGCTTGATTTTGGACGAGGAACATGGCCATGGATTCAGAATTTATTTATCTTAAGTGTAACTAACTAATTTTAGCATGAACACGAAGAACACGTAAACCCTAATTTTAAAATTAAATGATGCACAAGATGAATAAATGAATGATGATAGAGGGTTTTTAATCCTCTGATGATGCTGAACAAGATAGAATCGAGCTATTTCATAAAGAGTACTTGAATTAAGGAGCTGGAGCTTGAAAACTTACCTCTGAAAATGGAGGTCGTGAGGATGATTGAGAGCACCTGGGCTTGTATGGATGATCTGGATAGCTTCCTTGTAACCCAGTGATGCTAACTGAATGCTTATTGTGACTTGAATCCTTCTGAATTGTTCTATGGACCTCCCTCGATTTCAGCTTCAAGTGAACATGGAGGTTGTTGAATTTGGAGTTACAGATGAGCTGCAGCCATCTGGTTAGCTTCACTATGACCAGAGGAACGTGCCTGGATGCTTGGCTTTGTTGGAAACTCTTTGAATTGCTCGATGGTCCTCCAACTGCAAGTGCTCCAAAATGAACTCGATAATGGTGTTCTTCTACTTACAGAAGTGATCCAGGTGCTTGGATCACCTCAAATGAACCCCCTGAGGATGATAGAAGGCTTACTTTTCAAAGATGAGCCTTGGTTTGAAGAAATCGATTCTTCTTGCCAAAGAACTTTGAAAAACAATAAGCAAAAGGAGAGAATGAGAAAGCAAGTATTATGGTTGCTTTGGTGTGATTTTGAATGAGGAATGCCTCTATATTTATAGGCAAATGGTTCAGTACTGAAGTAGAGGAGTGAGCTTCCTTAGTGAAGTTGATTTGCTTCCTTAGCCATGAAGAAAGTTTGGAAAATATCCAAGTGCAATGATGCATTTTCGGGCTAGCTTCCCCAACCATTGATCTTGCAGGATCTTGGGGGACATTTCTGATTCAGAGGAGGGTTCCAATTGGCTAGTGAGAAGATTCCTTGATGATTCATCATTTGCCATAAATTCAAGAATGTAATCATTACTTAATCACATGGCTTGGTTTTGGAATATTCTCTTCAATCTTTATGCAATGATGGAAATTGATGCATGGTATGTTTTCAGATGCATTAGAGGTCGTGTAGCACCACTTAGTGAAGCAAGATGCACAAAATTGCAAAGTTCCAAATTGTACATGACCTATAATTTTAGTTTATGAGGCCAACTTTGGACAAGCATAACTCTTAGCTCAAATTGAATTTGGAGAAGGTTGAACACAATTTGGAAAGCCCTAAACATCTACTTTAAATCATTAGTTTATGTCTTCTTCAGAATCCTTTGGGAAATTTGTGAAAAATGAGGCCAAAGTTGGAAGAAAACTAGGTTAAAACACTTAGAAAAATTTCTAAGTGTTTATGACCTAAACTTCAAAATTTCCAAAACTTCATAAATGGTTGATCTTTTGAAAAAAGTTCCTTTGTAAGATGTTGTTTTATTTTGCAAGATCTACAACTTTCATGTTGGAAGTTTTTTGAGTTGTGTAGGTGAAATTTTGAGTTCTCACCATGCCTTCAAAAACCCTAATTCCCGACTTTTCGCTCCTTGATGAATTTCTTTGAATTTCTTTGGCCAAATGACTTTGACATCCATATATTGATGATATTGATCTTTGAAAGTCATTTTTTGACCAAAAACCTTAAAAGTCAATGATGATCCTTCACAGTTGACTTTTTCCTGACAAAGTGAATTTTTGGGTTTTTGTGTAGAAACAAGATCTTTTCCTCAAATGAATGATGTAAATGGATTATATTGAGGTAGTAGAGATCCTTGAATCATGTCTTGAGTTTTGGATTCATTCCCTGATCAAAAGTCAACCATCTTGGTGAATTAGGTCAAAACCCTAATTTGTCGACCAGGTGAAAATAATGACTGTAGACTTTGAATTGAAGTGTGATGTCCAGTAGATCTTGTAATATGAGTTATTTGAAGAAGATTGATGTCTTTGAATGACCCTCTGGGGCTTTTTAGGGTTTCCCAAATGTGATCCCTGATTTTAGTCCTTGATAGGCTCAAAACCCTAGTCTGGTGACCTGAGTAAACCTGTACTCAGATGACTGGATGTCTAATCAATCATAGATGATAAAAATGAAGTCTTTGAGCCCCATGATTGTATTAGAGATTAGTCTTTGTTATTGATTGATCCTTTGCCTGAGCTTTCTTGTCTTTGAGCATCCTCGATTAGGTACCAGATGGAGAAATGACTGCTCTGGGTACTTGTCTTGACCTGATGAAAAATCCTGAAGATATGTCATCTCAGGGGGGTCAAAAATTAGGGTATGACACTTCTATATGATGATTAGAAGCTATTTGAAGTGTTTGTTTTGTTGGTAAGTGTTTGGTTTGAATTTTGGTAGGTTAAGACCTGAACCTTTAATGGAGGTTGAAAAGTGATTTTTGGTTATGGGACCTTTGAGAGGTTGAGGAAGGTATGGACAACTTCTAAATGATGTTTAGAAGTTGTCTAAACCTTTGGTTGACACCCAGAACGTTTAGAACTCAAATTCACTAGAAAAGTGCAAAGATAAGAAAAATGAGAATTTCAAGTGAGGTAGGACTTGGAGAATTCTGGTGTGTATGATCCAAGAGGCAAGGGCCTCTATTTATAAGCAAGAATTAGGGTTTGTGGAGGGAAAAATCTCAGAGTTTTGAGCTCCCATGTGATACTTGTACCATCTTGCTTGCTTGTGAAGAAATGAGAAAGTTATGGTTTCAATGGAAGGTACAAAGCTTTAAGCATGCTTGGGAGGCGTTGATCTGATCTTAGAGAGCTTGCTTGTTGGTTTTAACTTTCTTTTTATGCATAAGAGACATGGGGGAGGCTCAAGAAGAGTGGACTTTGTAAAAGCAATGCTTTTCTAAAATGGAAGTGGTGACTTTTATACATAAAAGGCATGAAACTTGGATAATGCTTAAAACACATGGATCTTAGCTCAAAAGAGTGTGTAATCTTCTGATTATGGCCTCTTAAACAAGTTAGAGGGGCTGTACTTTGAATATTTTTGTAGATTTGAACAAAATTCAAACTTGTTCTTCATGTTCATCTTCATTCTTTAAGTGTTCATGGAGCCTTGTTTGCAAAATCATATCTCCTAGCTCAAGCCATGGATTTTCATGCTATTGATCTCTGTGGAAATCCCTTGCTACATACTTCAAGTCCCTTGTTAAAAGTTTCCTCAAACTACTTTGGGATCATGGAGAAAAATGGCCATAATGTTAGGAAAAGTCTAAGTGAAAACACTTAAAAAGTTTCTAAATTTTTTGAACATAATCTTCAAAATTCCATATCTCTCAAAATAATCGTTTTTTGAAGAAATGTTCGTTGTGATGAGTTGTTTGTTTGATCAAGATCTATAACTTTCATGTTTGGAGATTTTTGAGTTGGTAGGTAAAATTCGGAGTTCCCAAAATTAGGTCAAATTCACTTAAAACCCTAATTTTGACTTTTGTTGACTTTTTTATTCTTGATGAATTTTCTTGATTTTCTTTTGTCAAATGTCTTCAATAATCATATGATGATGATTTGAATCCTTAAAAGTTCATAGTTGACCATTTTTCTCAAAAGTCAATGGTTGACTCACATAGTTGACTTTTCCAAATGAACTGCAGTTTTGTGATTTCCAAATGAATCAAGGTTTCCTCTTCAAATGAAGGATATGGATGGATTATAATATTGATTTGGATGCCCTTGAATCATGTTTTGAGTCTTGGAGTTAAGTCCTGATTAAAAGTCAACCCTCTACTACTCGTGGGCCAATTTTCAAGCTTCTCCGCAAAGATCAAGGGGTTATATAGACTGAAGATTGCCAGAAAGCGTTCGAA
Organism: Vicia villosa; assembly: GCF_029867415.1. Lineage (NCBI taxonomy): Eukaryota > Viridiplantae > Streptophyta > Magnoliopsida > Fabales > Fabaceae > Vicia > Vicia villosa. Next base: position 34,393 of record NW_026705165.1, on the reverse strand, counting down.
AGTATCAAGGAATACCTGTTAGAACCACCAATATTGATTCCTCCAGTTGAAGGAAGACCACTAATCATGTACCTTACCGTGTTGGAAGAATCCATGGGTTGTATGCTTGGACAGCAAGATGAAACCGGTAAGAAGGAGCATGCCATCTATTACCTGAGTAAGAAATTCACAGATTGTGAGTCTCGTTACTCCATGCTTGAAAAAACATGTTGTGCTTTGGCTTGGGCTTCAAAACGTCTCCGCCAATACATGATCAACAATACAACTTGGTTAATCTCCAAAATGGATCCAATCAAGTATGTCTTTGAAAAGCTTGCCTTAACAGGAAGGATTGCCTGATGGCAAATGCTGTTATCCGAGTATGAAATCAAATATCGTGCCCAAAAAGCGGTTAAAGGAAGCATTCTCGCCGATCACTTGGCGCATCAGCCAATTAATGAATATCAATCTCTCAAGTTTGACTTTCCTGACGAAGATGTCATGTACTTGAAGATGAAAGATTGTGACGAACCGTTACCTGAAGAAGGTCCTGATCATGGATCAAGGTGGGGCCTAATTTTTGATGGAGCAGTTAACGCTTTTGGAAATGGAATTGGGGCAGTCATCATCACTCCCAAGGGTACTCATATCCCGTTCTCCGTCAGATTGCTATTTGATTGCACCAACAACGTCGCAGAATATGAAGCTTGTATCATGGGTCTCGAAGAAGCCATTGACTTAAGGATCAAGATCCTCGACATATATGGAGATTCAGCCCTTGTGATCAACCAAATTAAAAACAAGTGGAAAACTTACCACCATGGTTTGATTCCTTACAGAGATTATGCAAGACGTTTGTTGACTTTCTTCAACAAGGTTGAATTACATCATATACCTCAAGATCAAAATCGAATGACAGACGCATTGGCTACTCTATCTTCCATGTTCAAATTCAATCATTGGAAAGATATGCCTAAAGTCAGAATTATGCGCCTTGAAAGGCCCACCTATGTGTTTGCAACTGAAGCAGTCATCGATGATAAACCGTGGTTCCACGACATCAAACGCTTCCTTTAAACTCAAGAGTACTCGCTTTGGGTATCAAACAAAGATAAGAAAACTCCAAGGAGGCTTTCTGGAAGTTTCTTCCTGAACGGAGATGTGCTATACAAAAGAAACTTCGACATGGTCTTGCTCAGATGCGTGGACAGGCACAAAGCAGACATGTTAATGCATGAAGTGCATGAAGGGTCCTTTGGAACCCATTCAAATGGGCATGCAATGTCCAAGAAAATATTAAGAGCATGTTACTATTGGTTGATGATGGAATCTGACTGTTATAAACACGTGAAGAGATGTCACAAGTGTCAGATCTACGCAGATAAGATCCATGTGCCACCGACTCTACTCAACGTTCTCTCATCTCCATGGCCTTTCTCCATGTGGGGTATCGACATGATCGGAATGATCGAACCGAAAGCTTCAAACGATCATCGTTTCATCTTGGTGGCTATTGATTACTTCACCAAATGGGTCGAAGCAGCATCTTACGCCAATGTTACAAGACAAGTGGTTGTGAGGTTCATCAAGAACAACCTCATTTGCCGATATAGTGTTCCAAGCAAGATCATTACTGACAATGGTGTTCTAAGCAAGATTGAGCATCATAACTCTTCTCCTTACAGACCAAAAATGAACGGCGTCGTTGAAGCCGCTAACAAGAACATTAAGAAGATCGTCCAGAAAATGGTCGTCACTTACAAAGACTTGCACGAAATGCTGCCATTTGCTTTACATGGGTACCGTACCTCAGTGTGTACTTCAACAGGGGCAACCCCTTTCTCCCTAGTATTCGGCATGGAAGCTGTGCTCCCCGTAGAGGTTGAAATCCCATCAATGAGATTCCTCATGGAGGCCAAGTTATCAGAGGCTGAATGGTGTCAAAGCAGATACGATCAGCTGAACTTAATCGAAGAAAAACGTATGACTGCTCTGTGCCATGGACAGTTATACCAAACAAGGATGAAGCAAGCCTTCAACAAAAAGTTTCGACCTCATGAATTTCAAGAAGGCGACCTCGTGCTTAAAAATATCTTGTCTTTTCAACCGGATTCTACGGGCAAATGGTCTCCTAATTACGAAGGCCCGTATGTTGTCAAAAGAACATTTTTTGGCGTCGCCTTCTTTAGAGCTTTGATTCTGACTGCCATCTTCTGATGCTTTCCAGATCATGTTCTGAATTCTTTAAGACCATCTTGTGATGTCTGACAGATCATGTTCTAATGAAGCCATCCAGATCTTCTGGGTCAGAGCTTCTGGGCGCTGATTTTGTGCCTACTCTTTTATACTTTTCCTGAAATGGAAAACGTAAATAATTAGAGTACCACATTGTCTTATACAAAATTCATATATAATTTTATCATCAAAACTAAGAATATTGATCAGAACATTTCTTGTTCTAACAAGAGCTTGCTTGAGATGGGAGAGGGCACACTCGCATTTGTCTGTCCATTCGAAAGTGGTTTCCTTACGCAGAAGTTTAAAAAGGGGAAGGGCATGCTGGGCGGACTTGGCCACGAATCTGGATAGTGATGTGAGCATTCCGTTCAAGGATTGGATAGATTTATTTGAGTTCGGTGTGGGGAAATCTGAGAAGGCTCTGCATTTGTCCAGATTTGCCTCGATTCCCCTTTCCGTTAAGTAGAAGCTGAGGAATTTGCCCGCTCGGACTCCGAAAGTGTATTTTTCGGGATTAAACCTCATCTTGCATTTCCGGGCCTGCTCGAAGACTTTATTGAGATGGACGACATGATCGGTTTCCTCTTGGGACTTAACGATCATATCGTCCATATACACTTCGATCATGTCGCCGATTTTCGCCTGGAATACTTTGTTCATCATACGCTGGTACGTTGCTCCAGCATTTTTTAGGCCGAAGGGCATTACGTTGTAGTAATAGTTTCCCAATTCGGTCAAGAAAGCCGTATATTTTTTGTCCGTTTTAGACATGGGTATTTGGTTGTATCCAGAATATGCGTCCATAAACGATAGTAATTTAAAACCTGCGGAATTATCGACTAATTTATCTATGTTAGGCAGAGGATAAACATCTTTTGGGCAAGCCCTATTAAGATCGGTGTAGTCAATGCACATGCGCCATTTTCCATTAGATTTTTTCACAAGTACAACATTGGAGAGCCAAGTAGTGTACTTGGCTTCCGATATGAATTTAGCCTCTAAGAGGTCCTTAACAACTAGTTCGGCCGCAACCGTTTTCTCTGGGGACTGCTTCTTTCTCCTCTGGGCGACGACTTTGCAGGCGGGATCGATCGTCAGGTGGTGATATGATACTTCTGGATCGAGGCCGGGCATCTCTGCTGCGCTCCAGGAGAATAGGTCGGCATTCTCCCTGAGGCAGTCCTTGAGTTGTCTTCTGGCCAGTTCGGGCAGGTCCGTCCCGATCTTGACTCCTCTGGTCGGATCATCTCCGAGGGTTATCAGCTCGAAGTCTCCGTCGGGGATTGGTCAGAGACCCTCTTCTGATGTCTTCGTATCTGCTTTCCCCTCGGATTCTTTACGGAAGAGACTGTCTAGGTCGATGGTGTCGATGCGCGGCATTGACTTGTTGAGCTCGGAATGTAACACCCCATACATAACTGACTAGTATATTATGCATGAAACGTTAAAATAGATATTGAGTACATACAAAAGCTATAGTTATAGAAAGATCCATATAAAATACAACATGAAATTCTACTAAGAAGCATAATACATGAGTCTTCAATGGATCTCGCACAGCGGAATGTCAAAACCAACGAGGTCTTCGAGCCAACACCACTTCCAAGTCTTCAGTCCAAACCTTTTATTGACCAAACGCTACTAAACTGCACCTGAAAAAAATATAAGTTGATTGGGGTGAGATTACTAGATCTCAGTGAGTCCTTCTATCCTATGGGTCCACTCGGATCTACAGGGTACATGCATCAAAACCGAATCCACCATTGATCCGGGGTTGTCCTCACATCCGGTACAAATACGGAGCAAACACATGATTCGTCCACCATAGGAGTCATCATATCACAAGTACACAAATAGTACTCAAACATGTATGCAGACCCATACCCATGTACGGGGAATCCAGAAGTGGTAACAACCAAACTACCAAGGCTTCACACACACCCTCGGTGGGTTCACCCATGCCTATTTGCCAAGAGACTTGCACAAGCACCCTGCAAGAGTGATTAAATGGGTTCGCACAGGCCTACATGGCTGCGAGATGACCTTGCCTAAGAGGCGACACCGTCCCATTAACCATTTGTACGCACGTGGTGTTAACGGCAAGTGCAACACGCCGTCTCGACGCATGAGCCCATCCGGGTAGGAACCTAATGATATAGCCTACTTGGCATCACTAGAGATGGTTTACCTATTATGCGTAGGCTTACTTAGCCGCATAACGCCACCATACCGAGCACGCAAGTGTGTTAACGGCAAGTGAGTAAAACCCCGTACGGAAACTCACGAGCACACTGCAACGGTAGTTCAGGTGTGTTAATCATACCAAGAACGCCAATGTGTTAACTGCAAGTGAGACACGCCTCATAGACTCTCACGAGCACATCGCAATGGTAATTGGAAACTAGTCCATATACAATGGTGCCTTACCACCTAGTAGTGGCCCACTTCGATTCTAGCATACCACACACATAACAAGCGTCAATCACACAATACAATCAATTCCGTTCGTTTAACCAAAACGACGGTGTCCACAGGTTCCATGTATCATACATAATGGCATAACATTTTCAAACATGGATATACTATTCATAGTAGCAATAGGCATTCTATTCAATGCATGACATAATAATTATTAATCAATTGGTAAAGACATAAGTTCCCATACTAATTCATTGATTCACTAAGTGGGGATCCACTATTATTAAATCAAACATTCTGGTTCGGGGACCAATTTTATTAGAAAGTACACATCGCTAGCTTTCCAACGATATAAAGTTTGCGCAATTCCGATACCCGAGCCGAAAGTTACGAATTTCCGAAGTTTGCTGATTTTTCCCTCTCCGCCCAGGGTAACCGGTTACCCAGAAGCCAGTAACCGGTTACTGGCATGAAAAATGCCCAGAAACACAAATTTACACAGAGTAACCGGTTACCCAAATGCCAGTAACCGATTACCCTGAAGCAGAATCAATTTTCTGCATTGTTAAGGGTTCTAAACCAGTTCCAAACATCCTATAATTGATTCCCTGCACTCTCAATACAGTCCCAACGAAATTGCATCATATAAACACATTTAGGAACATCAGCATGCAAGGATTATAGCAGAACAAACATAATTAGCATCATTGATTCCCTAATTTACTCACAATCCCTAAACCCCAAAAGAGAAATCCCTACATGCAAACCCCAAGTCACTATCTAAGGACTCACCTTGGATCAAATGGAGGTTAAGATGGTGCTCTTGTTACTATTGCATCTCCCTCTTGCTCAAACTTCCATCTCCATCATCAAGAAATCCGTAGCTCTCCATAACACACATTCAGCATAACTGACACAACTTCAAGGTCAGTTTTCTCCTCCAAAACAGAAGTTATGAACGCGAACCATAGGTACAAATCGAAGAGAAATTCATTAGCTTTCCAATGGGACCAGAATCGTTATGATTGGAGTTACGAGTTGAGAGTTATACCTGATTTAGTGGAGGCTGCCATGGAATACGAAAATGGAACTTGAGTTATGAGTTCTCCTTGGCTCTAATCTCTTTATTCTCCAAAAGAAATGATTCTCTAACAAAGATATGCATCCCTCAATACAAACAACTCCTTATGACTCATGCAAGATGTCTATTGTCCAAAATGCCCTCTAACTATGCCATAATCACAAAGTTGCCATCTTGTTGGTTTCTAACCAATATCCTTCTATTCCAACTTACTTTGGATTTTTCTACTAATCCACTTACTCTTATAATAATCCTCCTTAGATTATTATAGAATAAGTCTATTATGCATACCAATTATCAATTAAATGATAATTACCTGGGTCGAAGAATCGGGATATTACACGGAACCTGCGTTGGTTACTGCTTTGTCTTGAGCGGCTGCCTTTATCGAATTGAGGCCTTTGGCGGAGGCCCCGAAACATCTCCTGGCTGTTCGATGTCTCCGTGGAGCGTGGCGACTTGTCCTTTAGTCGTGTAATATTTGAGTTCGAGATGCACGGTTGAGGGGACGACGATCAGTTCGGCCAGTGTCGGGCGTCCTAAGATGCATTGGTAGATCGAGGGGCAATCGATGACTAAGAATTGGACTTTGACGGCCCTCGCGGTTTCTTCTGATCCAACCGAGACAATAAGCTCGACGAATCCCCACGGTTTCGTCACAGTGCCATTGAAACCTTGTACGTCAGAGCCTACGTAGGGGGGTGAGGTGGCTGTCGTTCAGTTGCAATGTTTTGAATAGTTGGGAGTACATAATATCCACCGAGCTCCCTTGATCGACCAAAATGCGGCGTACGTCGAAGTTGGCCATTCGAGTCCGAATAAGGAGAGGGATGGTTGCGTTGGGTGCGTCGCCCGGCAGTTTTTCCCAGTAGAACGCTACGGGGGAGGAGCCGCCTTTGGCGAGGTCGAGAGTAGCGGCTTTGCTCGAATTCGCTGAAATTAGCTCGTCGAACTTCTGTTTTACAGATCCGACGGTAAGTTTGTTGAACCCTCCTCCGGAGATGATCATGGCGGAATGGAAGAATTCCCACGGGGTGTGAGAGGAGGGGGTGGAAGACATTCTAGCCCAGTCGGGGAGGTAAAAGTCCTCCGGTCTGGTGATACTCATGGCCACTTACATGGCGGGCGTGTCTTCCGCTGGCTTCTCCTCGACGACCGGTTTGGCTTCCTTTGGTGGCCTCTTGTTTCTTTGCGTATCACTTCAGGTGTCCTTCTCGGATCAATATTTCTATCGCGTCCTTTAGGTGGATGCAGTCTTTGGTGTTATGCCCGTGGCCTTCATGGAAATGGCATAACTTTGATTTGTCAACGTCTGGCCGTGCAGGCATGGACTTTGGGAAACAGACTTTGCCCGTTTGAAATTCGGCGTTCGTGCATTCGTTCAAGATCCGTTCCCTGGATGCATTCAGTGGGGTGTACTCCCGGAATTTTCCCGCCGGGGCTTTGTAGTCCTTAGGATCTCGACCTTTGTTTTCTTTCTTTTTGTCGGATCCTCGGCGAGAATCGTCTTGACGGGCGCCTTTAGTATTTTCTTCTTGTCTGGAGTTGCGGACCTCGTGAGCGGCCTCTTTTTCCTCATATTGTATATACGCCTGGGCCTTGAGGAAAAATTCGTCCAGAGTGGCGGGAGTTTGATCCCAACGGCTTTAGCGAAATCTGAATGTGGCCGGAGGCCTCGTTCGAGCAAGAACTTCTTCATGTGGGCCGTCGTGGACACCTGCACGGCCTCTTTGTTGAACCTCTCTATGTAGGCCCGAAGTGACTCGTCTTTTCCCTGGATGATGGCTTCTAGGGAGGCTTTCGACTTCGGGTGTCTGCGGGAGGCCGTGAAGTGCTTGGAGAAAAGCTTTCCGAGCACCTTCCACGACGTGATGGATTCGTCGGGCAGACTATTATACCACGTCATGGCCCCTTTAGGTAAAGTGGTCGGGAATAACCGACATTTGATTGCGCCTGGTACCCCTCTGTAATCCAGGAGAGCGTCGATGTTCTCAATGTGCTCGTCTGGGTCGGTTGTCCCATCGTATGTGCCTAGTGGCGGGGGCTTCTCAAGACCGGTCGGTAGGGGTGCCTCCAAGATTGCGTGGGACAGAGGGCCCCGACGCTCCTCTTCTTCGTCACTGGCAGAAGGCGTGGCGGTCCGGCTGCGGCTTCGCTTGTGTCGCCTATGGTTATCGTCATGCCTCGCAGGAGGCGACTTGAATCTTCTTTTTGGTCGAGGAGACTGCGAACGGTGCCGGGAGCGGTGGTCGCCATATCCTTTCTTGGAAATGGGACCCGCGTGTTCCCTCGGGGAGGGGGAATGAGGGCGTTTCTTCGGGACCTCCTCGCGATGGGAGCGAGTTTTATGGCCGGGGGGAGTCTTTGAGCGACGCTTCTGCTCGAGCGCCCTGATCCTGTCGTTTTGTTGTTGGATTAGGGCGTTCGTCTGCGCAAGGGCGGCCATGACGACAACCAGGACGGCGACCATAGTTTGGTCCTGGGGAGTTGGACCCTTGGCGGAGAAAGGGTTCTCAAGAACCTCTTCGTGGTTATCTTTATCGATGGTATCTCCGAGGTGATGGACGGTGTCGTCGTGGAAACCCTTCGGGGAAGGAGGAACGGTGAGGCCGTCACGAGGATGTACTCCCAGATGTTCAAGAGACTCCAGCTCGATGATTCCCACACGACTCTTTACGTGGGATTCGATCTCCAGGGTTTCAACTGTACCACCACTAAACCCTAGGGATTTGTCTAGTTGATCATCACCCTCGAAGAGGGAGAAGCCTCAAGACAAGTCAAAGCCCGCTTTCTAGTCATCAACTTCCTATCACTTTACAACTGCGTTGTCAGACGACTAACATCGGCTGAACTCACCGCGGTCCCCTTCTACCGTCCATCTCAAGATGAAGTTCTATACAAAGAGAGGACGAGTTGCCGCAATGAATGGAGATATCAAAGTCGCGAGAAGGGTCTTCGACGCCTCTATAAAAGGCTACTAGTTGATCATCAACAACAAGAGACCGCGAGTGGAGGACAAGCTTGCTCGGGAAGACTCAAAGACCCTACCAGATGTCGGCTCGATTGACCTTGACACCCGCTTCACAAAAGACGAGCTCAAAGAAGAAAGGAAAAAGGGAGAAGGACCTCAGATAGCTATGAGCGGCAATATAATAAATGTATTTTCATGAAAATTTTGTTAAATTTTAAAGTGAAACTATTTTAGAAAATAGAAAATAAAATAATATAAAAAATTTAGTGGATAATGTATATAGTATATTTAAAAATTTATGTAATATTCAAAACAAAATAATTTAACTTTTTTGGTTAGAAATAAATGTAAAACTTATAATTATGGGAAAAAAACATATATATATATATATATATATATATATATATATATATATATATATATATATATATATATATATATATATATATATATATATATATATATATATATATATATATATATATATATATATATATATATATATATATATATATATATATATATATATAATATATATATATAGTCTTAATATATATATATATATATAGTCTTAATATATATATATATATATATATATATATATATATATATATATATATATATATATATATACTATATATATATATATATATATATATATATATATATATATATATATATATATATATATATATATATATATATATATATATATATATATATATATATATATATATATATATATATAGTCTTAATATATATATATATATATATATATATATAGTCTTAAGACTATATATATATATATATATATATATAGTCTTAATATATATATATATATATATAGATATATATATATTAAGACTATATATATATATATATATATATAGTCTTAATATATATATATAGTCTTAATATATATATATATATATATAGTCTTAATATATATATATATATATATATATATATATATATATATATATATATATATATATATATATATATATATATATATATATATATATATATATATATATATATATATATATATATATATATATATATATATATATATATATATATATATTAAGACTATATATATATATATATATATATTAAGACTATATTAAGACTATATATATATATATATATATATATATATATATATAGTCTTAATATATATATATATATATATATATATATATATATATATATATATATATATATATATATATATATATATATATATATATATATATATATATATATATATATAGTCTTAATATATATTTGAAGGAATAAAAGTATTGAAATCTTCAAAATTTTACATAGCTTGTTAGGGAATTTATCTATTTTCAAAGAAAAAAATCTTATTAGTCATTCAATATTAAGACTATATATATATATATATATATATATATAGTCTTAATATATATATATATATATATATATATATATATATATATATATATATATATATATATATATATATATATATATATAGTCTTAATATATATTTGAAGGAATAAAAGTATTTAAATCTTCAAAATTTTACATAGCTTGTTAGGGGAATTTATCTATTTTCAAAGAAAAAAATCTTATTAGTCATTCAATATTAAGACTATATATATATATATATATATATATATATATATATATATATATATATATATATATATATATATATATATATATATATATATATATATATATATATATATATATATATATATATAGTCTTAATATATATATTTTCAAAGAAAAAAATCTTATTAGTCATTCAATATTAAGACTATATATATATATATATATAGTCTTAATATATATATATATATATATATTAAGACTATATATATATATATATATATATATATATATATATATATATATATAGTCTTAATATATATATATATATATATATATATATATATAGTCTTAATATATATATATATATATATATATTAAGACTATATATATATATATATATATATATATATATATATATATATATATATATATATATATATATATATATATATATATATATATATATATATATATATATATATATATATATATATATATATAGTCTTAATATATATATATATATATATATATATATATATATATATATATTAAGACTATATATATATATATATATATATATATATATATATATATATATATTAAGACTATATATATATATATATATATATATATATATATATATATATATATATATAGTCTTAATATTGAATGACTAATAAGATTTTTTTCTTTGAAAATATATATATTAAGACTATATATATATATATATATATATAGTCTTAATATATATATATATATATATATATATATATATATATATATATATATATATATATATATATATTAAGACTATATATATATATATATATATATATATATATATATATATATATATATATATATATATATATATATATATATATATATATATATATATATATATATATATATAGTCTTAATATTGAATGACTAATAAGATTTTTTTCTTTGAAAATATATATATTAAGACTATATATATATATATATATATATATATATATATATATATATATATATATATAGTCTTAATATTGAATGACTAATAAGATTTTTTTCTTTGAAAATAGATAAATTCCCTAACAAGCTATGTAAAATTTTGAAGATTTAAATACTTTTATTCCTTCAAATATATATTAAGACTATATATATATATATATATATATATATATATATATATATATATATATATATATATATATATATATATATATTAAGACTATATATATATATATATATATATATATATATATAGTCTTAATATTGAATGACTAATAAGATTTTTTTCTTTGAAAATAGATAAATTCCCTAACAAGCTATGTAAAATTTTGAAGATTTAAATACTTTTATTCCTTCAAATATTTTAACCTTTAATTTTTTTAAATTAATTTTAAAAAAAGGTTGATCTAAAATTATTCCTCAACTGTTGCCTATATATCAGGTCTTGGATTCACATAAGTAGCATGTGTTGTTTAAACAAAATGAGGAGATAAAAGAGTTATGTGATTGTGTTATATAACTACTTTTATTTATAAATATCAAATAGAATTACCAATAGAGATTAAGAACATAGTATGTAGTGTCGTGGGTGTGCAATGGTAGCTAAGGGATACATTGTGATCTTCTCTATTAATGATTATTTCATTACGAAAGTGATAGGAACAGATAATGAAAAAAATTAAAATTAAAATTTATTATCTGTTTCTTTCATTTCCTTTATGGAACCTTCAATAGTATTTTTTATTAGTGTGCTAGGTTGAAATTATTTACAAACGCGAGATATCAAAGATAAAAATTGCAAATATGGAAGTTTTGTGGTATTTGACAACTTGAACTATAGGGTGAGGTTTTCTAATATTTATTATTTCATGAAATCAGTTTTTGTTTTGTTGTTTTTTGCTAAATGATTATGAATCCCTTCAACTTATTATTTCCCTTAATTACAAATATTCTATTTCGTTGAAATGCATATGCTTTTAAGTAAATGTATTTTTTTTAAATATGAACTATTACATATAATTGATTTTACTCTAGTTAGTTCAAGAGTTTTACCTCCGTTTGTTGGCCATGGTTGAAAAGGGTATTCTATTTTGTTGAAATGCATATGCTTTTAAGCAAATGTATTTTTTTTAATATGAGCTATTATATATAATTGATTTTACTCTAATTGGTTCAAGGGTTTTACTTCCGTTTGTTGGCCATGGTAGATAAGGGTGTCCTTGAAAATGCGCCTTAATTTAAAATTTAAAATTAATTAGTTTAGTTAATAGAAAAATATTATTTTATAAATATTTTAATGGATAGAATGAAAATTTAAGTTGTTTTATGTTGCAAAAATTATGCCAACTTAAAAAACAAATTATGAAAATAAAATTTAAAAATGGATAGAATAAAATTAATAAAGGTGTTTTTTTGAGATATTTATATTAAATTAAAAAAATTAATTTTTTCAAAAAGGAGAAATAAAAATAAAAATTTAATTGAAATTTCTTTTTGACGCAATCAAAATAATAAATGTATTTTCTTGAAAATTTTGTTAAATTTAAAAGTGAAACTATTCTAGAAAATAGATAATAAAACAATATAAAAAATTTAGTGGATAATATATATAGTATACTTAAAAATTTATGTAATATTCAAAACAAAATAATTTGACTCTTTTGGTTAGAAATAAATGTAAAACTTATAATTATGAGAAAAAACTTATTTTATATATATATATATATATATATATATATATATATATATATATATATATATATATATATATATATATATATATATATATATATATATATATATATATATATATATATATATATATATATATATATATATATATATATATATATATATATAGTCTTAATATTGAACGACTAATAAGATTTTTTTTTTCTCTAAAAATATATAAATTCCCTAACAAGCTATGTAAAATTTTAAAGATTTAAATACTTTTATTCCTTCAAATATTTCAACCTTTAATTTTTTTTAATTAATTTTAAAAAAAAGGTGGATCTAAAATTATTCCTCAACTGTTGCCTATATATAAGGTCTTGGATTCACATAAGTAGCATGTGTTGTTTAAACAAAATGAGGAGATAAAAGAGTTATGTGATTGTGTTATATAACTACTTTTATTTATAATTATCAAATAGAATTAACAATAAAGATTAAAAACATACTATGTAGTGTCGTGGGTGTGCAATGGTAGCTAAGGGATACATTGCGATCTTCTTAATTAATGATGATTTCATTACGAAAGTGATGGGAACAGATAATGAAAAAAATTAAAATTAAAATTTATTATCTGTTTCTTTCATTTCCTTTATGGAACCTTCAACAGTATTTCTATTGGTGTGCTTGGTTGAAATTATTTACAATCGTGAGATATCAAAGATAAAAATTGCAATTATGGAACTTTTGTGGTATTTGACTGTAACACCCATATATAATTACATGCATCAAATCATATAAATATACATGAATCCAAGTATTTGGTACTGAAATACCAATAAGTTCCTAGTCAACACATTATACATATTAATGCCCTAATACAAAAGTTCTACACAATGGCATAATACATACAAGATGTTCAAAATGAAATTTCTAAGAACTAGATCAAACAATGATCTCAAAGGAACTCCACAACGGAAGCTTCGCCATGCCCAAAATAAAAAGAAGCATAAGGAAGTCAACTGCCTTCTCCTTACCCTTAGCGGAAACTGAAGTACCTGAAATCAATATATAATGGGGTGAGATAAAATAATCTCAGTGAGTTCCCTATCTTATGGATCCTCTCGGCTTTACAAGGTTCTAGCCTATAAGTCTCAAGTTATAAAAGGAACTAGACCTTGAGTTCACACACTAACATTATATGGAATCATACATAGAGTTCAACAACTCAAACACAATATCACTAATCGGAAACCAATACCAAGGCATCCCTCTATTCCCGTCCCCTTCTACGTCTAGGAGGTGGCACGAGTCATGGATCCTTTGTAAAATCTTGACATACGAAATGGATTCGGATTCATGAGCCTTCCCCCATGAATCGTCACTTCACATGGCCCGTACACCATCACAATTCTCTACCCTTAGGTTCCATTCGTACACAAAAGCGGGAATCAAACCTGCCAAGATTATTAGTGCCTCTCTGCACAGTGCCTCTCTGCACATAGAATGCCTCTTTTGCATTCAAAGGAAAAAAAGAAAAGAAAAAAAGAAATACAATGGTTCCGATTAATACATCATACAATGGTGATCGCTCACGCAAACCACTAGGCCTGTTAGCCCTTCATACATTGGTGATCGCTCATGCAAATCACTAGGCCTGTTAGCCTTTCCTCATAAGATTCTAATTACACGTATGTTCCATATAATGTTCATCCTAGGTACTCTTTGTTAAGCTACATAACCTAACAAATCCTAGTTTTCCTCACTTAATCTCTTATTCGTATAACCCATGTAGTTATTCGAACCTCTTGATACATATCTGTATACGATGAAGTATACCAATCCTCCTGCAATAGGATTCACCCAAACAAATACAATATACTAGGTTACACCAAAGGCAACCAACAATTTTCATCATTTCCCTGTAAACAAATGGCAAGTTATCACAACTATATAGCAATTAATCAATGTGCTAAAAGTATACCATCACACAATTCCGAACGATAAAACAACTCGAGGAATCAACTATTTTTCCCGATTCCCGATTAAATAATTCTTCTTTCGACCCCAAAACCTACACTACTAGAAAGTACACGCTTCTAGCTTCCTACCACTTCGAACGGTGATTAAAACAGAGTTATGGTTCAAAAGTTATGATCGAAACAGTTTTATCTCATTCAACTAAAATTTGCTAAGAAAAGGCTTCAGTTCGCGCCGCTAACTGTTGTTCGCGCCGCCAACCTCAGGCAGTGGCAAACCTCACAGAAAACTCGCAGTGTTCGCGCCGCGAAGCCTTGTACGCGCCGCGTACTGTTAACAGAACCAAACCCCATAATCCTTCTGTATGGTTCGCGTCGCCACCTATCGTTCGCACCGCGAAGCGCGCGAAATCAGAAGTTCCAGATCTGATTTCTTGCTTTTCCCATGGTTTAATCCAACCATCTCCATACTCAAACCTGTTCCAGATTCATACTAACGCATAGAACAACATATATGGTCTCTACTCAGGATTTATTAGCAGCAACAAACATCAATCTCTTAGATTGAGTCAAACCCTAAGATTTTTACCAAAAATCCCAATTTCTCAACTTATGATTTCACCCATAAATCAAAACTATAAGTTTCTAACTAGAACCCACCTCGATTACGAGTCGTTGATGTCGAAGATGAGTTGATTCGGCGGAGAAATGATGAAGATCCAAGCTTTTTCCTCTTTTCTCCTCTTGCTCCTCCTTCTCTCCACTTCTTCTCTCTAACTTGTCTTTTGGTTGAAGAAATGAAGAAGAAAAGCAAGGAAAGAAAGATATAAGCAAAACCTTAAGTTAACACTACTAACTCAAGTGCCCAAAAGTATCTCTAATGCACCAATTAATAAAACCTCGGTGTCAGCTAATAACATTAGAGCATTTAATTTAATACGGGATATTACATCCTCCCTCCCTTAAATAGAAATTCGTCCTCGAATTTAAGAATTACTTGAAAAGGTGAGGGTAAGCATCCCGCATTTCCGATTCAAGTTCCCATGTAGCATCACCCGGATGCGTCACATCCCATTGAACCTTAACAAGAGGAATCTCCTTGTTTCGTAACACTTTAGTCGCTCTTCCCACTATGCGGCTTGGTAAGGGTTCAAAAGTCAAATCTGATTCTATCTCAATTGCATCTGGTAACACCGGCTGAAGAGGACCGGGAATAAACTTCCGCAGTTGAGACACGTGAAAAACATCATGCATTTCCGATAGAGAAGGTGGTAAAGCTAAATGATAAGCTACTTCACCAATCCCTTCTAGAATCTCATACGGTCCCACGTATCTTAGACTTAACTTTCTCGACTTAAACGGTCCCTTCAACCTCAAACTCGGAGTAACCTTCAATAATACATGGTCACCTTCTATAAACTCCAAAGGCCTTTTACGGTTACCCGCATAACTCTTCTGACGATCTTGTGCTCGTTTAACCTTATCACGAATCATTCTAATCTTGTCCGTGGTCTCCTGAATAATTTCCGGTCCCAAAACTCTATCATCACCAACACCCGTCCAACACAGCGGTGTTCTACATTTCCTCCCATATAATACTTCATAAGGTGTCATACCAATACTCGCGTGATAACTATTATTATACGCAAATTCAATCAATGGCAAAAGCTCTTTCCAATCTCCCCCACTTTCAAGCACACACGCTCTAACATATCTCCTAAGGTTTATATCGTTCGTTCCGTTTGACTGTCTGCTTGAGGGTGATTTGACGTGCTCAACACCATTCAGATCCCGTAGCTTGTTGAAAAGCTCTCCAAAACCTTGATGTAACTTTGGATCTCTATCCGACACGATACCTGAGGGTACACCATGTAACTTCACAATTCCTGCAATAAATAACCGTGCAAGATGACTTGCCTTGTTAGTAGTCTTCACAGTTAAGAAATGTGCAGATTCCGTCAACCGATCTACAACCGCTCAGATAGAATCATATCCACCTTGAGTACGATGGCAATCCAGCCGCAAAATCCATTGAAATACTATCCCACTCACACAATGGAATCTCTGGTAGTTGTAATAACCCACCTGGTCTTTGATGTTCAATCTTTACCTGTTGGCACACCGCACAATCCGATACGTACACCGCGACATCTCTTTTCATTCCGGACCACCAATAATCTCCCTTCAAATCTTGATACATTTTCGAAGAACCCGGATGTATAGCGAGAGCACCTTTATGAGCTTCATCCAAAATCCTCCGTCTCAACAACGCATCGTCCGGAACACAATCCTCTGATTAATATAATCATTCCATCCATAGCTCGAGTAAATCCTGGTTGAACCAACACCTCTTGTAACTTAGCATCTGACGCTTGTGCTTGTAGAATGTCATTTCTCAAATGGAGTTAATATTCAAGTTTCCCTTCAACACTCCATTTTCAGTCCAACAAATTGAAGATTAAGATCTCGAAATCTTTCCACAATGTATACTCTAACATCATCAATTCGGCTCTCTTTAAAACCTTCCGACTCAATGCATCCGCCACTTTATTCGCTTTGCCTGAATGATACTTCAAGTCAAAATTCATAATCCTTCAAGTATTCCATCCACCGCCTCTGACGCATGTTCAACTCCTTTTGATCAAATAGGTACTTTAAACCCTTGTGGTCACTAAACATTTCAAAATGAACTCCATACAAGTAATGACGCCACACCTTCAGGGTAAAAACAACCGCAGCCAATTCTAAATCATGAGTTGGATAATTCTCCTCGTGGACCTTTAACTGTCGAGATGTGTATGCTACCACCTGGCCATCCTGCATCAATACACCTCCTAACCCTTTCTTGGAAGCATCGCAAAATACTTCATAGGACTTATTTGGATCAGGAACGATTAAAACAGGAGCAGTTGTTAATCTTTTCATCAAACTCATGAAGCTTTGTTCACACCCTGAATCCCAATCATAAGGACACTCCTTTCTGGTAAGTCTAGTCATCGGTAGAGCCAATTGAGAAAACCCTTTTATAAACCTTCTGTAGTAGCCGGCTACACCCAAGAAACTTCGGACTTCTGAGGCATTCTTCGACCTCTCCCAATTAATTACCGCTTCAATTTCGACGGATCCACTGCCACACCTCCCTGAGATATAACGTGACCAAGGAACTTTTACCTCCGTCATCCAAAACTCACACTTACTCAATTTAGCAAACAATTTCTTCTCTCGCAATATCGACAGAAAAATCCTCAGGTGTTCTCAGTGTTCTTGTGGAGTACGAGAATAGATAAGAATGTCATCAATAAAGACTACTACAAATTGGTCCAATTAAGGTTGAAATATCCGATTCATATAGTCCATGAAAACAGCTGGAGCATTCGTTACACCAAAAGGCATTACCAAGAATTCATAATGACCATAACGAGTTCTAAAGGCAGTCTTTGGCACATCTGAGCTCTTCACGCGGATCTGGTGATAACCCGACCGTAAATCAATCTTCGAGAACACGCAGGCTCCTTTCAATTGATCTAACAGGTCGTTTATCCTTGGTAAAGGGTATTTGTTCTTGATAGTGGCCTTATTCAACTGACGGTAATCAATACATAACCTCATCCCACCGTCCTTCTTCTTTACTAACAACACCGGAGCTCCCCACGGTGAGACACTAGGTCGCACAAAGTGTTTATCCACCAGCTCCTCCAATTCTCTCAATCCAAGTGGTGCCATCCGATACAAAGAAACGGATATAGGAGTCGTTCTCGGTATCAGGTCAATAGAGAATTCCACTTCCCTTTCTGGAAGGAAGAGAACTGACATCCTCGGGAAAAACATCAGGGAAACCACTAACAGCAATTGTGAAATCTCGAATTTGTCACTCGTCTCCTCAGTGAGAACCAACAGAACAACTCCTCTTTCCCAAACAAGAAAATTAATCATACCTACCGTACCTTCCAGAATAGTAGTCAAAACATCTTTCGGAGTAACTTCTTCAGATGGAATAGTGATTAGTTTCTCTTCACACCCAATGAATACCGAATTAGTAGAAGGCCTATCCATTCCCAAAACAACATCTACTTTCTTAAGTGGTAAACAATTAAGATCAATTTGGAATTTCTACCACCCATAGATAAAACACAATTCTCACACACCACGGTGTCTCGACTATCTCATCCAAGGTATACACTCGACCATTACCTCTTCCTTGCATTTGATTCCTATTCTGAGGACAATTCCTCACCACATGCCTTTCTTGTCAATAATAAAAACATTTCACCCTTTTTAAGGTTACAACTTCCAAGGTGATTCTTACCACAACCACGACACACCGGAGGTGCACTAAACCGAGAACCTTACACTTGTTTCCCTTAGAAAACTTGTGACCTAGGCCGAAACTGTTGGCTTGGCCTTCCTCTCTCAGTCTGATTCTTCTTCAAATCTTCCTCAGCTTGAACTTTCTTCAAACTGGTCTCAGCCACATAACATTGTCACAACAACTCCGTATAGGTAGTGAACTCCCTCTAGGACACACTATGCGAAATCTCAACCCTTAAACCAAATAGAAATTGGTCCACCTTCCAACTCTCATCAGGAGCATACCCGGCCTGCCTAGAATAAGCAGCCAGAATTTCAAACTTCTCAGCATAAGTAGCCACCGACATATTCTCCTACCTTAACTGTTGGAACTCCAATTCCTTTTTAGTCCTCAGGGAACTAGGAAAATATTTCTCCATAAAAATGGTCTTGAAATTAACCCACTCCTTAGGTACTTCTTGAATAGTCATCAATGCAGAAGCACTCTTCCACCATCTCATAGCAAGACCTTTTAGCGAATGAGAAGCAACACCACCTTGTCCTCTTCACTACAATGCACGATCTCAAAGATCCCTTCCACATTGGCCACCCACTCGTGTGCCTTAATAGGATCTAACCCTCCATGAAATTCCGGAGGATTCATGCGAATGAAATCCTTATAAGTCGCACCTGCAGCTTCGGGTACAACCACTGGAACATTATGACTGCCATTCTTCTGTTGCATCATCTGCAGCATGAACTGATTCTGCTGCTGTTGCATCTGTTGCATGAACTGGGGCCACGAAATATTCTCACCGCCATTCGGTTGATTCACTTGTCGGGTTGAGTGTGGGGGTCAACCACGAGTCCTGCGTCCGTCCACCATGTTCCTGGAGGTCATGAAAATGGGATTGAGTTGATCAGGCTCAATACCATAGTCATAACACAACAAAAATCATGGGAACACAACACATCTTGGACAGAAGAAACACTTATAATATCTCATGGCTAGGTCGAGGATACGACCTGCTCTGATACCAACTGTAACACCCATATATAATTACATGCATCAAATCATATAAATATACATGAATCCAAGTATTTGGTACTGAAATACCAATAAGTTCCTAGTCAACACATTATACATATTAATGCCCTAATACAAAAGTTCTACACAATGGCATAATACATACAAGATGTTCAAAATGAAATTTCTAAGAACTAGATCAAACAATGATCTCAAAGGAACTCCACAACGGAAGCTTCGCCATGCCCAAAATAAAAAGAAGCATAAGGAAGTCAACTGCCTTCTCCTTACCCTTAGCGGAAACTGAAGTACCTGAAATCAATATATAATGGGGTGAGATAAAATAATCTCAGTGAGTTCCCTATCTTATGGATCCTCTCGGCTTTACAAGGTTCTAGCCTATAAGTCTCAAGTCATAAAAGGAACTAGACCTTGAGTTCACACACTAACATTATATGGAATCATACATAGAGTTCAACAACTCAAACACAATATTACTAATCAGAAACCAATACCAAGGCATCCCTCTATTCCCGTCCCCTTCTACGTCTAGGAGGTGGCACGAGTCATGGATCCTTTGTAAAATCTTGACATACGAAATGGATTCGGATTCATGAGCCTTCCCCCATGAATCGTCACTTCAAATGGCCCGTACACCATCACAAGTCTCTACCCTTAGGTTCCATTCGTACACAAAAACGGGAATCAAACCTGCCAAGATTATTAGTGCCTCTCTGCACAGTGCCTCTCTGCACAGTGCCTCTCTGCACATAGAATTCCTCTTTTGCATTCAAAGGAAAAAAAAAGAAATAAAGAACTACAATGGTTCCGATTAATACATCATACAATGGTGATCGCTCACGCAAACCACTAGGCCTGTTAGCCCTTCATACATTGGTGATCGCTCATGCAAATCGCTAGGCCTGTTAGCCTTTTCTCATAAGATTCTAAATACACGTATGTTCCACATAATGTTCATCCTAGGTACTCTTTGTTAAGCTACATAACCTAACAAATCCTAGTTTTCCTCACTTAATCTCTTATTCGTATAACCCATGTAGTTATTCGAACCTCTTGATACATATCTGTATACGATGAAGTATACCAATCCTCCTGCAATAGGATTCACCCAAACAAATACAATATACTAGGTTACACCAAAGGCAACCAACAATTTTCATCATTTCCCTGTAAACAAATGGCAAGTTATCACAACTATATAGCAATTAATCAATGTGCTAAAAGTATACCATCACACAATTCCGAACGATAAAACAACTCGAGGAATCAACTATTTTTCCCGATTCCCGATTAAATAATTCTTCTTTCGACCCCAAAACCTACACTACTAGAAAGTACACGCTTCTAGCTTCCTACCACTTCGAACGGTGATTAAAACAGAGTTATGGTTCAAAAGTTATGATCGAAACAGTTTTATCTCATTCAACTAAAATTTGCTAAGAAAAGGCTTCAGTTCGCGCCGCTAACTGTTGTTCGCGCCGCCAACCTCAGGCAGTGGCAAACCTCACAGAAAACTCGCAGTGTTCGCGCCGCGAAGCCTTGTACGCGCCGCGTACTGTTAACAGAACCAAACCCCATAATCCTTCTGTATGGTTCGCGTCGCCACCTATCGTTCGCACCGCGAAGCGCACGAAATCAGAAGTTCCAGATCTGATTTCTTGCTTTTCCCATGGTTTAATCCAACCATCTCCATACTCAAACCTGTTCCAGATTCATACTAACGCATAGAACAACATATATGGTCTCTACTCAGGATTTATTAGCAGCAACAAACATCAATCTCTTAGATTGAGTCAAACCCTAAGATTTTTACCAAAAATCCCAATTTCTCAACTTATGATTTCACCCATAAATCAAAACTATAAGTTTCTAACTAGAACCCACCTCGATTACGAGTCGTTGATGTCGAAGATGAGTTGATTCGGCGGAGAAATGATGAAGATCCAAGCTTTTTCCTCTTTTCTCCTCTTGCTCCTCCTTCTCTCCACTTCTTCTCTCTAACTTGTCTTTTGGTTGAAGAAATGAAGAAGAAAAGCAAGGAAAGAAAGATATAAGCAAAACCTTAAGTTAACACTACTAACTCAAGTGCCCAAAAGTATCTCTAATGCACCAATTAATAAAACCTCGGTGTCAGCTAATAACATTAGAGCATTTAATTTAATACGGGATATTACATCCTCCCTCCCTTAAATAGAAATTCGTCCTCGAATTTAAGAATTACTTGAAAAGGTGAGGGTAAGCATCCCGCATTTCCGATTCAAGTTCCCATGTAGCATCACCCGGATGCGTCACATCCCATTGAACCTTAACAAGAGGAATCTCCTTGTTTCGTAACACTTTAGTCGCTCTTCCCACTATGCGGCTTGGTAAGGGTTCAAAAGTCAAATCTGATTCTATCTCAATTGCATCTGGTAACACCGGCTGAAGAGGACCGGGAATAAACTTCCGCAGTTGAGACACGTGAAAAACATCATGCATTTCCGATAGAGAAGGTGGTAAAGCTAAATGATAAGCTACTTCACCAATCCCTTCTAGAATCTC
This sequence comes from Vicia villosa, assembly GCF_029867415.1. Taxonomy (NCBI): domain Eukaryota; kingdom Viridiplantae; phylum Streptophyta; class Magnoliopsida; order Fabales; family Fabaceae; genus Vicia; species Vicia villosa. Next base: position 11,594 of record NW_026705165.1, on the reverse strand, counting down.
ATACGGTCCCACGTATCTTAGACTTAACTTTCTCGACTTAAACGGTCCCTTCAACCTCAAACTCGGAGTAACCTTCAATAATACATGGTCACCTTCTATAAACTCCAAAGGCCTTTTACGGTTACCCGCATAACTCTTCTGACGATCTTGTGCTCGTTTAACCTTATCACGAATCATTCTAATCTTGTCCGTGGTCTCCTGAATAATTTCCGGTCCCAAAACTCTATCATCACCAACACCCGTCCAACACAGCGGTGTTCTACATTTCCTCCCATATAATACTTCATAAGGTGTCATACCAATACTCGCGTGATAACTATTATTATACGCAAATTCAATCAATGGCAAAAGCTCTTTCCAATCTCCCCCACTTCAAGCACACACGCTCTAACATATCTCCTAAGGTTTATATCGTTCGTTCCGTTTGACTGTCTGCTTGAGGGTGATTTGACGTGCTCAACACCATTCAGATCCCGTAGCTTGTTGAAAAGCTCTCCAAAACCTTGATGTAACTTTGGATCTCTATCCGACACGATACCTGAGGGTACACCATGTAACTTCACAATTCCTGCAATAAATAACCGTGCAAGATGACTTGCCTTGTGAGTAGTCTTCACAGTTAAGAAATGTGCAGATTCCGTCAACCGATCTACAACCGCTCAGATAGAATCATATCCACCTTGAGTATGATGGTAATCCAGCCGCAAAATCCATTGAAATACTATCCCACTCACACAATGGAATCTCTGGTAGTTGTAATAACCCACCTGGTCTTTGATGTTCAATCTTTACCTGTTGGCACACCGCACAATCCGATACGTACACCGCGACATCTCTTTTCATTCTGGACCACCAATAATCTCCCTTCAAATCTTGATACATTTTCGAAGAACCCGGATGTATAGCGAGAGCACCTTTATGAGCTTCATCCAAAATCCTCCGTCTCAACAACGCATCGTCCGGAACACAATCCTCTGATTAATATAATCATTCCATCCATAGCTCGAGTAAATCCTGGTTGAACCAACACCTCTTGTAACTTAGCATCTGACGCTTGTGCTTGTAGAATGTCATTTCTCAAATGGAGTTAATATTCAAGTTTCCCTTCAACACTCCATTTTCAGTCCAACAAATTGAAGATTAAGATCTCGAAATCTTTCCACAATGTATACTCTAACATCATCAATTCGGCTCTCTTTAAAACCTTCCGACTCAATGCATCCGCCACTTTATTCGCTTTGCCTGAATGATACTTCAAGTCAAAATTCATAATCCTTCAAGTATTCCATCCACCGCCTCTGACGCATGTTCAACTCCTTTTGATCGAATAGGTACTTTAAACCCTTGTGGTCACTAAACATTTCAAAATGAACTCCATACAAGTAATGACGCCACACCTTCAGGGTAAAAACAACCGCAGCCAATTCTAAATCATGAGTTGGATAATTCTCCTCGTGGACCTTTAACTGTCGAGATGTGTATGCTACCACCTGGCCATCCTGCATCAATACACCTCCTAACCCTTTCTTGGAAGCATCGCAAAATACTTCATAGGACTTATTTGGATCAGGAACGATTAAAACAGGAGCAGTTGTTAATCTTTTCATCAAACTCATGAAGCTTTGTTCACACCCTGAATCCCAATCATAAGGACACTCCTTTCTGGTAAGTCTAGTCATCGGTAGAGCCAATTGAGAAAACCCTTTTATAAACCTTCTGTAGTAGCCGGCTACACCCAAGAAACTTCGGACTTCTGAGGCATTCTTCGACCTCTCCCAATTAATTACCGCTTCAATTTCGACGGATCCACTGCCACACCTCCCTGAGATATAACGTGACCAATGAACTTTTACCTCCGTCATCCAAAACTCACACTTACTCAATTTAGCAAACAATTTCTTCTCTCGCAATATCGACAGAAAAATCCTCAGGTGTTCTCAGTGTTCTTGTGGAGTACGAGAATAGATAAGAATGTCATCAATAAAGACTACTACAAATTGGTCCAATTAAGGTTGAAATATCCGATTCATATAGTCCATGAAAACAGCTGGAGCATTCGTTACACCAAAAGGCATTACCAAGAATTCATAATGACCATAACGAGTTCTAAAGGCAGTCTTTGGCACATCTGAGCTCTTCACGCGGATCTGGTGATAACCCGACCGTAAATCAATCTTCGAGAACACGCAGGCTCCTTTCAATTGATCTAACAGGTCGTTTATCCTTGGTAAAGGGTATTTGTTCTTGATAGTGGCCTTATTCAACTGACGGTAATCAATACATAACCTCATCCCACCGTCCTTCTTCTTTACTAACAACACCGGAGCTCCCCACGGTGAGACACTAGGTCGCACAAAGTGTTTATCCACCAGCTCCTCCAATTCTCTCAATCCAAGTGGTGCCATCCGATACAAAGAAACGGATATAGGAGTCGTTCTCGGTATCAGGTCAATAGAGAATTCCACTTCCCTTTCTGGAAGGAAGAGAACTGACATCCTCGGGAAAAACATCAGGGAAACCACTAACAGCAATTGTGAAATCTCGAATTTGTCACTCGTCTCCTCAGTGAGAACCAACAGAACAACTCCTCTTTCCCAAACAAGAAAATTAATCATACCTACCGTACCTTCCAGAATAGTAGTCAAAACATCTTTCGGAGTAACTTCTTCAGATGGAATAGTGATTAGTTTCTCTTCACACCCAATGAATACCGAATTAGTAGAAGGCCTATCCATTCCCAAAACAACATCTACTTTCTTAAGTGGTAAACAATTAAGATCAATTTGGAATTTCTACCACCCATAGATAAAACACAATTCTCACACACCACGGTGTCTCGACTATCTCATCCAAGGTATACACTCGACCATTACCTCTTCCTTGCATTTGATTCCTATTCTGAGGACAATTCCTCACCACATGCCTTTCTTGTCAATAATAAAAACATTTCACCCTTTTTAAGGTTACACCTTCCAAGGTGATTCTTACCACAACCACGACACACCGGAGGTGCACTAAACCGAGAACCTTACACTTGTTTCCCTTAGAAAACTTGTGACCTAGGCCGAAACTGTTGGCTTGGCCTTCCTCTCTCAGTCTGATTCTTCTTCAAATCTTCCTCAGCTTGAACTTTCTTCAAACTGGTCTCAGCCACATAACATTGTCACAACAACTCCGTATAGGTAGTGAACTCCCTCTAGGACACACTATGCGAAATCTCAACCCTTAAACCAAATAGAAATTGGTCCACCTTCCAACTCTCATCAGGAGCATACCCGGCCTGCCTAGAATAAGCAGCCAGAATTTCAAACTTCTCAGCATAAGTAGCCACCGACATATTCTCCTACCTTAACTGTTGGAACTCCAATTCCTTTTTAGTCCTCAGGGAACTAGGAAAATATTTCTCCATAAAAGTGGTCTTGAAATTAACCCACTCCTTAGGTACTTCTTGAATAGTCATCAATGCAGAAGCACTCTTCCACCATCTCATAGCAAGACCTTTTAGCGAATGAGAAGCAACACCACCTTGTCCTCTTCACTACAATGCACGATCTCAAAGATCCCTTCCACATTGGCCACCCACTCGCGTGCCTTAATAGGATCTAACCCGCCATGAAATTCCGGAGGATTCATGCGAATGAAATCCTTATAAGTCGCACCTGCAGCTTCGGGTACAACCACTGGAACATTATGACTGCCATTCTTCTGTTGCATCATCTGCAGCATGAACTGATTCTGCTGCTGTTGCATCTGTTGCATGAACTGGGGCCACAAAATATTCTCACCGCCATTCGGTTGATTCACTTGTCGGGTTGAGTGTGGGGGTCAACCACGAGTCCTGCGTCCGTCCACCATGTTCCTGGAGGTCATGAAAATGGGATTGAGTTGATCAGGCTCAATACCATAGTCATAACACAACAAAAATCATGGGAACACAACACATCTTGGACAGAAGAAACACTTATAATATCTCATGGCTAGGTCGAGGATACGACCTGCTCTGATACCAACTGTAACACCCATATATAATTACATGCATCAAATCATATAAATATACATGAATCCAAGTATTTGGTACTGAAATACCAATAAGTTCCTAGTCAACACATTATACATATTAATGCCCTAATACAAAAGTTCTACACAATGGCATAATACATACAAGATGTTCAAAATGAAATTTCTAAGAACTAGACCAAACAATGATCTCAAAGGAACTCCACAACGGAAGCTTCGCCATGCCCAAAATAAAAAGAAGCATAAGGAAGTCAACTGCCTTCTCCTTACCCTTAGCGGAAACTGAAGTACCTGAAATCAATATATAATGGGGTGAGATAAAATAATCTCAGTGAGTTCCCTATCTTATGGATCCTCTCGGCTTTACAAGGTTCTAGCCTATAAGTCTCAAGTCATAAAAGGAACTAGACCTTGAGTTCACACACTAACATTATATGGAATCATACATAGAGTTCAACAACTCAAACACAATATTACTAATCAGAAACCAATACCAAGGCATCCCTCTATTCCCGTCCCCTTCTACGTCTAGGAGGTGGCACGAGTCATGGATCCTTTGTAAAATCTTGACATACGAAATGGATTCGGATTCATGAGCCTTCCCCCATGAATCGTCACTTCAAATGGCCCGTACACCATCACAAGTCTCTACCCTTAGGTTCCATTCGTACACAAAAACGGGAATCAAACCTGCCAAGATTATTAGTGCCTCTCTGCACAGTGCCTCTCTGCACAGTGCCTCTCTGCACATAGAATTCCTCTTTTGCATTCAAAGGAAAAAAAAAGAAATAAAGAAATACAATGGTTCCGATTAATACATCATACTGTCATACCCTAATTTTTGACCCCCCTGAGATGACATATCTTCAGGATTTTCATCAAGTCAAAGCAAGTACCCAGAGCAGCCTGACATTCAATCGAGGGTGTTCAAAGACAAGAAAACTCAGGCAAAGGATCAATCAATAGAGGGATTAGTCTCTAATACAATCATAAGACTCAAAAGCCTCATTATTACACCTATGATTGATTAGACATCCAGTCATCTGAGTACAGGTTTACTCAGGTCACCAGGCTAGGGTTCTGAGCCTATCGAGGACTGAAATCAGGGATCACATTTGGGAAACCCTAAAAAACCTCAGAGGGTCATTCAAAGACATCAATCATCTTCAAATAACTCATATTACAAGATCCACTGGACATTACATCTCAGTTCAAAACCTACAGTCATCATTGTCCTCTGGTCGACAATTAGGGTTTTTGACCTAATTCACCAAGATAGCTGACTTTTGATCAGGGCATGAATCCAAAACTCAAGACATGATTCAAGGGTCTCTACTACCTCAATATAATCCATTTACATCATTCATTTGAGGAAAAGATTTTGTTTCTACACAAAAGTCCAAAAATTCACTTTGTCAGGCAAAAGTCAACTGTGAAGGATCATCATTGACTTTTAAGGTTTTTGGTCAAAAAATGACTTTCAAAGATCAATATCATCAATATATGGATGTCAAAGTCATTTGGCCAAAGAAATTCAAAGAAATTCATCAAGGAGCGAAAAGTCGGGAATTAGGGTTTTTGAGGGGATGGTGAGATCTCAAAATTTCACCTACACAACTCAAAAAACTTCCAATATGAAAGTTGTAGATCTTGCCAAATAAAACAACATCTTACAAGGGAACTTTTTTCAAAAGATCAACCATTTATGAAGTTTTGGAAATTTTGAAGTTTAGGTCATAAACACTTAGAAATTTTTCTAAGTGTTTTAACCTAGTTTTCTTCCAACTTTGGCCTCATTTTTCACAAATTTCCCAAAGGATTCTGAAGAAGACATAAACTAATGATTTAAAGTAGATGTTTAGGGCTTTCCAAATTGTGTTCAACCTTCTCAAAATTCAATTTGAGCTAAGAGTTATGCTTGTTCAAAGTTGGCCTCATGAAGTGAAATTATAGGTCATGCATCATTTTGGAACTTTGAAGTTTTGTGCACATGACCTCAAATACATATGCTACATGACCCATAATACATCTGCAAACATGCCATGCATTCATTTTCACCATGCCATAAGAATTGAAGAAGATTCTAAAAACAAGAACATGTGATTATGTAATGATTACATTTGTGAATTTATGGCAAATTGATGAATCACCCAAGGAATCTTCTCACCAACCAATTAGAGCTCATTTCTGGCTCAGAATTGTCCCCTAAGATCAAGCAAAATCGAGGGCTAGGGGATTGATCAAATGGAATCAAAATTCCCATCATTGCATAAGAGATATTTGCAAACTTTCTTCATGGCTAAGAAACCAAATCAACTTCACTAAGGAAGCTCACTACTCTGCAGCTATACTGATCCATTTGCCTATAAATACAGATGCATTCCTCATTCAAAAACACACCAAAGCAACCATATTACTTACTTTCTCTTTCTCTCCTCTTGTTCATTGTTTTTCAAAGTTCTTTGGCAAGAAGATTCGATTTCTTCAAACCAGAGCTTATCTTTGGGAAGTGAGCATTCTAACATCTCAAGGGAGGTCATTTGAGGTGATCCAAGCACCTGGATCACTTCTGTAAGGGGAGGAACACCATTGTTGCTCTCACTTTGGAGCATTTGCAGTTGGAGGTCCATGGAGTGATTCAGAAGGTTTCAAGCCAAGCCAATCATCCAGACACATTCCTCAGGTCATAGTGGAGCTAACCAGATGGCTGCAGCTCATCTGTAACTCCAAATTCAACAACCTCCATGTTCACTTGAAGCTGAAATCGAGGGAGGTCCATAGAGCAATTAAGAAGGATTCAGGCTATAATAAACATCCAGTTAGCATCATTGAGTCTCAGGGAAGCTATTGAGATCATTCATTCAAGCCCAGGTGCTCTCAATCATCCTCACGACCTTCAGTTTCAGAGGTAAGTTTCTGAACCTCACCTCTTTAATTTAAGCACTCTTTGTGGTAAAGCTCGATTCTATCTTGTTCAGCATCATCAGAGGATTGAAAACCCTCTATCATCTTGCATTTATTCATCTTGTTTGTCATTTAATTTTAAATTTAGGGTTTATGTGTTCTTCGTGTTTATACTGAAATTAGTTAGCTACACTTAGAATAAATGAATTCTGAACCCATGATCATATTCCCCATCCAAAAACGAGCAAGATTGATGTTTACATCATGTCATTTAGTTGAGAAACCAGAGAGTTAGAATTTTGAAAATCTTTGAGCTTGAGGTTGAAGACGAAGATGGTGGTGGCGCGCAAATTTGAATTCTCAGGGGAGAGTTTATTTTATTTTGAATGGTATGTGTTTTATTAACGACTGAACAACTTGCCCCAGTGGCCACCTACACGCCCTTAGTATCATCATGCCTCAAGTCTGGGGTTCGAATCCCCCTCGCCCCAGACTTTTTGTTTCTTTTATTTTTCCATGATTTTAACACTAGTTTAAAATATAATGAACTGAAGGCAAGTTACTAACACCATACGCGCGCTGGCCCAGTGGTATAGTTTTGAGTGTGTAACCTAAAGGGCGTGAGTTCAAACCTTGGTGAAGACAAAACCATATTTTTTATCACTTTTCACATTAAATTTCTTCACAACTTCACACAATTATTTAACCTATCAAATTAAATCATTTTCACTTCATTTTTCACACACTTTTTATTTAACATACCTATTTTATGAATAATCAAAAAAATCATAAAAATATTATTTATTTCATATATTTTTATTAGGTTTAAAATAGTATGTTTTAAGTGTTTTTTATTAAATACTTTAATACATATATTCATTTTGTTTTAACCTAATCACTTTGTAAATAAATTCATGATAAAACCCTAATTGTTTAGGTCTTAATTTAGGCATAAATCTTCATCTTACCTTAATTAAGTTGACTTTTGTCAATTTTCAAAACTGTTTTCAAATCTCCGATTAAACCAGATGATTAAGGTTTTCAAACAACAAAACCTTATATCATTCCAAATCATTTTCAAATTTCTGTTATAACCAGTACTGTAAAGTACTGGGCCTCTAATAGAGTGTAAGTCCCAAACACCTTCTCTTCTTAGCTTGTTTTCAAAACCGTATTTTCAAAATCTTCTTTCTGTTTTCAAAACATTCTTCTGGTATTTGAAGGGCATTATTCCCGGTGAAACTCTTCAGATACCTATGTGACCTTTGTCCATCTTCACTTCTTCTGTTTTCAAAAACCATTAACTGTTTATCATGTATATATTCAACTGTTCTCAACAAAACAACAAAAATACTGTCGAGGCTCTGTACATACTTCTTCAATGGCCTCCACTCCATCCAGGTTAGGCTTTACAAGCTTTCAACTTACAGTCTTTGTTTAAATTACTGTCAAATATAAACTGTGCATATATTAGTTTAGAACTGCGTTTGAGTATAAACCTTAGGACAGTTAAACTATATATATATTATAGGAATATGGCCTAGGATTGAGAATGTCTTCCCGGTGAAGGCTCTTTCCTAATTAGAGATCTGTAGTTCAAACCACCAAGATGAATTATTCCCGGTGAAACATCTTGGCAAAAACCTTAGAATCCAAATAATAGGACACATCCACCCAAAGAGGAATTATTCCCGGTGAAACCTCTTACCCATTTGCTTAGAGCCAAAATAAGTTCAGAACTACATAGTTTTCTCTTGTGCTATAACAAGGACCCTCGATTAGCCTCCTCTTGGGCTTTGTACAAGGACCCACAGGCTTCTTAAAAGCATTTCCAGCTTCCTCTTGAGCTTGTATACAAGGACCCATCAGGTTTCTTATAAACATAGGAACAGGTCTTTAGTCACTTTTTAGCCTACCCTGGTGAGTTTCTTCCACTTTAAACCAGACTTTAAACAAGCTAAGTTTGTCTCAATTTCACATTGAGTACATTTTTGGAATGAGAGACATGGACAGTCTCTGTCACCCTTATCTTCATCAATCTTCCTTAGCAGAGTCTAGGATCCATGTTTGGTCACCCTCAGCATTGAGTCAGCCTTCATCTTGGGCTTTAAACAAGAAGTCTCACTAGATGATCTTTCTGCCAATCCTTTCATCCCTTAATAATTAATGGAGTGCTACCCAAATCAATCATTTTAACAAAACCCCTGGAAAGGGTTAGCCTCCAACATCTGTCTAAAAGAGTCAAAACCCCTGGAAAGGGTTAGCTTCCACACATTCCTTCATGTTAATATAAAACCCCTGGAAAGGGTTAGCCTCCAACATCTGTCTAAAATAGTCAAAAACCCCTGGAAAGGGTTAGCTTCCACACATTCCTTCATGTTAATATAAAACCCCTGGAAAGGGTTAGCCTCCAAAGTCAATTAAAATCAATCTATCATTTCAAATCCCCTGGAAAGGGTTAGCCTCCAATATCAGTCTTTCAAAACCAAATATTCATTCTCTTAGGAGATAACTTCCCCAAAAGAGTCAAAACCCCTGGAAAGGGTCAGCCTCCAAAAAACATGATAAAGTCAGTCTTTTAACAGACAAACTCACCAGCTGAGTCAAAATCCCTGGAAAGGGTTAGCTTCCAAAGAAAAATAGTCTTTTAATAAATAAAACCTCCTCAGTAGAGTCAAAACCAATAAAAACAGTTAGCCTCAACCTTGGGCTTCATACAAGGCACCCAAACAATAAAACTCCCCTGTCAAGAGTCAGCCTCAACCTTGGGCATTGTACAAGGCAGATAATAGAGTCTCCCCAGTGAGTCTTTCATCACTCAGTAGCCACAACCTTGGGCTTTGTACAAGGCAGATAAACCATATCTTTCATGTGTCAAAGATTCCTAACACTTAGGATCTTTCCCCATATAGTCATCCATACTTAATTCATTTAAGAGTCCGCCGCAACCTTGGGCTTTGTACAAGGCAGAAAACAGTATTTTTCCCTAGCTACAGTCAGCCACAACCTTGGGCTTTGTACAAGGCACATAAAATAGAGTCATTCATTCAATTATCCTCAACAGTTAGCCACAACCTTGGGCTTTGTACAATGCACACAAATAGAGTCTCCTTAAATAGAGTCAGCCTCAATTCTGGGCTTTGTACAGAACACAAAAATACCCTGTAATTAATCCCCAGTGGAGTCATCTCCCAGAGTCAATAATATTAATTAATCAATCAAGCTTGGGCCTCATACAAGCCAGCTAAAGTCAAATCTTTTATACAGTAAATAGACATAGCTTATCTCTATAGAGAGATATTTTTACTACTCTACCACATTCAAACAAACAAACATTTCAATTTCAATTTCAATCAAAGTCTCCCATTTAGGACTCTGAAAGACATGCTCTGGCACATCCCCAGACTTGTACACTTTCCCTAATTTGGACGAGCATCTTTCTTTCATTTAAGAGGCATCTGACTGGCATACTTGCACACACAAGTAAGGTCCCCCTCTTGAATGAAATGAATCCAGTTATTCTGTCACTCTTTCAAAATGTTTGTGGTAGAATAGTACAAATACCTCTCTGTAAAGATGATTTCATGTCACTTTACTGTAAACAGAGATTTAATTCCAAGCTTCAACCTTAAGCTTCAAGCAAGGCACAAAAAAACATTAATTTCCCTAGTTAGTTCCCCGAACTACATTAAGCTCTGACTTCCACTAGGGATATGTAGGCATGAGGTTCACAAGGAATCTCAGCGAGCTAATAAAATACCAAAAATAGTCAGTCTGTCTATCCGTTTGTCTTTCTTTAATCAATTCAATTCCTTTTCCTAACACAAAGGAGAAACTTTCCCAATCATTAGCAGCAAACACAATCACAATGACACAGAGAAGGTTCCTGTAGAGTACTACAGATATGTAGGGTGTTTAAACACTTCCCTATGTATAACCGACCCCCCGGACTCCAGAATTTCTAGTCTAGGTGAAATCCCCACACTTAGCAAACTCCTAGGGTTTAGTTGAGATCTTTTTTCCCCTTTCCTACTCGTAGGACAAATAAGAAAGTTCGTGTGATATCGTAGGAAGAACTGAAACAAAATTCATCCCACCACGGGCGCACTCTCCTTCCAAATTTCGCGTGAAGGGTTTAGCGTGCCGTCCTCCCAAGTGAAACGGGGAGGTAAAAGAAAACGACACCACAGAAAAATGGCGACTCTGCTGGGGATATAAGTGTTAAAAACCTTGGTTTTTCATCCAAACCAATGGTTGACCTGTTGCTGGTCCAGCCCCAATGAGGAATTAGGGATGCCAAATTCCCCCTCAAACAAGAGAGGTCCTGCCTAACCTCTGTGTCATATCATGTGTTTGTTGCATATATATTTGTTTATTTTGTTTATTCTGTATTGGGAAAGGGCTTGATTCCCCCTTGTGGTGAGAAATCCTATACCCGGATTTGAGTGCAACATAAGATAGGATGGAGGATGTCTTCTCGGTGAAGGCCCTCTAATCTTGGTTTCCAAGTCTACTCTTGGGATTTGCCTGGCTGGTTGTGATTAACTGCGCCACTGCATTCCGAGACTGATTTGTACTAGGAGGACCTAGAAACACATTAACCCCACTTAAAGCCTTTTAGGACGTAGAGCGGTGATTACGGAAGTAATTGTCACGCAGATACTACACTCAGA